>NC_138376.1:60261711-60313324 GCF_054177405.1 Leptonychotes weddellii | reverse complement strand
CATTTGTCGACGGACATCTTGGCTCTTTCCACAGTTTGGCTATTGTGGACATTGCTGCTATAAACATAGGGGTGCACATACCCTTTCAGATCCCTACATTTGTATCTTTGGGGTAAATACCCAGTAGTGCAATTGCTGGGTCATAGGGTAGCTCTATTTTCAACTTTTTGAGGAACTGCCATACTGTTTTCCAGAGTGGCTGCACCAGCTTGCATTTGCATGAACAGTGTAGGAGGGTTCCCCTTTCTCTGCATCCCTGCAGAGTGACATCTGTCACTTCCTGACTTGTTAATTTTAGCCATTCTGACCAGACGATAGCAGGAGGGGAAAATGAAGGGGGGAAATCGGAGGGGGAGACGAATCATGGGAGACTATGGACTCTGAGAAACAAACTGAGGGTTCTAGAGGGGAGGAGGGTGGGGGGATGGATTGGCCTAGTGATGGGTATTAGAGAGGGCACGTTCTGCATGGAGCACTGGGTGTTACACGCAAACAATGAATCATGGAACACTACATCAAAAACTAATGATGTAATGCATGGTGATTAACATAATATAACAAATAAAAAAAGCTATATGCAAAAGTGCTCTATTTTGTTCAAGGCAATGGTAAGCCAAGTTAGTGGGTTATCACTGGGGATCTCAACCCTTACTGTACATTGGAGTTACCTGGAGAGCTTTGAAAAAATAAAACAACACAAAATGATATCCTGGCTCCATCTTCAGAGACTGATTCAGTTTTTCTGGGTAGAGCCCAACACTGTATGATTTAAAAAAGTTCACTGGGTGAATTTTATATGTAGCTAGTATTAAACATTCATTTGTTGCAGCATGGGTTGGAGTACATGTGGGCAGCAAGATAAAATGAAGCTGTTTAGTGTCATCAAAGGACTGAGTAGGATTGAGCTGAGGGGTGCTCCAGGCAAACATACACACAAAACAGGTTTCGTTGCAGTATCATCAACCATATAGGGAGATCACTGGGGGTTTTCTGTTCAAAAAAGGTTTTATCTTGGTTGAAATTGTCATTATACCTTGGTCAATTCTGAACTGTAACTGCCCACTTCTGAGAGGCTGAGTCCTTGTGCCCTTCCAAAGACCCATTTTCTAATGAAAGAGCCTGCTGAGTCCTCAAACACCCACATATTTTTGTATATGTCTTTCAGGTGGATTTAAGACTTAAAGGCAGTGTTATTGGTTTTTATGTAAGTTTGATTCACCAGAGAACACGTGTTCTATTTTATTAGATGAAATCTTAGTGGACAAAGGCAAAGACCCTCATTAACAGAGGAATGGCAGCTTTTGCTTAAATATTACAAAAATTTGCCACGGTATGAGAGACTTTGCCTTGTTAGATCCAATTTTATGGTGAACCACACCATTTTATTATTAATTTTTAAAAATATTAAACCAACCTACATCTGTGGAATAAATATAGCTTGATCACAATGTATGGTTATGATGTATGATAGTAAATCATGTTTGAACACACTCATGAAAAATAGATGCAAAATCCATAAGCAACACAACCACAATATATATGTTTATAATCTATTTTTCATGAGTGTGGTTGCCCTATAATTTCCTGAAAAGAGAAGGGATTAGGGTTATCAACTATAACTTCCTTAACTTCACAATTGTCAATATTCAATTGTCTTGAAGCTCTACATAGATTTTTTCTTTTACTTTTTTGACAAATCTCAGTAGGCACTACTCTGCATATGCACAGTGAGTAATGAAAACATGAACGTCATCATGAGTTGTGAAAAAGATGCATATCAATAGATATAAAAGAAATTTTGATAAAGTTAGTGAATTTCAGGGTTAAACTAATGGGGATTAAATCTTATACATGTCCTTTGATACAAATGTCAAAATAAATGTATTATCTGATGTAACACAGTATTTTGCTTAATATGTTTAATCTTATAATGATAAAACATATTAATTGGATAAAATGGAAAATACAGAAAATTAGAAAGAAAATAAAGTTGCTTATAATCACAAAACCTGTTGTAATCACAGTTAACATATTGGATCATTTTCTTTCCATCTATTTCCACCCATTTGAATGTAATTGGGATATTCCTATATAGTTTACATGTAATTTTTTATAAAGACTTTATTTATTTATTTATTTTTATTTAAGTCTGTTGCTCAACCGACTGAGCCATCCAGGCACCTCGAGTTTACATATAATTTTATATTTTACATTTTTCATTTTTTATTTTACTGCTTTTTCCAGGCTACTAACAACTTCTTCAAAACACACAGATTGAATATTATCCCTTCATATTGGCTCTGTTAATAGACATTTAGGTTGTTTCTAAATTTTCATTATAACTGTGTTATACCCTTTTGTACCAGTATTACATTCTTTTGAAAAAAATGACCACATTTTTATTATGGGACCAGATTTATCCTAAATACTTGCTACTCAAAATGTGGTCTGTGGAACAACAGCTACAGCATCCCCTGGAGGCAGGTTAGAAATGCAGACTCTCAGGTCCCATACAGACTTACTAAAAAAAAAAAAAAAAATGCATTTTTAACAAGATGGCCAGGCGATGCCTGTGCACTTTCAAATTGAGAGAGCACCGTCTTAGAGGCTATTCCACGCAGACTAGGCAACTGGTGCCCTGAAAGTTCGGATTATCCTGATTGGTTCACTGAGGGGAGGCTCAGCGCATCCTGATTGGTTATCAGGAGGCCACTCTTAGCCACGTTTCCTCCCCCTCTTCAGTTTTCCGTCCTAACTCCCTGTAAACCTGGCCTTTTCAATTCTGTTTACACATTAGAGTTACCTGAAGAGTTTCTTTAAAAATATTATTATTTGGACTCCACCCGAGACCTGTTAAATAAAAATGTCTTAGGAAAGGGGAGGGGTTTTCAAAAGCCCTTCAGGGGTCTAATGAGCAGCTGGGGTTGACAATAGTTGTAGATGAGCGAAGTGAAGAGAGGAAAATAGATGCCAAATGATAGGAGATGATTGTTTTCATCAACCTGCCATGCTGTCCAAAGCTATAATCTTCCTTGCCAATCAGGACTAAATCTACAGAGAGGTGGAGAAAACAGAGTGAAGGCAGGAAATGTGGTTTGTCTGGTTAGTGTTTAGAGATTAAAGGAGTTACTTTAACTGAATTTCCAGTAAAGGGATTATACTCCAAAGGACTCAGAGCCAAATTTAAAAGCCCAAACAATCAAATGACTGCATGTGTACTTTGTTTTGTAAGTGAAAATGAGGGGACTGTTGTCTTCCAAGAAGGGTTGAGTGTAAGTAAAACAATCAAATGATTTTTTTTTTCTTGGAATAATCTCCACATAATTAATTTTATTTGCAATGATCAACATTTCAAGGTCTTTTAATATTTATCAGATTATTTGGAAGGCCAAAATATATCTTGATAATTCAAATTTAATTACAAATTATGAAATAAAACAACTGGATGCATCATTGTATCTCAAGCCATGGAATTTTCAACACCACTGCATTCTTTTTAATAGGGTTTGAAACTTTGGTGTTGGCTATTACCTCAGTTTATATTTGCTTTGGCCTCTTTTCACACTAAGGCTTTGTGAAATGTCTGAAGTGTTGTCATGTTGTTTCTAATGGCAAAATCTGTTTGATTTTAGCTATAGAGAGATTAAGGTGAATTTAAAATGTCAGTCTTGATACTGATATCAATATGATATCCTTTAATTCTATTCAACCCAGTTATTTTTTTATTTTTAGTGTATATCTCATACTTCTGAAAAAAGATAAGAGATAGTTGTCAGTAAAACCAAACACATACATACACATACACAAATACACACCCAAGTAACAATATTTTATTATTTTCATTATCCACCTGCAGTCTGCAACTCACAAACTTATTTCATCTTTCCCTATCCTTTTGTTTGACATTTTATTTTTTAAAGAACAAAAACAAGAACAAAATATACATTCTACTTGTAATTTTCTCTTTTTCAAAATTTCATAAATTTAGGATATCCTTATTAACAAACCGTGTTTAAATGATGCATCTTCTTTTCTTGGATTATCATGGAAATGAGTTCCTTACCTCCTTTCTCCCCTCCCCTTAGTCCTCTCAGGCTGTTATAACAAAATGCCATAGACTGTAGCCTACAAACAACAGAAATTTATTTCTGGAAATTCTGGGGGCTGGGAAGTCTGAGATCGAGGTGATGGCAGATTCAGTGCATGGTCAGAGATAGTTTCCTGGTACACACTTGTTTTATCTCTGTGTCTTTGCGTGGTAGAAGGAGTGAAGAATCTCTCTGGGGTCTTTTTTATAAGAGCACTAATGACATAACCACTGCTCTCAGAATCTACTTGCCTCCCAATGCCCCTGCCTTCTACCATCGAATTAGGGATTAGGTTCCAAAATATGATTCTGAGGGGTCACAAACATCCAGTCCGTGCCATCCTCTTATTTTAAGTTCTAGATCCATGAAAATGTTGCCTTTAGTCTATATACAACACATCTAACCTTTTAAAAGCTTGCAAGGAAATTCAGAAATTGTTATTAATGAAAGGGCCCCTGATACAGACGGGGTGTGCACATTCCCTTTCCTGGAGATTAATCTCAGAAATCACTAATAAGATTTTAATGTGGAATATACTCCTTTTCAACCAAAAAAAATTCTTCAAGTCTTAGGGTCAATGATTACACACACACACACACACAAACACACACACACACTATTTTCCATTCATCTAAAAAAAATGTCCATGTTTCCAAATAATTTAGTGATTTGGGCCAATAGTTATACAGGTTACACTTGAAATTAACCAGGGTTAAATCAAATGAGTTTTACTTTCACTTTCTGAAGGATCTTCATGAACCATCCTGATTCTCTTTTAAAATCAGCAGGGAGTGAAATTAGCTCCCTTGACACTGTATTTCTCTTGCCCCGGTATGAGAATTTCTACCCTAGTCTCACAGGGTGGTTTTTGTATTTGTATTTGTATTCTTTTGTTTTCTCCAGAACTGTTGAGGAAGTATTCTCCTTTTTTATTATAAATATTTTTTTTTCTTTAGAAGCATGCAGAGAAGTGAAATGTCTTTTCTAGCTTCTTCTAGGCCTCTCTTGCAAATTGTATCAGATTCTCCAAATAACCCCATGGGACTTAATTAAATATTGAGTTGTTCATATTTTATTATTTTGAATGTGTTATTTGCCCTTCTCTAGGTTAAAATAAGTGTTCCTTTTTTTTTTTTTTTTTTTTAATCACAATATTCTAGGAAAATAGGAAAGGACTAATAGGATCTTCTGAATTTTCTGTAGATTTGCCAGGATTAGAACCTACAGCTCTTTCCAGGACTAGAAAAATCTATGGATTAAGCAATTGTACAAATGATCTTGATCTTTATTTTTATAAACAATACTGGGGCATTAAAAGTCTTTTTTTTTAAGTCTTCTAGGTTGTGGGAAAATGACAAAATAAATTCTCTGAGTGAGATGGCAATAACGATTAGATAATCCATCCTAACCAATATTATCCAAGACAAACTAATGTGATCAGAATAATTTGAGCCTCAACCAAGAAAATGGAACCATTTTAGGAGAAGAATTTCATGGGTATCTAAGACGATTTTGGTTTATAACTCTTTTAGATGAACAGTTCTATGCTTTAAAAACAAACAGCTGTACAAACTAAAGTTGAAGATCTGTATATTTCCGTGTCTAAATACTTGATTCATTTCTGTATTTCTTTATTTTAATGCTAGTTTTTAATCTACCTCATCCCTTTGTTTGTTACAGAGTTAGCCTTGTGAGCCCAGTGAAATAAACATCAAAATGTGTTTTTCATTTCTCCCAACTACAATCTTCATTGTTTTCCTCCTTACATTTTAATTTTACTTTTAGTTCTCAAAAAAGGAACAATAATACCAGACGGCACAAATCTGATGCCATTCTCTACCTCTTTATGTCAAGTTAGGTGGTTGGCAGCACAAGTCATCCATGCCACAGATGAATTGGAATTCTCTAGATGGGGTAGCCCCAAGCAAATTCATGAAGTAGGTTGAACTGATCTTTGATCTGCCCCTACTTTTTATAGTACACCTTTTTCTTCCTTAGCCACTTCTCCGTCCAATCCTGGAAACATTTTTTTTTTTTTTCAGTTCTTAAGTATTCACTGAAGGTGCTGATAGTTAATATGCTAGAGATTATTATGGGTTGTTTGTTATAGAGTCCATTCAGTCTGTAGATTCCTGGATTGGAGCCTGGATCAGTAAGGAATGGCCCAGGCCACACCCAAACTGTGAATCCTCAGGGAGGTAACCTATATGGGAAAGTAACCTGCATCCCCTATTATGAAACATGGTATCACTTCCTTCATGGAGCTCATGCCACAATAAAGCAATCTATGAATGAAAACTTGCCACCACAAATGAAAGGTGCTAGGAATTTTGAGCTGCCTAAGCTTGATGGGTTTTTCCATCGTGATTTAAATAACTATTAAACTTTTTTATTTGTTATCTAGATAGTGGAATGGGGAAGTTTTAGTGATGAAAGCAAGATGGACATAAAGGTCCAAAAACCTATAAAACCATAATAGTTCTAAGTTAGCTAACTAAAATGACATATAAATGATAAATTATCTTGTTGCTTACTGTCCCTATAGTAATCAGTTTTACTCTCATTAAAAATTGCATTACTACAGTCTGTGCATGGTAATATCTCTGTGTCTGGTCTCATCATTGTATGACATTTTAGTATTAAAATGTTAATTTTAACTCTAATACTGAAGGATTATTAAGGATAAAATATCATTAGTATAAGATGATAAAAACACTTCCACTATGATATAAAAAATCTTATCACAGAAGCATAGGTTATTTTTTCTTCTCTTACAGATATGTAGAAATGTAATGAAACTTAAGAGCTATAGATCTGATATGTAAGTGTTACTCAGAACGATCACTGCTGGATTGGCTTCTATGAGGAAATTTTTAGGCCTAATGTAAAACACAAAGACAAAGTAGAATCCTAGAGTTTAGTCCTGGAATAAAACCTGCAGCAGGTCTGACGCAGGGTAGGAAAAAGCACCTTAAAACCCCGCCATGGACAGAGCCAATCCAGAGTGCACAGTGAGCTACAGCTGTAAGAAGACATCAAATCCAAGAATGGAGGAGATGTGAGTATATCCTGCACTTTTTGGACCTGGAAGAGGATTTGGTTGCCAAAGAATCAAAAGGGCCTCATGAGGCTGACTCATCTGTGCTTTGGCTGTAGAGCGTGATCTCCTGAGCATGGGTGATAGGGAGGCCCTATAGCTGGGGTGGAGACTTCAAATGATTCTGAATGACTTCGTAAGTAATGCTGTCCTGGTAGCAGTCTCCTTTATTGTCTGTGGCCACGTTGTGTGCTAGACAGTAGGTGTCCCAATAAGCAACCGAGGGGCCTATATGTGGTGAATGGAGGGAAACAGTATAATGTGCTGCTTAAAAGCTTGGAGACAGATTTCCCAAGTTCAAGTACAGATATCATTCCTTGGCTAGTTTTGTGATTTCGGGCAGATTACTTTTGTCTATTAAAAGCTTCAATTTTCTCAACTGTGTAATGGGGTACTAACAGCAACAGCTTTACAAGGCTGTTCTGAGAACTGAGTAAGCATATCCATGTGTGAGCACTTAACTCGCTGCCAGGCAGCTCTATGTATGTTAAACTCTCAATGTTACTAGGGAAAGGCTTCTGCACTTCTCTCAGGTAAAAGAAATCACTGCCAGTAGATAGATTAGAAATCCTATAATTACCACTTCTTTTCATAATAGGAAAAAATGGCAAGGAGGTAAACAGGAATAGTTAGATTGCTAATGGGCCTGATTATTCTCAAGCATAAAGTTAGTATGTCTGAATATGGCTTTTGAAGAGAAGAGACTGTTTAAAATGCTCCTATAAGGTAGGACCAACAATTGGCAATTTGTTGTTGACACATAAGCAGCTCATAATTTTATAACTAATGTGATAGAGACAAGAGAACAAATGTGGGCAGAATAAGAATATGTGCCTGGGTAGGTGGGGCACTTTCTGAAGGAATGAAACTATTTACATATGTTTCAGCTCGAAAGCTGAAAAGTCTTAATAATTTAGGTTTACTTTCTTGCTCTCTTTAGCTTCTTAGTTCTATAATATAGAAAAGTTGGTAAGGCCAAAGCAATGACTATAAGAAACAAACTTGTTGAGCTTGGATACCTCCATCAGTTGGTGGGCAGAACCTGGAGTACTTCTTACAATGCTTCTGAGACTATATTCAGTCATGGAGGTGATACTTTCATGATTTATTAGTGATGCTTGCTGGGCAGGGAAAAGCAAGTGCCTACAAACATACCAGGAAAATGGCATCCTTGGTATTATATACTCAAATTCAAATGGCAGCTTTCTTCACTTACTGATGAGATACTTGTTACTTTGAGTGAAATACTTAAGATATCTACCCTTATGATAACCCATCCAGAAAATTAGAATAATTACCATGCATTTCTTCTTTGTGAAAAGGAGTGAAATATTAAAGGCACCAAGCAAAGAACTCGGTTCGTGTTAGTTGCTTAGCCCATGTTAGGTCCGTGAAATGCTTACAGGAGCCTCCACGTTCACAAAGAGTCTTCAAACATGAGCAACAGTCGCTGGCTCTGAGAGTGGTCCATCCAAGACTCAGTTCTGTGTCCCAGAGAGACATACGTAGTAACAGTGCTGGGGATGTGCTGTGGCCATCTTGTTTCTCCCCCCAAACACTCCACTAGATGGCTATATAAACTATTAATATTATCTAGCCAAGCTGTCCCTTCAATTGGCATGCATTTTTCTTTTCATAATGATCAGAATTGTTCCTTAGTGATGTGAAGAATTATGATGAATCATGCAGCATGATAACAGGAAAGCTTATTTAATGACATGCCTGTCAGAGGGAGTACACTAAGAGGGTTTAATGAACAGTGAGACCACCACCCTATCCCCTTGATATGTTCTAATGGGAGTAGATGGTCATGAGCTGTCTTCTGGAGGTAGGGGGGTGGATTAAGTGCTCTAGATACCACAGTGAGAGGAATCACAGAAGAATGAAGAAAGCAGAATTACTCAGCCCATTGGACAAATATGACGTGGGGAAAAGACAGAGAAGGAGGATAGCAGGTAATATGGCAAAAGAGGGAGGAGGTGGAAGAACTGACATGGCTGAGGATATTGAAAAAGAAGATACCCCGCATCTCCTACAAGTAACAAAGTAAGAGTGTTTGGCCAAATTCAGTCATTCCAAACCCTGCCATTCTCTGAGATGCCTTGGTCCTTTCTCTGGAATGCTTTCCCTTCCTTTCTGACCCTGGCACATCTCTACTTATCCTTTTTTGAGTCACTGGCCTTTTGAAACCTCCAGGAACCACACTACTATCTGGTATGTTTGGCTGCTCCCTCTTCCATACTGCATGTGCCTCGGTCAGGCATCAATGCAACATATGTCTGAGTATTTCCCCAAAGGAACTGTGAGGATCTTGGGGTAGAGACCAAAACCTACTCATTTTTATACCACCTACCTTCATGAGCACAGCGTCTATCATCAGGGATTAACACAGTGCTCCGCAGGGAATTATTAAAATGATGAGAAATTATAAAAAAAATAGTTCATGCTGTTTAATGGCTATTATGAATTTGACGTTTAATTGACTCAATATTCTTCAATTTGGGTTGTACCAGTTGGCCTGGCTTTTGCTCTCTCTCTCTCTTTCCCTGTCTTCTCAACCTTTTAGTAGAACATTTTGTGAGGGGAAAAGATGTCCCTTCCTTCCTTTGCTCCTTCTTTCCTTTCCCGATTTCTGTCCTTACCTATTTTCCTTCAAACAGTGTATCAGGCACTGTGCCAGACATAAAAAGAAGAGGTATGAGAGACACCATCCTTGCCTTAAGGAAGATCATATTTTAGTTAGAATTAAAAAAAAAAACAACAACAAACCCAGCATACAAATTATAGTTCTCTGCTTGGGGCAAGCTACAGTCATCTATATGAGCACATGGGAGATCTTCAGAGGGAATCAAGGGAAGGCATCCTAGAGGGGCTGATGATTGAGGTTTTGAAAAATGAATTAAATTTGTCAGGCAACAAAAGGATGACAAGGATAATGAAGATAGGTAATGCCACTTACCAAGGTAGGGAGGGAAGAGAGAGTGCATGTCATTCAGGGAAATGAACAGATTACTGGGATGAAAAGTAATAACTGCCCATGGAAACAGAGAAAGAAGAAGAGAGGGGCAGCAGATATATCCTAAAGGAAATTTTGTGCTAGCAAATCTATCTGCCCTTCATCCTGAAGGTTTTCGTTAAACAGTCATTTAAAGATTTTAAGCAAGGGAAGGAAAGCACCTTCCCCCTGAAATGTATTTTATTTTGGTATATTATTGACTCTTCTTATGAGCGAACTGCTTTTTAAATATATATTCTTTAATTCTGGAGTTGAAATCAAAATAAGAAGCTGCCAAAGGGAGAACTGAGTATAAGTTGAGTCTGAGACATGGCATGAAAAACAAGGAATATGAATGGTTGGTGAAATATTTTTTTGAAGGATGACTTCATTGTTATTAGCAGCACCTACCAGCAGTAGGGGGCTGTTTTCAATAATCCCGGAAAGAAAATCAGGATGATCTGGACAAAGCAACACACAACAAGGGCAGGGAGTGTTTTAGGGAATCTTTCAAATGTATTTTTGGCAAGCTGGGGATATTCAATAGAGCTATTAAAAGAATTAAAAATAGTAAAGCTAGAATTCTGGAAAGGACAGAGAATATGGTAATAGTAAATAGGGAGGGGAGGATTTCCACAATTACCAAAAATATAATGATACAAAGAAGGGAGCTGTCAAGAGCATCAAATATACCTGAACACTATAGAAAGATAACAAACTTAGAAAATGTCCTTTGAGATTCATTACTATCCCCTCCAGCATTCTGATAACCACGAGTGTCTCTTCAAGCTTCAGAGTTCGTGGCCGTGAAGTAACAGGTTTTCTTATTCTTGGGCCCTTTCTCATGTCCTATAATTCCCCTTGAATAAAGGATAGGCTTCCTGAGGGGTGCCTGGGTGGCACAGTTGGTTAAGTGATGGACTCTTGGTATCGGCTCAGGTCATGATCTCAGGGTCATAAGATCAAGCCCAGCTTCAGGCTCTGCGCTCAGCACAGTCCGGTAAAATTCTCTTCTCCCTCTGCCCCTTGCTCCTGCACGCGTGTTCATGCTCCCTCTCTCCCTCTCTCTCTCTCAAATAAATAAATAAAAAATCTTAAAAAAAAAAAAAAAAGGTAGGCTTCCTGAAATGTCAGCTATGACTCTCCATGCTAGGAAGGGAGCTCATTATTTTCTCCAGTTCTCAAACTTCCCTGCCTTGGTATTTCTCCACCCCATTTTGCAGGATGCAGTCTTTTGGATCTATAAGTTAGTGTCTTCATTGATTCTCTTCCCTCTTCTTCTATGAAAGTAAGTTCAAACCTTACTGATTTTCTCTTAGGACCCCTTCTCTTCCTCTATTCTACAGTTGTTATCATATTTCTACCCAGGTGCATCAAACTTTTTGTGGCACTAGGTCGGACAGACCCAAGTAAAACAGAGCACCCATTTTGCTTCCTAACTGCACGGCAATTTGATTGCCACAGCCTCCTAGCTGGTTTCACGTATCTTTAGTCCTGTCCCTTCATTCAGTCCTACACAAAGAGTGTGAGTCATCCCCTGCAAGCTCTGTTTTGATCATCTCTCTCCTTCTCTGAACCCTGCAGGATCTCTGAGTTTCTGCTTACGTCAAATCAGAACTGATCATGAGTCACTCTTTATCTAACTGTCCTCCACTTTCATCATAGCCTGATTGTTCTCTCTGCTTAATTCAAGCAGCCTGGCTCCTTGTTGAGAAGGCAAACACACTGTCTCTTCTCCAGGGCATTCGCAGAGCCTTCCACCCACCTGACACGTTTCCGCTCCTCTGGGCTATGCTGGTCCCCTTGCCGCAGAGCCCAGCACAATCCTTGCCTCCCTCTGAAAGCCTTTCCAGCTTTACACATGTTCATCTCAGTCACTCCTGCAAATCTCTCCCCACGACCTTGCTCCGTCTTTACGTGCTACCACTGAGCACTTTCACGCATTCACATATTCATTCACTTATACCTACATTGCTATTATGAAATACCGCAGGTAAAGCTGTGAACACATAAGCCAGGCCCTACCCCACAGGGCTTTACCATCCAGTTAGGGGACAGATACTAAAACATTATCACTAGAGAGAGATAACCAGAAACAGTCATGATTGTTATGAAGTTAAGCAAAGAGTGCAAAGAGATTTTTTAAACAGGTCACCGGATATAGTTGGTCAGAGCTGGGAGGGCTTTTCTGAAAAAGTGGCAAAGGATAAATAGGATTCCGCCTGTCAAAGAGTTGGGGATCGGGGGGCAGTTTCCAGACTTGTAAACAGCAGATGCAAAGCCCCTGATGTGGGAACGGGCATGAAATAATCAAGGAACTGGGAGATGTCTGGGTGATTGCAGTCCAGGAGGTGCAAGAGCTTCATACTTGCGTGTGTCTCTCATTATGTGCTTGTCATGTGTTCACAGGCCCCAGATCACAAACAAGTTCGAAGTCCACCAGTCTTCGGTATCCAGATCAGTGTTTTCCAAACTTCCTCAATGATAAGAATCACCTGGGATACTTGCTAAAATCCCGCTTCCGAGGCTTTGTCCTTGGAAAGTCTGTTTCAGTGACATTATGGTACAGCCCTGGGCTTCATGTTTTTAAAGAGAACCCCAGGTGTTTTTTATCGTCAGAGTTGTTCAGGATTCATTGATTTTTACAATGTTTGGATAATTTCTGAAATGATATGAAGGAGAGGAAATAGACAAATGGCAAACTGTAACATAATAGAATTTCTTAAGTCCCCACGTGGTTTATTTTTGTTAAAAGCAAACATTACTGGCTGCTGTGCATATTAACCTGTCTTTGGATGCTGATTACATAAATCTTTGCCTACTCCCTAGTTTGACCACAGAGTAGTGAATTCCCACCCTGGTTTCTCCTCAGAATTCCCACTCCACCCCAAGATTCTAGGGTATATAGCCTGGGCATCTGTTGCTTCTAAAAGCTTTCCAGCTGATCCTGATCTTAGCCAGGGTTGTCAATTATTGCTCTCGGATGTTTGTGGAAGTAGGCTAGTATATTTTATTTGCGTTGCTGCTCCCTTAATGCCTTCCATTCCAACATGGTCTGGAATGCTAGTCAGATTATAATAGGCAGATAATCCAAAAAATGGCTGGCTAGGAAACAGGACAAGTCCATGTTACCATAACTGAGACTCACTCAGCAGAGACCAAATCAGAATCCCCAAATTAAGATTCACATTTTTTCCCACTTTACAAATGGCAAGTATTTAAGCATTAACAGCAACTATAACCTGATGCTTGTCCCAGTGTTTTGGATTGGGTCCTTTTAATTCCTCCTGCTCAGATTAAGAATTGTATCTCAAGACTGGGAGTGGAGTTCAGACTATAAATTTGATGGCCAAGTGTCTTTAGCTGTGTAAAAAGAAAACATATGTAGGCAAAATTGAGAAGAATGGTTTAAAAGAGATAGGTTGAGTGTTTGAAATCTTGTTTACTATTTTGCAACTATTTCTAATTTCCCAACTATGATTTCCATTGCTTTCCAGAAGGCATCACTTTCTTTAGTCACATATACCCTGTATTTTCCCGAGGCTTTTTATATAAACAAGGAGTTCTCTACTCTATATCTAGGATGTCTAACCACTTTTTTTAAGAGATTTGGAACCATGTCAGAACTATGCCTCCCATAATGCTCAGGGTTCTCAGAGTCCCTCCAGAAACTGGGACACTGGCCTAGGGGCCGGCTGCCAAAGCCTTCTCACTCATACTAACAGGAAGAAGAAGGAATTATGGCAGAAGTAGAGAAGTAGTTTGTGGAAGAGTAAAGGATAATCACAATGTAGATAGAGGTCAGTACATACATACATATATATAAAATTGTAATAGGAACCAACAACAGTTTCGAACTAGAGAAAAAGAGTTTTAACTACAGTGTTTTGTATTGAATGGTGGGAATTTAACATTAAACAAAGCAAACTGAGCAAGTAAGAAACCTAACACTTTTTTTTTTTCTTTTTGGAGGGGGGCTGTCATTAAAACTTAACTGCTGTAAAATGCTCTAAGAGTATGTGACATTGGTCATACATAGAGATTTTCTGTCATTCCAGTTCTTTATCTATGAAAGAGTTTAATCTCTTCTTTGGTTTTCATGGAGTCTTTGAATTGAGAACAATAGCCTCTAACCTCACTGGGTAACTACTAAGTGATACAAGGGTCCCAGAACTGTTTTTCTGTGGATGTTGAGGAGGGCTCATGAGAACTGATGCCAAAATATGTAAGTCTTGATAGGAGACAAAGCTCTCAGAATTTCTCAAATTTCTCCTCATGAAAATCTGTACCTAAGTAAACACAGAATCTCTTTGATAAATTAATTTCCTCCAAAACCTGGACCTATTCCAAGAGAGATGCTTTTTAGCCAATATTCTACTCAGAGTATTTATTCTGTTTTTTTCCCCAGTAAATATTTATCAATCTTCTGATCAACTGCGTCTTGATATATTTTTCTTGTACTGATATCTAAGTGAAAGATAAGTGCATTTTATCTAAAGTTACAAAGGTTGGTCTTTGAGGATTTGGTGACATCAAATGCAAATGGTCATTTATTGACATTTCTTCTTCAGTCAGAGACTTTAGAGCAATAATAAGTTTGAACTAGTATCAGTAAAGACAGAGTGATTGGAAATCCTAAAGTGGGAACACTCTAGCATTGAAAATGAAATTCTGCAGTTAGGGAAGTTGAAAAGTACTTACAAGTCCCTATTTTAGAAGTTTGAATGATAAGATTTGGCTACTGCAGACCAAGTGGGAATAAATTTAACTGAATCTATGAAGTTATTTAGAACACATCTTTCTAAGGGAGGATTGAAATCCAGTGTAGAGTTAAGTCATAGTAACAACTTGGGAATTCCTGAGTTTGTTTTTCTCCTGATAGTTTCCAAGCCTTGAAGAATCCTGATTTGTTTTGTTTTCTTTTGTTTTGTTTTTTTGGTAGTCTTTAATATGAGTTTCTCTCAACTGCTGCTGAGTAGACTTCATCATATAAGAAGAACTGGTTTACAGAACTTCAATGGCTTTCTATGTCTTATCTTTCCTCTTCTCTCTGGTTGAAAGCAAGTTGTAAATACAGAATCTCAGTGCTGCTTTCATCGTGAAAGACTGATGAATTACCATTGGCTCATTTTGTAGGAAAGCAAGACCTCTATGGAATGAATAGCAGGCTGATAGATACTTTGGAAATATGCAGTATCCCACAAGAGTTGGCTTAGAATGCAAAGAAACTTGACAATCAAAACCACAATGACCTAATGAGAAAATACTTGATCTTTGCCATAAAGTATATCAGATACATAGACATTTCACAGATGGATTTGGTTCTCTTGGTTTCAGTGCCTGTAATTTCTTGATGCAAGTCTTGTAGGCAAACACCTATCCTAGAATGTTTAAACATTTCCTAGCTTGACTTAAGATGTAACTTGGTTTGAAATACAATATATGGTATATAATCAATCAATAACAGAAAGAGATCTGAATAGCAATATGGATAATTCAAACATATTAAAATTATGACACACTTACTGATCTCGCTGACTTGAAAATAATTTGCTCAGTGCAGTGTATATTTTCTTAACATGAAATGTATAGCCTTTTGCTGAGTGAGTGAAATTCAACCCAAAATAAATTATCAGTATTTGCTCTGACAGCAATAGTAAGTGAAACAAGGACCACCAACTGGGTAATATTTCTTGCATATATCTGGGCTCTGTATCATTTTAGATCTAAAAAATCAAACATTTGTGCTCTGTCTGGCTCAACTAAAGCAAGTGTGGCGTTGTATTGCTTATCATCCAACAATCTGTGATTAATCTTTGGCACAACCCTATCCACTTTTCTTGGCATGTGGTTTGCCAAATCAATATTGAAACCACATTTACTTGATCTTTCATGTGTATGAGCATTCAAATAATCAGAACTTCATTGCAATAGATAAATGATTTGAAGAAAAATGACAAGTGATCCTGGGGCAGAGTGTATGGGAGATGGGTGGAGGAAAGTGGTTGGGTGGGGATTTAGTTGTAATTTGTCCTAGATTCTTCTAAGTCCTTAGCCTTATCCCACATTGGCAGAGTATAATAGAATATTAGAGCTGGAAGTATTCATTGTGTTGATTTTCTTGACACAAGGTCAGCAGAATATTTGCTTTTTTTACTGTAGTAATAAACTTGTAAATTTTCAATGATTTGCAAGGACTATAGTACCATGACTGTGCACATCTCCTTTCAGTGTTGACTCATCATACAGCAGAGAATTCTTCCTAAAAAAATTTATTGAAAAATAAATGTCAAGGATGGTAAATAAAGGGAAAAAGATCTTTTCTTTATACCTGACCAAATTCTCTGCAACTCATACTCACTTCTTCTTACCTGAGTTTTGATAAAATAAAAGGTCAATTGATCAATGTTTTCCTCAAAATAATCCTTCCTCTTCCAAACAATGGCCATGAAACTATCAATGATAACCAATAGATTTCTATTCCTCAAAGAATCAGAACTTTTGTTTTTATTTTTTAGTCCCGATACCTATTTTTATTCCATTAATAAGCTTTATTTATTCATTTCTCCAAACCGTTTCTAATCACTATCTATATTATTAAATGTTGAACACAAAATTGAATCCATTTACATTTAGTTTTTAGTGTCAATTGATTTTTACCGCTTGTGATAAATCTTAATTACCTATAATTTTTCCTAAGTATAAAAATGTTAGTGTAATCAAAGTCTGACTTTTAATCACTTCATTTCTAATGCATCCCCAAACTGTCCTTTTACCAAGGATAGGAAGTCAACATGTGATCCCAGTTTCATCTTTTCATTGCCCCTGCTAAAATAGCTGTCATTTTATCTTAAGACAATTGTCCTTTTCTGTAAATATGGAACAATTCTCTTATTTTTAGGAGTCAAAAGGGCAATACATAAAAAGCTTCACCTAGATATGACTTACTCAGCAAATACATACTTTTACACTCCCTGCTATGTAAAAATTGCTTTCAAAATGCTGTAATTAACAACAAAAAAAAACTTTTTCTTTTGGGAGATAAATAGTATTTTATGAAAATATGTTTATTCATTTGTTTTTTTCTTTTACTTTCTAAAGTCTGAAAATCTTGCTATGATAAACAGATCTTCATATAGAAAATAAATACAGAAATTTATAAAGATAAAAGTTAAAATCAATTAAAACTCCACAACAACTAGAGATTGTTGTATATCCTTTCAGGTTTTTTTTTTTCCTTAAAAAATATGTATACCTTCATTATTTGTTTAAACACTTATCAAATGTTCACTGCATGCATATTATGAACCAGATTCTACCATGCTAAATATCTACTCTATTGAATGAAAGTGTTTCTCTCTTAATAGAGTTTGCAGTCTAGTTGGGAGCACAGATGATCAAAAAATAAACAAAGATGCATTTACTATTATAAATTGTCACCCTGATATGAAACAAACAAAAACAAAACAAAAAGGGTGCCGTGATTGAGAATAACAGAGTTGAGGCAAGACCTACTTAGCTAGGGCAGTTAAAGGAGGTGTTACAGTGGAGGTCATGGTTAAGTTGAGGACTAGAGGATGAGAAGACAAGAGCCATGAGATCAGCAGGAGAAACAGCATTCCAGGCAATGGAAACAACCTCTGGACTCGTTATATAAAGAAATTTGAACATTTGCCCTTGATTCCATTGTTCCTGTTATGCTTAGCAATAGCTATTTGACTCTGTAGGCCTGATCCTCCATACATGTCACTGACAACCTGTCAGCTGGCTGATGAGTGGCTGACAGTGTGGGATGATGTTTTGAACACTTGATCTAGTTTCAGTCCACTCATGTGAAATATGCCTGTTGTTTCAAAGGTGAACATCAACAGGAGTCAGAGAATATTACAGAGATGGTGGTAGACCAAGTCATAAAGTTTGAAGTTGAGAGAAGAAATGTTCTGAAGTCACCACAGGTCTTTTGGTCAGGATATGCTATGAATGCTGACTACATAAAAGCTGCATTTTTTGATACATTAAAGCTAGCATGTAGTAGATTCAGTTGATTTTAACGTACAAGTGGAAATATCTTATTGTTTGATTTGTAGAGGAGGATATGACAACTAGAGTAAAATAGGCTTTCTCCCAAAAAATGAAAACTATAATTTTAGGAAATAAGTTGAGGTAGAGAGACTAGTCCAGCTTTTTTACCTTGTCTTTTTATCTGAGGAGACATGGCATATCCAGCAGGTACCAGCATTCTACATCTTCTTGTAAAATTGGATCAGAAAAGAGCAAGCATTTCATGTTTCATCCTAGGGAAATACAAGTGACACTCTTTGTTTTGTAAGGAATGGCACCTTAAAATGTGAGGCCGTCATTCCTTAAGGTCCTAGGAAGTTTTCTGGGGTGACATGAAAATTAAGTCAATTGAAAACCAGAATTCCAGATGCTTCACAAGGGAATGCTGTGTCAAGACATCCACCCTACATGTTTAAGCTTCAGCTTATGAGGTAGTTTATTCAGCATAAAAATTTTCTGTGGGTCAGAGCAATTGCTGTTTTAGTGCTTCAAATCAAACACACTCTGAGGTTTAGAGATGAAAAAATAAATATTTGCAAACAGTGATTGAATCAGGCAGACTGTTCACTCTAGTTTGCTTTGAGGATTTTCAAATCTTTTATTTTATTACTATTTCTGAATTTACCAATAAAAACAGTCACCTTGGCCACCAAGAAGGGCCTTCAGAAGGAGCTATTATTCAGTTCCATGAATATTAACAGAAGAGACTTAAAGCCTAAGAGGGTCCTTCAGAGGCCCCACATCTTAACACACATGGTCCCTTTGCAATTGACTGTCAGTCATTTGAAAGACTATTACTCCTAATGCCATGTAGAATGGGCGTATTGAATAATAGAGAAATTGCTTATAATGCTTAGTAAAATTCATACTTGATTTAAATACTGTAAAAGAATGTATTGCCCAAGAATTTTGAAAAATGTAAAATATATGTATAATGTAATGTAATGTAATGTAAATGTTTACGTATGATAATGCACTTTCAGAACAGATTAGACCAATATAAAGACTTCCTCATTTATTTTACACATTTTGAGCTAAATATACATATACCTTGTTTATTCTTTGGGGTGGGCTAATGTATTCTGTTAGATGTATTTTGTTAGACTGTCACTTCTCTTCTGGAGACTATTACAGGCTACGGTCATCCGTAAAGGAAGAAAGGGAATGATATGTAAAATTATTTGAGACTGGGAATTTTACCTCACCAAGTCTGTGTGAGATAGGTGGATGGGGGTGGGGGTACAGGAATCAGCCAGTTTATCAAAGCATATTATAGAGTCTAAAATTGTGACTCTGAACCTCTCTTTATGGCACTTTAATAGGGGTAAACCTGCCCTGTCCAAAATGCTTACATTCCTGAATTAAAAATTACCCTAATTATATGGCTTATTCTCAAGTAATAGAAGTCTAACATGCAAATGAATGAAGGTCACTTTTTCTTTTGTTTTTAGGGCTCCAGATTTCTTTCTGTTCATATTATTCAGGTTCTATTTTCTCAGTTTGTACCAAAGAATATCAAATGCAGAATATGAAAAATTCTTATGGATGGAGGCCTCAGAGCAGTTTAGTCACCAATTTTCAGTTTGTGTAATGTGTGGTATACCAATAGGCTTTCCAGGCCTCTCTAGGGGAGCTGGTAATACTCCTTTGCTCCATGTGTTCGTCGGCATTCTCCAGAGAAACAGAAGCTATACATATTTATTTATATATTTATATAAACAATATTTATATGTTATATACACACACTTATGTTTATATAGAAACAATTTATATATACATATAGTTATATATTTATACATGCACATACATTGCATCTAAAATCTATACATATTTATAAAGATATAAAGATAATGCGTATGTTTGTTATATACACATAGGTATATAAAGAGATTTATTATAAAGAATTGGGTCATGTAGTTATGGAGACTGAGAAATCCAAGTTCTACAGTCAGCAAGCTAGAGATCCAGAAGAGGTAATGGTGTAGTTCTAGTTCAAGTCCAAATTCAAAGGTAGGAGAAGACTGAAGTCCCCTCTCAAAGACAGTCAAGCAGAAAGAGAGGGTATTCTCCCCTACTCAGCCTTCTGTTCTCTTTAAGACATTGACAGATTGGGTGATGCCCAGCCACATTCAGGAGGGCAATCTGCTTTACTCAGTCTGTGGATTCAAATGTTAATGTCATCCAGAAACACACTCACAGATACTCCAGAATAAAGTTTAACAAAATATCTGGCACCTCATGGTCCAGTCAAGTTGACATACGAAATTAACCATCACACCCATGACTTTTAAAACAGTTTAAATGGATTTGGGCTTCACTTAGGCATCAATGTTATATATTTGTTTTTAAACTGCTAAACCTGGGATGGGGATATTAGCTTAGGTCTGAAGCCCAAATCAGGACTCCTACACTCACCGCTCAGTATAAATCTTCCACACCTGAGGGAAGAGACTAACGAGTACACTCACCTGGCCAGCAGCAGACAGAATTGTCCCCTGGCTTCTGCCAACCACGCGCTAAGCAGCATGGTAGGCAGAGGTGAGTTTATGGTCATGGCCCTGAAGTTATGCCTTGGGCCCTGAGTCCTAACTCGTGGGACTGTGGAAAGTATTCATAGGGAGGTTTGGGGACCTCTGCTGACCCAACTTTAGGAAAATAGGTTCTGTATATTTGGAATCATCCTGTGTTTTATGTTTCCCATCTCCTCTCTCTAAAAACAAGAACAAAATTCATTTAGGTATAACTTATATACAATAAATACACTCAATGATTTTTGACAAAGGAAATCATATAATTACCACCACAGAAAAGATAGAAATTTCTGTCACTCCAAAAACTCTCTTGGGGACTTTGGTAGTCAATGCCCTCTGCCCCACACCCAATGATCTACTTTGTCTCTATAGGTTAGTCTACATTATTTAGAATTTCATATAAATGGAATCACACAATCTGTACTCTACTGTGTGTGGCATCTTTTACTCAGCCTGGTTTTGAAATTTATTCATACTGCAGTTGTCAGTAATTTGTTCCTTTATATTGCAGAAGAGTATCCAATTATTTAGATTGCTGTAATTTGTTTAATCATTGACCTGTGGATAGACATTTTTGTCTAGTTTTTGGATATTATGAAGAAAGCTACTATGAATATTCAGTGTACATTATACATATACATTCCTCTCAGGTAAATTACTGGGAGTGAAATTACTGGGTCTTACTATAAATTTATATTTAACTGTATCAGAAACTCTCAAATTGTTTCCAAAGTAGCTAGCATTTTGCATTCCCAACAAAAGTATGTGAGAGTTCCAGTTGCTCTAAATCTCTCGCAACACTTGGCATTGCAAGCCTTTTTTATTTTAGTCATTCTAATGGGTGTGTAGTGGGATCTCATTGAGTTTTAACTTGTATCTTTCTGATAAATAATATATGTGCATCTTTTCATGTGTTAATAAAGTCCAATTTATCAAATATTTCTTTTATGGTTCATTCTTTCTTTGTCCTATCTATAAAGCATTTGCTTGAACTTTGTCTCCTGCCATCTTGAGCTAGCAAGGTTGCAGTTCTCCATGGGGACCACCGTTGGGAAATAAGGCCACAAACACAATTCTTACCTGTCATAGTAACAGTAAACTCTTCTGATCCTGCCTGCTTTTGAATGCTTTTTATTGCCTTTAAATAGTTGTTTTAAAATTTGTCCAGCTTTTGTACAAATAACAGTGTGACACTAAGAGTGGATTGGTACAAAGATAAATAAACCAGTCACTGGAAAATTATTTTTATTAATTTGTGTGAGCAAAAGAAGAAACAGGAATCATTTTTTATAGTCAGGAGAATTTAGGACCAGAGACTTTAGAGAATAAACTGGAAATTTTCTTCCTTTAATTAATAGCTTGTTTATTGAGCCAGTAGCCAAAGGAAAGAAATAGAGTTGTCACTAAATTTATAGTTTTAGGGGTGCTGGGAAGTTGGTTTGTTCCCTTCCCCTTCACTATAATGTCCACCCCCCCACACACACACACATTACATTCTGTCCCAGTTCTGTTGTAACATCATATCATATTTGAGGAGATATACAGTAATTCATGCAACTTAAGAAATATGATAACACATAAAAGTATCTGTATGATCAGTTTAATTTTTGGCTCAGTTTGTTTGGTGACTGAGGAAAATATTTTTCTCCCCAAAAGAGAAGCCTTTAAAGGTAGAGAGGCTGTGCGTGTGATGTCTCACGGCTGGGGGCACCAGCCCCTGCCGTCCACTTTACGTGGACCACCCTCTCACCTCCACCAGCCCTTCTCTTACACTGACCTTCTGGTTCTCATGGCCACATGGGCCTCGCATCTCCAGATAAGCTCTGGGTAGAACTAACATCATACACATGTAGTACAGGGCACCCTCCCAGAAATTCAATTAGGGATTTTCTTATCTTCAGTGAGAGAAATTAGCAGCTGCCTCAGGGACAGAAAAAGGTATGTCTTGTGCCAGAAAGTTCACAGAAGTGGTGTTTCTCACTTATACAAGAACAGGCAACTAGACACATTTTAACTGTTCCAAGAGTAAGGAATCACTTTAAAAGAATTTTATAAGTGATTATTGGAACAACTGAAATCACCCAGAGACTTAATGACCCGGGCAAGTGTGTAGAGGGACAAAGTAGGCCCTGAGCGGATGCAAGGAATGCCAGCATTTATGTTCTGGGTATAGGAGTCACTCTTGTGGGCTTACGCAGGTAAATCCCTCAATATGGACTGGAGTGTCCCCTCAACACGGGTGACCCTCAGGCCTCACTCTCGTTCAGTTTTCTCTGCTGTAAAATGTGATTCTCCCACAGTTCAACATCTTCTGTTGTGCTTGACTTTTCTCCTTGCTGCTTACAATACACATTTGATGTTCTAGAAAAGGAACACGAATTGCTAGCTTTAACTTCAACCCAGTGTTCATGATATTTCCTGCAACAATTTTGAATAAACAGTATGACATAATGAGACATGAGTGTTTTAATGAAATTTAAATAGAACAGATAAACAGGACTTTTGGAAGACACACCTCTTTCTGCTATATTAAAAGAAACATCATAAAGGCTAACATGTAATTTGGTCTCAAATGTTGTATGAGCACCTCTAAATCTTGTCAGGCAGAAAAGAAATGACTGTTTTATTGACTTGAGTGAAAGAGAAAGGCTCAAACCTCAACTCCTTTCCCTCTTTGTAGAGCATTGTTTTTTAAAATGCTAATAATGTTAATAAAATATCCAATATATTTGATCACTTATATATGCTACTTACTTAATGTAATAACATACACAAGTATTAGCTAACTAAACCCTATGAGATAACTGTTGTCCAGAAGCAAAGTTCATCACACATTTCTTTCTGAATTGGATTATTCTTTTTCAACCTAATTTCATCATCATTTTCTTTTTCTAGCATTAAAAAAACCTTTTGTATATGAATATTTTAAGGTACTTCATGATACATTTACATAGTCATAAATCCCAGCTGGGTTTGCTGTTACATATATAAAACAGGTAGTACTAATGATGTAATGTATGGTGATTAACATAACATAATAAAATTTTAAAAATGTAAAAAAAATAGAAACAGATATTAAATAAGTGACATTTCTATTTCTTTCCTTGAAAAACTCCAAACCACTCACACTGCCTTACATACATTGCTGTCAGTACAGTTGCAAATAAACTTTTCATTGAATGGGAGGTTAAATGCTCTGAAAGATTATTGTCAACATCCATAAGCAGCTTAACTGAACCAAACAAGCATATTTTCTGTAAATCTTGGTCTAAGACCAGGAAAGGATAGGTGAATATTTGGTCTCATTGGGTTAAGGAGGGCCCAAACCATCACATATTCTGAATATTTTTACCACGGCCTAAAATTTGACATCATGTCAGTTTTGGGAGCACGTCTTTTGAAAGTTTCTGTTATCTGTGAGTTTCCTAAAGAGCATTGTTTGGCAGTATTTCACATCTTGACATATATACTTGTCAGATTTGATAGCTGTTTTCAAGCAGAGGGCTGATCCTTGAGATTATCAGTCACATAATTTGTTCATTTTACAAACATTTATTGAACATCTGGTATATTCTGAACATATTCCTCAATCAGCTCATAACCACATAAAAACTTGCAGAATAAGTAAACAAAACCCTAAGATTGGTAAAGAAAAGTCACAGTTTATGTGAGGTTAGAATCTGAATTCAACATTGAAGGCAAAAGATTTTATGTAATCAAAATTATCCTTAAAAATCCCTAAGAAGTCATCAGGTTGGAGACTTACCTACTACTTCTCAATGAGTCTAAACCAGCCTGCTTTTCTTCAAGCATTTAGAAAGATTGTTGATTTTTCAGCTGGCTCTCAGACGAAGTAGTTGAAATATGCTCATTTTAAAAACCTTGTAAGCTGGGGTGCGTGGGTGGCTCAGTCCTTAAGCATCGGCCTTCGGCCCAGGTCATGATCCCAGGGTCCTGGGATCGAGTCCCGCATCAGGCTCCCCGCTTTGTGAGAAGCCTGCTTCTCCCTCTTCCACACCCACTGCTTGTGTTCCCTGTCTCTCTCTGTCAAATAAATAAATAGAATCTTTAAAAAACAAACAAACAAACAAAAAAAACCACCTTGTAAGCTTTGCAGGATGCCCACCCTATGAGGGACACATAGGAGCAAAGACCTACCAAAGGGAAGCAGATTCATGTCTACCATGTCATTGTCATTGTGGGGCTTACACTTGCAGACACGAATGGCTGGTGATTCATTTACTTGCTCTGTTTAAATTCTCTCTCTCTCTCTCTCTCTTCTCAATTGCATACATATAAGTGAATGTAGGCAAGTTAAATAAGTAAATGATGCAGTCTCCAGTGAAAACTCATAATGGGAATGTCTAGGAAGATTCCAAAGCAGAGGTAATACTTGACCTACATTTTGACATATGAGTAGGTATCTAATAAATGGCTAATATGGAAATTCCAGGGAACAAATAGCATGAGCAAAATCATGAAAGAGTGGGAGTTTCTGGTACATTAATGAAACTAGAACGAGCTCTCTAGGGCAAGAAGATGATGCAAGTAAGATCCAAAGAGACCAGATTCTGAGGAAGTTTCTTCTTTGGAGAAATCAGAGAGATCCTTATATCAGCAATATGAAGGATGGTTGGTCAGAAGACAAGAACAGAAGCAGGGACAACTGGCCAAGGGGACATTAAGCATGGATAGCTGAGGGAACTTACCAGGCTCCCGAGATTTACCCCAGGAAACTTCCTAATCCTAGAATGAGGGCCAGACTCTCACCTCAGTGTCCTTTCTCCTCACTGTCTCTTTTTTGTTTTTCCCTTTATGTCAACACCTGTTCTTCCTGAATGAAGAATTATCTATAATATGTTTATATACATAGCATTTATGTATATAATATTTACATATTAAAAATAAAAATAAAGTTTTAAAATATATATTTAATAATATATATAAATGCAAATTTTTTTTTTCTCTCAGCTAATTTTTTTTTAGCCCTTTTGAGGTTGCAAGAGAAATCAGTGTTTTCTGTCTACTGCCTTTTCAGAGGCTGTTAGGGTCAGTTCTTTCAGGTCACTAGTGTTTCCCTCAGTGTGCAAAAGCATAATCTACATTTCAGGTTTATTTATTTTTCAATAAATACTCAGAGAACTAGTAGCATTAATCTGTCTTCACAATTAATTTTGTTACGAACAAAAAGTGGAGTTTTAGTTTGGGCACATTATCACAAAAAAAGTCAATTTTTAAAAAGATATATGCAAGTTTTCATGTTTGCCATTTTTACCAACTCTGGGTATTATTATGCCAATCTGGTAGGGAAATGGTGTCTTCTTAATCTAAATTGCTGTCTTTTATTAAGATACTGTTTATAGTAATTTCACGTGTATCACCTTTGCCTTTCTTCTTTCACAACAACACATTCATGCCCTTAGCCATATTTATTGGAGTGTTTGGATTTTTTTCATTGAGTTGTAACAACCCTTACACAAAATAAATGTTCATTATCTTTAATCTTCGTTTCAATTATTTTGTTCAAACTTACATTTGTCTTTAAATTTTATGTTGTTTTAAGATATGTGGGGCTGTGGGATTTATGTGATTTATTTATTATGGTTTTCCATTTTTCCTTTTGTCTTTTATGTTATACCTTTTCCCAGCTGAAGATTATACAACTCTTGAAAACAGTTATTTCTTTTCTTTACATTTAATGCTTTAACCCATTCGGAACTGATTTGAGCCTATAGAGTGAGGTAGAAACATAACTTGTTCTTTTCACTGGTTGCAACACACACAGACACACGCTGTTCCTGTCCCCCAAGAAAAGGAGACTGGGCTCAGCAGTGAGGGGCATGGTTAACTGCCAGCCTCCAGCTGTGAGCTCCTCTGGAGTCCACCTCAGCTTTCAAGCCAAGGTCAGTCACACTCCTCTTGGGCTGGCCTCTGGCCCATGACCAGGCAAGGCAGTTGTACAAGGGCTGGCTTTTTCCACTCAGTGAGGGACTCCTCCACTGAGCAGTCTACTCTCCATCCCTCTATTGCTCCCCTCGGGACTGTCAGAGACTTTGCTTCAGTTAGGTCGGCTTCCTGGTCTGACAGCTCCCTGGCTGTCCTTTTTTCCTTCCCAAGTGTTAATCCCCAAGAAACTTTGGCGCTTCTAGATCCAGCTCAATGTTTGCTTCCCAGAGAATCCAACCAGTCCTCTGATTTACCATTTTACTATTTCCATGCCCTAGTTATAAATAACTCCTAACAAGTCAGGGGTCAGGTCTCTTTGGTTTTATATTCCATGGCACTGATCTATTGATGTGTTCTTTTGACGGTTTCACAGTCTCAATAACTAATTAACTAATTACTAAATTAATGTAATATATAAGTATACATATGCTATATATGTATACGTGTGTATATATAATGAGTATTTTTCTATGTATCCCATTTTTCTTCCAAATAAAGTTTAGACTCAAATTCAGAAACACCCTTAAGGTTTTGTTTCCTCTAGCCAAGAAAATGTGTCTTCTTTACTCATGCCAGTCTTCTATTTCATCTCATTAAAGTGCTTCGTAGACTATGCATATTCTTGCATATTTATCATTGAATTTATTCCTAAATATTTTTGTAGTGTTTATGGCTATGGAATTGTTTTTTAATAGTTTCTTAGTAGCATAAAAAAGCCTATTGATTATAAATAGGGAGTTTTTAAATCATCCACATCGCTGAACTTTCTAAAGAATTCTAATAGAGATTTGCTTGATTTTCCTAGGTTTTCCATGTAGCAAAAATATTATCTAAAAATATGATAAGTAGGGGCGCCTGGGTGGCTCAGATGGTTAAGCGTCTGCCTTCGGCTCAGGTCATGATCCCAGCGTCCTGGGATCGAGTCCCGCATCGGGCTCTCTGCTCCTTGGGAGCCTGCTTCTCCCTCTGCCTCTCTCTCTCTCTGTCTCTCATGAATAAATAAATAAAATCTTAAAAAAATAAAAAAATAAAAAAAATAAAAATATTATAAGTTAAGGAAGCTAATGATGGGGCAGCACCAGCCTTTATGCAGCCTCTCAAGAGCAGGACTCCTGCAAGTGACAGCAAAGCAATGACCACGCGGAGGTGAGCAGTGACGGGACTCTAGGCAATGTGGGGGGCAAGTGCGGCTGTGTTCAGACTGGGCAGAGTCCGACAGCCCATGTGGCTTTGAAGCAGTGGAAAGGTGACAGTAGGCACAGTTTGGGAGAGACATATGAGAGAGAAATCTAGAGCAGAAAGAAGGCAGAAGTGTGGACAAAAGTGTTCCATTTGTTTTTTAAGATAAACTCTTTTTGGAGACCAAGAATCAAGAGAGGAGCGTGGTTGACATGCTGCCATGTGGGAAGTGGGATAATTGATCCAGTGAGCCTTCACTTGTGGCGAGTGAGACCACTTGTGATCTGGCACCTGGCTTTCTCCCAAATTCTCGTCACACTTCCCTCATTCATTCTAAAAGAGCCCTTTGTCTGACATTTTTCTATGTTGGGTAACCACAAGGCACACTCCCTCCTCAAAAATCACTGCTTCAGCTTGTGGTGAGCACGGCATCATCTCCAGAGTTGTCCGATCCTTATGTTGTACACCTGAAACTGATGTAACATGAGTGTCGTCTATACGTCAATATAGAAAAGCCACTGCTTCAGCAAATCAGACCCTCGCCAGTTCATCTAACATAGAAATCTCATTTTCTATCTCACTCTGTTTTATTTAGTTTATTTAGTTATGCAGCACAACCAGAAATCATATTACTTTTTATTTATTTGCTCCCATCTTCACTAGAAGGTAAGTTTCACAAGTTCAAGGACTTAGTCTGTTTTGTTCTGTTTTTCCACTGCTAAATCACCACTACAGGATGGTACTACACTCAGTTGTATTTAAAATAAGCAAATATAGGAACACGTGATTAACCTGAGCTAGGGCATATTACAGTTGCTAATCATCTTAAAAGGTTTTTTTGTTTAATAAGTTGGTTATTTAGTATTATCAAATACCATTTTGTCAGCTTACACATGATCTGCTCTTTTTTTCTCTTTTGACTTCTTTATATGATACATTGTATTAATATATTTTCAAATATTAAATCAGCCACGCATTTCAAGAAGAAACCATGCTTGTCACATAATAATAATTTTTAAAATACTATTCTGAGTCCAATTTAGCAATACTGTATTTTATTTAGGATTTTTTCATCTATATTCATAAGTGTATTGGTTGGTAATTTAAATATTATTCTGTCTTTATCAATATCAAGGTTATTCTAGCTTCAAAAATGTATTGCAAAACCTCCTGCCTTATTTAATGCTTTTTAAATACGTTTTCTAAAAATTGGATTTTTATCAATTTTTTTCAGTTTTATCAATTTTTACAAGTGCACAGACCCAAATGTAAATGGTAAGGAAAGGCTTTTAATAACATTCACCCCATCTCCCTTCCCTTTCCTCCTCTCCATGAATTTTGTTTCCTAAAGGCATCTCCTCGTATCCATTCGTTTCAGGGTTTCTTAAACTTTCTTCTATGTTTCTGAATTTCTATATTTCTTCTACATTCCTTCATTTATTAGCTTAGATATTATCTCTTGACTCGTGGATGACTTTGCACATATCGACCGTCCATCTCCCAGCACCCCCTCCTCCCAGTATAATTGTTTTGTTCCAGAACATATATGCATTTTTAAATCAGGAACCTCTGTTTCTTGTTCCATCAGCCAGCATCTCAAGGCCTCCACTCTGATACCGAGGATATCAGCATACTCACACTGCATTTCCTTTCCCGGGATTCTCTACATAGGGGTCTCTGTCTTGTCTTTAATTTTATCTATTTTTGTTCAAGTTACACATGCACAAAAGTTAGAGTCAATGTTACAGTGTTTTTTTATGCAAACTAACAGTTCACTATTACCTCCTTCCTAATTTCCCTTTTTGGAAGTCCGTGCATTTGCCCCGTCTTGACTAATTCTTTTGTTACTAAAACCTCTAAATAATTTTCTTGCTGCTCCATGATTTTTCCTTTTTGACTTTCCACGAAGGAGAAAGGGAATTGAGCTCCTCTTTATCCCCCTGTTTTCACTCATGTAATATGCCTCTCTATCTTCCAATATGGTAAAAATAATATTCATTTACCCTATTTTGCTATGTAAACATTTTTCCTACCAGAACCATGTTGAAAATTAAGATTACTTCATCCATTCCAAAACACTTTGTTTCTCTGTAATTATTAATGATGCCTAGTTTTTTCTTCACTTAGTGTTCTTTATAATTACTAGTTAAAAAGCAAGTTATCTACATTTTCTAAGTTCCCTTTCAGTAGATTAAGTTGTATAAAGCATTCTATGGGTTTCAACTTCTCGAAGGAAATCTTTTCCAGAAACTTCTGACCTCGAATCTTTACTCTTCTCCCTCTGCATCTGGGCATTTCCTCTACATCTTTGCCTGGTACATAGCTCATCTTTGCCTGGTACATAGCTCCAGTTTCCTGTATCTTGCGCTTAATAGCATAAAGGACATTTTATCCAGATTCATCTATTGTTACCATTACTTTTGTTGCTTTATTATTTACTCTCCTTCTCTGATAGATATATATTGGCTATTTTAGGAATGAAGCAACAGAGAGACCTAGCATATCTGATTGCCTCAGCATGTGCAGGCAGGGCTGGCTAAGCTAAACTGGGTGATCCCTGAGTGATAGCACAAAGAGGGCTTTAGGGCAAGAATATCTATCCTGCCTGCCTTATTTCTTCTCCAAAGAGTTGTGCTACCGTGCTTTTCCACCCTTCCATATATATATATATATATATATATATATATATATATATATACACACACACACACACACACACATATATGTATGTATCTATGTGTATACATGTATATACATGTGTATATCTGTATATGTGTGTATACATGTATATACATGTGTATATATGTATATATGTGAATATATGTATATATGTATATACATGTGTATATGTGTATATATGTATATACATATGTGCATGTGTATATATGTGTGTGTATGTAAGTATATGTGTATATATGTGTATATGTGTATATACATGTGTATATGTGTATATGTGTATATACATGTGTATATGTGTATAAGTGTATATGTGTATATCTAGCGCCCCACCTGTGCCTGCTGCTGTTTGTTGCCTCTGCCAATCATTTGGTTGTACCCTCTCTGCTCTTCCACGCCAGTGAGCTTCTTCCCCTGTGCCAGTGGCCTCAGGCCAGTTGTACTGAGCTTTGACCCATGGGAAACACACGATTCACCTTCATTCTTCTAGAAATGTGTTGAAAATCATCATCTGCTTTTAGCTTTTCTACTATTTGGTGTGTAGTTTTAGGTATATATGTTCTGCATTCTATTGCCTTACTATTTAATGTAGTACTGGATAAAAAAGTAAGTGAACATGTAAATATATTCAGCCCCATGTCTTGGCTTGGAAATGGAACAATTATAGCCTAGAACTTAAACTTTTTTTTTTTTTAATTTGAAAGAAATTTGAAAGGAGCAAAAGAGGGTAGAAGTAAGAAGTGAGGCTATTTGTAAGGGGCTTCATAGAAATTTGGAATATATAGGAATTGATGTATAATTTCTGTTTTTGTGTTTATTTTTGCTAATACCTAAGTATTTTTATTTATCAATTATTCCACTTCTGCAGTTTTAAAATTAAATTCCCTGCATCTCAGTTTCCTCATCTTTAAAATAATGTTATTAGTAGGATCTATTTCAATGGGTGGTAGAGAAGATTAAATTAAACCCTACACACAGAGAAACTAGAAGAGTTAATGCCAATATTAACTGCTATTTATTCTGCCTCCTTATCCTGGGTTTATTTTCTTGTTCTAGTCTTAATTTAATGAGTTGGGCATTTAGTTAATTTATTTTTATTCCTTCCTGTTTAATCATGAAAGTAGTGAGAGTTAGTTAGTTTGTTTGTTTGTTTTTCCTGAGAGTAATTTAATTTTGGCTGAATCTCAACATTTTTATGTGGAACATTTTTCATTATTGTTATTTTCTAAATATTCTCTGATTACACGTTTTAGCTCTTTCTGTTTTAGGAAATGGCTTCATCCAACCATAAAATCCATTGACAAGCCAGCAAAGAGCGTGCTTTCCTTTAGGCATAGCTGGGCTTGCTTGGGCATTTCCTCACTCAGCTGATTCTGATTACAGCAGTGATAGGAATCCTCCCCCACCCCCCACCCCCCAGGGCTCTCTGACCTTTGCTTCTAGAAAACAGGAAAATTAATCCCGCTTCTCCTAGGCTGTCTGCTGTTTGCTTGGAGACTACATTGCTTTCTTAGGAAAGTGAGTTGTGAGTCACTTCTAAATATCTTCATTCCACCTGGTTCCACTTGCAGTATATATAACAGAAATTTCTTGAATTTTGTGGCCTACGGGTGGCACCTTCTTTAGTTTTTAGGGTCTTTGGAGTTTCTTTCATTACAGATATTACTCTGTTTTTACCATTTTGGTTATTTCTGTTCGTTATAGCCAAAGGAGGTTGAATATTTATACTTATCTGCCATATTTTTTTAGAAGTCTAAATAGAGAATTAAAAAACAATTAACTACCATCTTTTCATTTTGTATGAATTTTCAAACTCATTTGGCAAGTTGTGACCACAAATCAGTGTGTTTGTTTTTATGTAATTCTTTATGGAAACATGAGATATTTTGCTATGTGAATTCTACAAAAATGAAAGGCTAGATTGATAAAGAATATATCAGATTGCATTTACATATATATAAAAATAAATTTAGTCTGTATTACCTATTTTATACTTTTGAGTATGCTATAAAGAATCTACAGTTTCTTTAAAACAGTGTTTTTGTATGATTTAAAACATTTGTTTGAAAACTAACAAATTTTTAAAATTTGTTTGGCCAAGTGAGTTATATGCTAATTTGCTATACTTTTAGATTTTGTTCACGCTGGGAAGAATCAATAGTTGTGTTAGAAAATATGCTGTCATATAGGTTTCTCAGATTTCTACCAATGGCGTTCACTGCAAATCAGCTATACCCTGGTTTTCATGTTTGTGAAAACCATTTGCAGAGGCAAGCTAGAACCTATCTAGTAATCAAACCCCTGCCATTAGTTTGCAACCCAAACAAAACCTTTTGCATGAAAAAGTCTTAAAGAAAAAAAAAAAACTACAAATAGTTTGGGATCCTGCCCTTAAGTATCTGGAGACTAGCAGTCTGAAATTTTATTCCTTTCTGCAACAGACTTGCTAGGTTTCTTTGCAGAATTCCTTAGTTTCTTTATGTATGTATTTTTCTTAATGTGTCCTTAATAATAAGCAACACACTTCTGAGTGAGTTTTATACATTTCCAGAGGTCATCTTGTGTGTTTATTCCTTCCATCTGGTAATCTGTTACCTCCATTATCTTACCTCTTTGGGGGGGTGGGTGTGGGGCGAGACTGCATGTAGATGTGAATATCTCAAATGAGCCATATTGTTCAATCAGAAAAACATAAAGATCTGAATCCCCTAATATTACTAAAAGACAATCAAAACCACTTAGAGCAATATGAACCCCGTCTATTCTCCTCCTAGTTTTGGCTATAGTGGCCTTTTAATTTTAATAATAAAGGAATTATGTAAATTGCAAAAAAAAAACCACTTAGAATAGTTTTAAACTCAGGATGCATAATAACAATGAGGCTTGAATAAAGTGTCTATTCCTAGGTCCTTTTAAAAACTGGTATATCAGAATCTCTGGGGAGTGGCTCAGGGGCCTGTAATTTTCAGAGGCCTTCTCAGTGATTCTGAAAACAGGTAATCTATAGATCTCAAGTGTGAGTAACACAGATTGGAAAGGGAGAGAGTGCTAGTCCATTATAACAGGAAATTAAAATGGCTTTGTTACTACAGCTGCAAGGTGAATGTGGAAGCCAATTTCAAAAGAGAAACAGATTAATTAATTTAATTTCCCTCTGCCTAATATAAGTAGTATTAAAATCTATCTGAAGAAAATGCTTTTCCTGACTGAATCCTCGGGGGAATTTATCATGGGGATTCTTACAAATGGGACAATGAATAGGCAGTTATATGTCCAAGGTTTTAATTTTACCTCTATAAAAGCCGAGGGCCTAATATTAAGTCTTAACTTTTAGAAGATGTTTCTATAAGAAGCTAAGATAACCTAGGAACATTGTTCTCTTATGATATACCTTAAAGAAGAGGTAAAGCTGGAGAAATGGATATTTAACTATGTTTTAAACCAACTCTTTCAAATACCAAGTGTTTTAACCAAGTTTTAGGCAAAGACTGGCTAGCAGACTATGTCTGAACCCTCTTCCCAGGGCCAAGGGCACCAAAATTCTTTGTCTTGAATAAAAGAAAGCCCTGCCAATCTCAGATCCCTGAGATACAGATGGCAAAGTTGACATCACGAACATTTGAAGAGTGACTTCAGGTCTCCATAGAAGGAAGGCCTGCAGAAAGGCTCAGCTTGCCTTTTGTAGCTCTCCATTTTGTACCTGTAACTACCCTTATCCTCATTTTTCTGTGGTTAGTTATTTTTTAAGAGAAATGTGCCCCGGGGATTCTGATGTTCTACTGGGCTGTGGAGGTGAGGCTAAATACAGCTCCTTCCCTCCTCATGGCTCTCATCTGTCAAGGTTGTTCAAAACTGAGAGTTGCCCCCAGAAGGACCAAGGATCTGGAAGGACCAGTGTCCCTTATTACAGGTTTCTCAGATACCTGAGGGCCTGGGACATAAGCCCAATTCATTTTGAAGTACAGCTGAACTAGAGCTTGACCACTGACTTCATTTCTTTGTATTTTCTATGTGGCCTCCTATCTCAAGCTTTATATAACCCGAAAGTAACAGAATTTTCATACTAAGAAGGAAATCAAATATCATCCTGAATTTGATAAAGAAAATAATCAGTTTGCCTGGGCTCTCCTGTGATTTGTTCCAGTGAATTAATTCTCTCCATGTGAATGGTACTGCGTAGGGCCAGTGTTGGTGAGGACTGAGTGTCTAGCTGCAAATGAAACATCAAAATGCAAAGGGAGAACGGTATTACACCTAAAGACTTAAAGCACCAACGGGCTATCTTTTGTTCATTATACATTTTAAATGATAAATTCTTTAAAAATTGTAAAATGTTCAAGTAGCTATAGAAAGTTTAGGTATTTAGCTCAAGGTTTTCCTTGTCACTCACTAACTGGGGGAGGGGAGGAGTTGGGAGGGATTGGTACTTGATATAAGGAAAAAGGCCCTACCAGCTCAAGTTGCTTCTTAAAATGGAAGCAAGGTTTTAGTTTGTTTTGTTTTATGCTATTTTCCTCGGAATAGTTACCATTAGAACATAAAATATATAAGGAAGCATTTTCTTATAGTTTCCTAATACATAGACCATCTTTTTGGAGACTAAGTTTAAAGTCTTCCTGTAAATTTGATTTTCCCCATTTTTTCTGTTATTGCCATCTCAGATACTTGTTAAAGTGCAGATTCCTATACACAATCCCCAAGAGATTGTTTTTCTTTCATTTAAAAATCATTTACCTGTTTTTTAAAGTCACCCAGGAGAAATATGTTTCCTTCTTTGAAGTTCCTTAAAGCTGGATGAAAGTCCTAGAGAGGTAATTTTAGGAACATTGTAGATAACACCCTGTGTCTGGTCATGCATAGCCTATAAAAGGATAAATGAGTCATGCAAATGCATTCCATTAGTGACCTTGTTATAAATTCCATTTTTACCACATTCACGAGAAAACCCTAATTTTAAAATGCCTTTAGATGGATACTACCCTCAAAAATGTACCTGGAAGTCACACATGAGACTAATAATCTGATATATACAGGGTTTATTTGGTTCAACCAAGAGTTTTCTATGTCTACTTTCAAAGTGTATCAAGTGCAAAGGGAAAAAAGAAATTCATTCAACAGCCAAACCCCTTTCTAGCAGTGCTCACTTTCGTAACGAAGTTATCTGCCAAGTTCAAGTTCTTGGGATTTGACTGTTAGGAACGTTGATGCTCATTGCCTACTTCAAAAGCTGTGTCCTGGCATTTTTTTTTTTTTTCCTAGCCCTTAGAAGGAGATGCCATTATTAAATCCTAAAAGCTCCCTCACAAGAAGTTAAATCTGGTTTTTACATCAGTTTCAGTTCAGATGTAAATCTGTTGAATCAGCTGGTGGCGATGACTTGGTCTTTAGCCTAGTTTTGAAACCTGCTGGTAGGAAAGGTGCGGCCACTGTGCTGAGGTGTGTAGGCTCCATCAGAACACAATCTCAAGCTCTTCATTTTGTCTCTTTTGTAACAGAAGTGAGGTAGAACACTCAGTCCCAGCACAGCGCAGTCCTGAATATGTAACCCCATCCCAGATGCGTGTTCACCCACTCTATCAGCTTGATCTGAATGCTTTTACCTGCTCTCTTGTTTCTGGCCCCTTCGAAATCAGTACAATTCATCAATGCAACAAGTATTGCATTACCTTTTCCTTACACTCACCAGTTTGACTCTTAATTGGTATAAAGCTGAGCAAGCAACAAGAGAAGCAGAGCCAGGCCAAATATGAACACTTCAGGCCCTAACTCATTTTAGGCAGATAACTCAATTAGGCAATTTGGCTACTATGTACAGATAAATAGGGACATAAGGCAAAAAGAAACCCTTGTATTTTGACCCTTTTTTAGTACATTGGTAGAAGTTGCTTTTTGATCATTAACAGATACATTTTTTTTTTCTTGTCACCGAGGCTTCTGGTTTGGATAGCTACTGGTCATTTTTGCTTTTCCCCTATGCTAAAGTGACAAAAGCCAATGTAAATAAACTCAGTTCAAATAAATTCTTAGCCCAGCTGACCCAGTGCTTGAGGGGTAGCCGTCTCTCATGCCTGCAAAAATAGAGGCGAAGCACAGATAACAGGGAAGGGTTGGAGTGGTATTTCATAAGTTCAGAAGATAAGAGTCCCGGCATTTCTCATTTTTTAAAAAGATTTTATTCATTTATTTGACAGAGAGAGAGTGAGAGAGCACAAGCAGGGGAAGAAGCAGAGGGAGAGGGAGAAGCAGGCTCCTTGTTGAGCAGAGAGCTGGACACAGGACTTGATCCCAGGACCCTGGGATCATGACCTGAGCCAAAGGCAGATGCTTAACTGACTGAGCCACCCAGGCGCCCCAGCACTTCTCATTTTTAGAAAGGGAAAGGTAATTAAAGCATTGTTTGCCATTAGCAACATTTGAAAGAGCTGATAATTTTTATGACATAATGAATTTCTAAAAAGCAAATAGACTCCTTGAGTGCGATTTTGCTTCACATAAACATTTTTTGTAGCTAGTGGTGTCCTGTCTGTCCTAAGTGTGTGTGCTCATGCTAAATCCAATTATATGACTAGAAGAAGGGGCAAAAATGGGTTTGTCTTACTGGAATGGACATAGGTGAGTCCAAATTCTCTAAATGTTTAAAGCACATGCATAAGAAAGAAATATTTGCAAAAAAAAACTAATAAAACTAAAGGAAAAAATAAATAGGTAGATAAATAAATAAACTCAAACACCATATATTTGTACTCTCAAAGGGTTTTGCTGGATGGTGTGCTACATGCTACATTCCATTTTATCTTTTTTAGAACATGAGCTACTTTCAGGAGGTCTTTTTTTTTTTTTTTTTTTTTTTCCTCTGTTTTTACTAGGCACCAGCTTCTTAGGCTTTAAGTGAGAAAGTGGTATACATTGATGATAATGGTTTGGGGACATTTTACTGACTAACTTTACCATCAGGGAAGTGTCAGGTGAGAATTCATATTCATCTAAGACAAAGGTAAACAGACACTCTTGTCTGCCCATGTAAAGTTTTCTAAGTTTATTTGCTTTCTCTTTACTTAAGTGTGAGGAAAACTAATCCCAAATTCAAACTCATATTATGGTTTTGTCTCTCTTTTTTTCCTTTTGTCTCTCATTAAAATAATTTTTAAAAGAGCAAAAGATCTGAATTTATGAAGCAGCTCATTTAAAGAACAGTTTACTACATGAAAAAGCAATCTGTATTAGAGAGTGATTAGCTATATGAGTCCTATAAATGCAGTAAATGTCAGTAATTTGGACCTATTTCAATAGTCTGAATTCAGGACAAATTTTAATTACAGAGTTCTTTGAAAAACACCCAATCATATTGCTTTCAGGTAATTATACATATAGGAAGGGAACATATACATGTCTCTGTATAGGGAAATCTTGGAAAAATTGTTATAAAGGACATGTATGGAACTTATAATTAGACTGCTGTTTGTAGACATACTAAATAATTGAGAGTTTTCACAAGATCATGCTTCTAGGTTTTTCCCCCAACTTCCCCTTTACAGTTTTTGTTTATCAGAAAATACATTCTTGGCTGGGGGATATACAAATAATGCTAAGTACCTGACAAATTATTACAATGCCAAAATTAGTGTTGAAGCCCAAGGTTCTGTCCAGTAAAGGGACTTAGGAAAGGCTGCTGTCCAGAAGGTCCCTATTACTTCAAAGGGATAACCCAAGAAATGAAACAAAAAATCATTTGGTACCAGTGCTTAGGGCATCTGCCTTTCAGTATGAAATGACTGCTAACGAATGTCATTTTGATGTAAGGTAATATGTGAAAAGAGTGCTAAGTGTGAAAGAATTATCTAAACAGAATTACCTACTGCAGCAATAAGTATCAATTAATTCTAAAACAATATACAAATGTTTCTTTCATTGACTCTTTCAGCAAGAAATTACTGTATATAGTGTTGGTCTGGTTAAGTAATGCTTATATCCTTTTGTTGGAACATTACATTATTTATTCACTCATTTAACTAATATTTTTTGAGCCCTGACCATGGGTCTAGGCATTGAAGGCAAACTTAAATGAAAGAAACAATTAACACCCCTAAAACACATCCCTGCTCTCAAATAGGATCAAAGAAGATAAGCAAATAATTATAATACAAATTGACACAACTATAGTAGATGTTCATTTATTCATTCATATAACAGATAGTTATTGAGCTCCTACCATGTGGCAGATACAGATGTAGTTACCAGGCATATACAGTAGTCATAAGGATGTTGCCTTCATGGACCTTCCATGAAATATAAAAAAAATTAAGCTTTAAATGACGACATGAAGTGCTGGGATGTGTTTGAACAGAATATTGAAATAACATTCTAGGCAGGAGAAAAGCCATGTGCAAAGAGGAGTGATATTAATGATCATGACTTAAATAGGGAAATGTGGATGAGGTGCTCCCTGCAGCTGGAGCGTAGCGAATGAGGTTCAGGCTGCAGAGTGGACCACGGTGATAGCTGTCAGCACGGTAGCCAGTAGAGAACCAGCGATGGTTAAGCCTGGAAGCAACATGGTTTAGTTTATCTTCCTGCAGATGACTTTCTCAGCCATGGGCACAGCGTGTTGGAGGAAGTGAGGAGACCAGTTAGAAAACTGTTGCAATAGTCAGGGGAGAGATGATGAGCACCTGAGCTGTGCCAGCAGCGATAGCCATGATCCCTCCCTATAGACTATCCCTGAGTGGCCTGGGTTTGTAACCTGTGTGTGTCCATGATGCCGGAAATATTCGTTTTCTATGTGTTGCATCTTTGGTCACTTTGTTTTAACATATTTGAATAATTTAAACAAAGTTTCAAAGATGATATGATTTCTATTAACAAAGCATAACTATAAAATATGTGCATTATTGTCCAATATCAGAATCAGAAAAACCATAAAAGGCAATATGATGGTCCAGTGTCTTTTAATATCGATAGGCAAGTTTCCCCTCATCACTCATCTTTTTAAAATGTTTTAGAGCACCTTGTCCATTATTATGGCACATGAACTTGAGAATCATTTCATCAAACTCCAAAAACAATCTCATTGGAATTTTTATTAGACTCATATTAAAACTAAAATTAATTTGGTTAGATGATATTTTCAAAATAGGTAACCGTACTTTCTAGGAACTTGGCATATTCTTCCAATTATTAAAGTGTTCTATCTTGGGGTACTTGGTTGATTCAGTCAGTTAAATGTCTGCCTTTGGCTTAGGTCATGATCTCAGGGTCCTGGGATCAAGCCCCAGGTCTGGCTCCCTACTCAGCAGGGAGTCTGCTTCTCTCTCTGTCTCCCTCTGTCCCTCCTTCCTGCTCATTCTCTCTCTCTCTCAAATAAATAAATAAAATCTTAAAAAAAATTAAAATGTTCTATCTCTTAAAGTTGAGTTTTATAGTTTTTTTTTTTTTTCTTTTCCCCTATAGACCTCTGAAGAAAGTTAATGTTAGATGTTTTAGGATTATGGCACCTATTGTGAAATGGGTCTTATTGGTTGTTGCTGAAATAGAATATAGCTATTGATATTATATGTTTTATAACCAACTGATTTACTAAATTATTTTATTCTAAAAGTTTTTAATTGATGATGGTGGGTGATGGTAGGGTTTTAGTACATTTATATGTCTATAGTTTTCAAAGTTATGTGACTAGTTTCTATTTCATATCATAATGGACATCTTTATTTAGTCCCAATTTTAATATAATCTCAAGCATTTCATCACAATCATGATATTTTTATTGTTAGGAATGAAGCTGATTATTGGTTTTAAATATAGATTCTTAACATTAACATTAACATTTTAAATATAGATTCTTAACATTTGATTCCCAATTTTTAAAGAATTTATGCTGTTAATTATGTATATTAGATCTTAACAAGTAACTTGTGGTATCTATTATGAAGCCTTACTTGAGATAAATCATACTTAGTAGTGGTCAAGTGACATTTTTCTCCTTAAGTCTTTACTCTTTTTCTTCAAGTTGAACCTTGAATTGAATCATAAAAATAACTTGTTTTTATTCATTCAGTTTTCTCTGAGTTTTTGGTTAGGTGAATACATTCATTCTCAAAGGCTAAAATATTCTGTGCTATTTCCTTAAATAAGGATTCTCTAATTATTCTTTTCACAAGCACATTTTTTAAATCTCAAGAACTTGAAATAAAGTACAATAATGATACTTAATTATTTCCCTTCTTGTGTTGGCAAATATAATCATATAGGTCAAGTTCTCATACTCTTATAGGACTTTGTTAGAAATCTTGATGACATTTACTTTAACATGGGTTTTGCTTTATAGTATTGTTATTTTTCTTTCTTTATTTTTTTAATGATTTTATTTATTTATTTGACAGAGAGACACAGTGAGAGAGGGAACACAAGCAGGGGAAGTGGAAGAGGGAGAAGCAGGCTTCCCTCTGAGCAGGGAGCCCGATGCGGGGCTCGATCCCAGGACCCTGGGATCATGACCCGAGCCGAAGGCAGACGCTTAAGGACTGAGCCACCCAGGTGCCCCTTATGTTATTTTTCAAAGAAGAATAGTAAGGGGTAGGATTAAAGGTCTTGGGCTCACTAGGTTATCTGATTTTCAAGTCCTGGCTCTGCCACTTACTAGCTGTGTGATTTTAGAAGATATACTTAACCTTTCTGGGCTCAATTTTCTTATATGTAATGAGGAAAAAGTACTGGCATAAGGTTACTATGAGAATGAAATAAATTAGTCCATATGAGACTGGTGGAGCAGTACCTTGATATTAGAAATACTTTTAAGTGTGGCTAATGTTATAACTTTCTCTTCAAAGCCTAGGCATGCCAAATCTTTTTTTTCTTTTTTTTTTTTTAAGATTTTATTTATTTCTTTAACAGGGAGAGAGACAGCGAGAGAGGGAACACAAGCAGGGGGAGTAGGAGAGGGAGAAGCAGGCTTCCCCCTGAGCAGGGAGCCCGCCCCAATGCAGACGGAGCTTGACCCCAGGACCCTGGGATCATGACCTGAGCCTAAGGCAGACACTTAACGACTGAGCCACCCACGCGCCCCAGGCATGCCAAATCTTATAAAACATTTGAAATAATTAGTTAGCCTACAACAACTATGCTCTTTTCTTTTCATCCTTTTTTCATCTAGAATTATTCTCTTAACTCGGCCATTCCTTAAGAGTACCTAGTATTGACATTCTTTATTTCACTTATTTAGCCCCTTTCTTTCACTTGTTCATTCTTTCTGCTATACTTGAAATACTCTTAGTTTCAAAATTAAAGGTCAAGAAATACAGTAAAACTCAAGGCTTAACAATGTACAGAATGAGATAACCTAAGAGGCCCTATTTGCCTCTTCTCTAGGACTATTTAAATAGGAAAAATTAAAGATTAGAGCCAGTCAGAGAGAACACTGGGAAGGAATACAGGAGAAAAAGAGAACAGAAGTCAGCTTTTGTTTCTCAATATCTTTTACCCCCCATTCCATAATTTTTGACCAGAGGGAAGAGAAAACAAGGCATCTGTTTTACATCCTGTTTTCTGATTCTCCTCTCTTATGCTTTCAGTTAACTTCCAGTGGACCCCTTAGCACCCATTCTTCCACAGGCTCTCAAGGATGTCTTAAGGTTGTTGTGATCCAGAGAGGTGTATAAAAGACATTGTCTATCTGCAAAATATTGGACAAAGTGCAATGACTCTGAAAAAAATTCTAGAGCCCAGGGTGTTCACAGAATCTTTTTTTTACAAAATCTTTAATTTTTCCAATTAAATTAGACAGTAAATGTTACTGTGGTTTTAGTGTCTTCATTTTTTTATTTTAATAATTTATTAATTTATTTGAGAGAGAGTGAGAGAGAGAGAGATCATGAGTAGAGGGGAGGGGTAGAGGGAGAAGCAGACTCCTCGCTGAGCAGGGAGCCTGACTTGGAGCTCGATCCCAGGACCCTAGGATCATGACCTGAGCTGAAGGCAGACGTTTAACCTACTGAGCCACCCAGGCGCCCCGTGTCTTCATTTTTTAATGAACTACCTTGGGCAAAACTTCCCCGTTTACCTTATTCGTTAAATTAATGACTATGGGAAAAGCTTTGGTGGTAGCCTTAGACTACAAATAATAACTAACACTTTTAGAATGTCTACTCTGCCAGGCACTGTTCTGTTTTACACATAGCAACTCATTCACTCTTTGCCGCAACTTAGTGAAGTAGGTGCTATTATTTTCATCCCCATTTCATATATTAAATTGAGACAGAGATGAAATAATTTTTCCAAGAGCAAAAAAAAATGTTAGTAATTGGGAGCACCAGGTTCAAACCCGAGCTTGATGCCATTGGTGGCCATCTTTAGAGAAAAAGAAATGGAAACATGCAGAAAGGAGCAAATATCCCAAGGGCCAGCCAGATAGTGTCCTTTGATTCTATGAGACACTCACATGTTATTATGATGAATTTCTCTCCCCCTCCCGCTGCTCCGGTTTTTCAATCTGGGCTTAGATGTGAGATGAATATATAATTTGTGGTCAAAGGGTGAAATGCTTTTATGGTGCAATTTTTTGCTTCTAATAATCAGTTCCAAAATAAACTCTTTGGTATTTGTTATAAAATACTACATATAAAATCAGAATAATTGTTGTTTGATTTGTTATACTGAAATATTATAACTCACTCTTGGTCTTTAAGAAGAGGAGATTGGGAAACTTTAGTCAGCCCTGATTTTATTGACTTTCTCCCAGAAAATTGTGAAGGGAACCAACAAAGGTATATAAATAATAGCATGGCAGCACAATGTAAACCCTTTAGAATTATATATGTTTAGTAACTACGGAATTCTTCCCTTAGAAAAAAATTATGTAGTTGAAATGAAACCTTCTATACTGTAATGAAATAGTGTTCATGTAAAAATATACTGTACTTGGCCTGAAATATTACTTTTTTTTTTTTTAAAGATTTTATTTATTTATTTATTAGAGAGCGAGCGAGAGAGAAACAGCATGGGAGAGGAGAGGGTCAGAGGGAGAAGCAGGCTCCCCGCTGAGCCGGGAGCCCGATGTGGGACGCGATCCCAGGGCTCTGGGATCATGACCTGAGCCGAAAGCAGTCGCTTAACCAACTGAGCCCCCCAGGCGCCCATGAAATATTACTCTTAATTGATCTTTCTTCTTGGAAGTAAAAGCTGGCTTTAACATTCAGATTTTTTCTACTATCTCATTCACTGGGTTCCCTATGCTTTTTTTTTTTTTTAAAGATTTTATTTATTTATTTGAGACAGAGAGAAAGAGAGAGAGAGAGCACATGAGAGGGGGGAGGGTCAGAGGGAGAAGCAGACTCCCTGCCGAGCAGGGAGCCCGATGCGGGACTCGATCCTGGGACTCCAGGATCATGACCTGAGCCGAAGGCAGTCGCTTAACCAACTGAGCCACCCAGGCGCCCCTTCCCTATGCTTTTTGAAGCAGCACCAAAAGTGGCCTTTCTATTGAAATGAGCTAGATGGGCATGAATAAACATTCTATTTATCAGTAATATTTTGGAAAACGGAATGAAGAAAAGATTGACTCTAAGCCCTATGAGTAAGCTTAATGAAAAAGCAGGTCCCTCCTGTTTCTATTTCTGGTTTGAAAGTGATTAATTGCAAATAGATTTTGTGCTCTTGATGAAAAAAAGTGGGAGTGTGAAAGTCGCAAAAAATATTTCTTGGCCTCGGAATCTAAAGAATGAGTATCTTCAAAGCCAGTCCATCAAATAGTAAATTTATTAAAGGTGAGACAATATCTTTTCCACTCAGCACTTTATCCCTACTGCCTAGCAGAGTAGCTGGAACATAATAAATGGCTAATAAATATTCGTTTTACGAAAAAGTCAATTATTTACATCATACCTTCCTTTTATCTTATGTACTATTATGAAGTCCCATTCAACAAGGTATGCTGTTTGGTGGATGCCTTAGGGGAACTTCAAATACCTATGTTTGGATTTGCATAGACTCTTAGTCCACATAGCATTCAGAGAATGCCTTTGTCTTATTTTTTCCCCATAAATCAACATTAGGTTAAGCACTCAGAATATTTGAGATTTTAGGGGCGCCTGGGTGGCTCAGTTGGTTAAGCGACTGCCTTCGGCTCAGGTCATGATCCTGGAGTCCCGGGATCGAGTCCCGCATCGGGCTCCCTGCTTGGCAGGGAGTCTGCTTCTCCCTCTGACCCTCCTCCCTCTCATTCTGTCTCAAATAAAATCTTTAAAAAAAAAAAAAAGAATATTTGAGATTTTATTTTCAGTAAAGCAGGTACTGAAATTCTCCAGTGTAAAGGCACATTCTTGTTCCACTGTTAAATGGGATTGTGGATAATCTGTTCATTATTACCATGTACCATTTGGGCAGAAATTAAGCAAGAAAAAAAACTGGATGATTTTATTTAACTTTTTATTTTGGAATAATGTTATATTTATAACAAAATTGTAAAGATAGTACAGAAAATTCCCATATACTCTTCATCCAGCTTCCCCTAATGTTAACATTTTACATAACCACAGTATTTTCGTCAAAAATAAGAATTTAACATTAGTACAATACTATTGATGAAACTGCAGACTTATTCAGATTTTACCATTTTTTTTTTTTCCCTGAAGTCCTCTATTTATCTGGGATTTAATCTAAATCCAGGGTAGTACATTCCATGTAGTCTCTATATCTTCTTGGGCTCCTACGATCTGTGACAGTTTTAAGATCTTGACAGTTTTGATGAACAATGATCACATATTTTGTAAATTTCCCTCAATTTGAGTTTGTTTGGTCAATTTCATAATTAGACTGGAATTATGACTTTGGGAGAAGAATAATGCAGAGGTGCTTCCTATCAGGGATATATGAAATCAACATGACTTATCACTAGTGATGTTAACTTTGATCGCTTAACTAAAGTAGTGTTTGCTAGGTTTCTTCACTGTAAGGTCCAGCCCACATTCAGTGGGATAAGAATAAGCTCCACTTCCTGGAAGGGGGAGTATGGTATTTGGGGTTCCTCTGTAAGGAAGATTTGTTCTTTCTCTCCTATTTATATATGTCAATGTGGACTCATGGATTTTTATTTTATTTTTTGGTTTGTAGTAATTCAATACCATGGTTATTAATTTTGCTGCTCAAATTGTTCCAGCTTTAGCCATCAGAACCTCTTTTCACGTTGGCTCCTAGGTCTTTTTGACATGACCCCATGCACCCCTCTCCTTGTTTTATGAGTACTTCCCTAATTTCTGATTCTGTAAGATGCGTCAAGAGCATGTTATATTTTCCCTACCTCAGTCCTAGGATCAACCATTCTCTAAGGAGCTCTGTTTCTTTTTATTGGAGAACAGTATTTAGAAACAAAGATCTGGGTGTGGATGTGCTCGCTGGTTCTAGGCCCTATCAGCAGACAGAACTAAGGGGAAAAAAAAGTGTATATATATTTATATATCTTTGTATATATATATAGAGAGAGAGAGAGAATATATATATATATATTCTGTGAACTATGTATATACAAATATATTTATTTTTATCTTTTGCATATATGTTTAAATAAACATAACTTCATACTGATTTCTGACTAATTCATTCTAGCTTTTTCTCCTTGTTTGTAATTTTTTGGCTTATAGGAAACCTGGCTCTCGTTAAAAGCAATTTATTTACTGATTTGTTCAATTCTAATACAAATATAGTTTCAGAATCGCTGACCTGTAGCCACGTGAGAAAAAGAAAATTATCAACCAGAACACAGTGTTTATATACAGTTCTTTTTGTCTTTCTCCTTATATAGTGTGTGGTCAAATCAACATTTTTCAAGGTTACTAATGTCATAGGACTTCGGCTAATTTGGGGAAAATAATTGAAAAGATAAAATATGGAATGATTTATAGATTCAGAGAAAGAGCTGAAGAACCATCAAACTCTCAGTGGTATAAATTGAAGCTGAGGGTCAATCACTAGTCTGGCCAGGGCTGATGCCTATATAGAGAGAGATAGCTTCCTTTTTATGACATCCATCTTTCCTTCCATTCTTCACGAGGCTTCTCCAATACTCCTGTGCTTTTCTATATCTCCCTTGCACCTTTTACCACTTGTGAGTTTCTAGATATATAAGACATTAGTATCTTAGAAAGAATACCAGATGAGGAACCGGTCTTTGTGCACTTAGACACATGTAACCTTGGGTAAGTTATTTAAATTTATTGACCTCAATTTTCTCATTTTTATGACAGGCATAATAATAATAACCTTTTTACTCTTTCTCTGTGTCTCCCCTCATAGGTATACCAAATTGCATACGTATGACATTTCAAAGTACTTTAAATGAAAGGGCTCTTAAGTCATCATTTTCTTTACTAGTATAATCCACCAATTTTGCTACTTCTTTGCTCCATTTGTTTTAACATCTGTGATGACTTACCTAATTTCTGCTTTCTCATCCCTCTTCTTCCAACTTTATATAACTTGAAAATCTATATTTCCAATGTCTTGAGTTCCCTATAGTACTTCTCCAAACTTAGATCTTTACTTTTTAAAAAAAAAAAATTCTTTTAAATTTGCATACTGTCATCGTACATATATTTGAGTAAGTTTTAGCCACATCTAGCTATTACCATTTCTCAAGCAATAAGGGAACCCTGTTGTCTACTTAGGTTTCTTGCTTTTGTCCTCCTTATCACAGCAATAAATAAATAAATAAATAAATAAATAAATAAATAAATAAATAAATATTAAAAATTTAAAAAGGCTGGAGCTAGTATAATTTAAAAGATCATATATGGCACCTTCTTCATGAAAGCCTGGGAAAGTCATTATTTTTAGCAATAAAATCAATATAATTTTCCTCAGAGACCAATTTAATAGTATAATCCACTCTTGTGATTTTATGGCTTTATGAAAGAATTATTCCTTTGACCAGCCATTAAAAATATATTTTTCTAAATTCATGATATGGCTTAAGCTGTTTAAAATTACATCCACTTTGAAAGTAGCAATGTATTTGAACTTCTATTATGAAATAATTTAGAAGAGTCAAACCCAAATCAAGTGTCATGAATCCAGTATTATTGTGAGAGCCATTTGGTGTTGAGCCATCTTGTAGCCTTACAAGAACCTGTAATAAAAATCAGTTAATTATTAGATTGGGTCTTAGAGCAATTTTAAACCACGCTTTAAATTTCAATAGGAATTCCCCTTTTCTCATCCAAAGTATCTATCAAGCTCAATTTTCTGTATTTCTGATTAATTTAAGTGTAATCCTATTGAGACAGGTTAGGAGAAATGTAACATACTTTGCTGATGCACATCAAACAATCCTAGTTCAATTTTAATGCTCTGTAAGCAAATACTGTCTTTGTAGAACAAGGAAGATAACTGACTAATACTTAACAGACTTCATTTGTATTAACTTAGACTGAGTTTGGATACATTCAAATCCATAGGCAAAGCGATTGATCCAGAATATCTGACAAAGCTTTAACAGATTACAAGCAACAACAACAACAACACTGATAATTTCTGTTGTCTGTAATTAAATATAATCCCTTGAATCTCTTGGAAGGATACAGTGGAATGGTATGTACTTGGATTTAGAGTTCTAACAGTGAACAGAGAGGGGAGGACTAGCCAGGATATGTTCATCAGAATTATATTTGGCTGGCTGAGGTAACCAAATGTGTTCAGTATATCAACTCTTACTGAAACCTCAGCTGATAATGCCTCAACCACAGAATATGTTGTTTGCAAAGTTGGAGATGGGAGAAAAAAGGCTGATGTCGCTTGTCAATTTCCTTACTCTACAAAAACATAGATATTAGAACAAAAAATTGAATGATTAAGACATGATTTTCATATCATTCAAACAAATACTTTTCTAGATTCTCTGAAAAAATCTGGGTGATTCTGGCTTTACTTTCCCAAGGAGGTTTTAATTTAGGCACAGATAAAGGGGAGGGGTTAGGGTAAGGAAGGGTAAGGAAATTGGCCCCTACCATATGCCAGGTTCTAGACCAGGTCCTTTATAGATTATTACTTCAATAGCTTCCCCCCACACACACACACAAACTCACACTGTGATGTAGATATGAAACCCCTTGACAAATGAGAGAACTGAGATTGAAGTTGAAAATGGAAACATACAGCCCATACATTCTGGAATGGGTGCCTTAATACAGTTTCAGTCTGTCTTCAAAGACTTTGCTCTATATACACTATCAGGTTGTTGAGAAAAAAAATTTAATATTAAGTGAGGAAAAATGTAAATAAGAAAGAAATCTTCCACCTAGAGATATCAAATAATTAATGTTAAAGTCAAAGAGTAACAGTCTTTTCCAAGTACCCTCTGGTTTGGATTCTACTAGAATTAAACGCAGCCTCTGGGTCATGATTTTTATAACAAATGACATAATTAGATTTTCTCTCCATGGAAAATCTATGTGTAAATCAACTTTTTCAATTATTTATTGAGTTCATCACAAAACTAGCATGGTTTGAATTCTGGAAAACAGTCAGAAAATGGGCTTGCCACTTGTGACACAACAAAATTAATTTGATGAGGTGCAGATGTTATGTTCTTATGTCCACCAATTTAAAAATCAAGTAACGAACCAGATCACATCACATAAATACACTGATTTTATTTGTAACAATGTCTAAAATAAAATTCATTTATTCAATAAATATTTATTGAGTGGTTACTATTGCATTATTCTATATACTGGAAACCAAATACATTACTTACAGAACATAAAATCTCTTTTAGGGAGACAGCAAATAAATATATAACATAATGTCAGATAGTGGTAGTGCTTTGAGAGAAATAAACCAATGTAAGAAGATAGAGTGACTGGAGGTGTTCTTTTCAGGCCACTGATCCGAGTTTCCTCCCTGAGAAGTTGATTTTGGGCAATGATCCTAAAAAAGTGAGGGAATGAGTGTGTCCATACCTGGAGGAAGATAATACCAGGCAGAGAGAATAGTAGGTGCAAATTCCCTGAGAGTGGAGTGTGCCTGGCGTGTTAAAGGTACAGAAAAAAACAATGTGGCTGGAAAAGAGTGAGCAAGAAGGAATAATGTAGGAGATAAATTTGCAAGGGAGCTACATGTTTGTAGTATGTAGGCTGTGGTAAGAATTTGACTATTTTACTTTTTCTTTTTTTAATTTAAATTTAATTAACATATAATGTATTATTAGTTTCAGAGGTAGAGTTCAGTGATTCATCAGTCTTATATAACACCCAGTGCTCATCACATCATGTGCCCTCCTTAATATCCATCATCCAGTTACCCCATCCCCCCACCCACCTCCCCTCCAGCAACCCTCAGTTTGTTTCCCATGATTAAGAGTCTCTTATGGTTTGGCTCCCTCTCTGATTTTGTCTTGTTTTATTTTTCCCTCTCTTCCCCTATGATCCTGTTTTGTTTCTTATATTCCACATATGAGTGAGATCATATGATAATTGTCTTTCTCTGATTAACTTATTTTGCTTAGCATAATACACCCTAGTTCCATCCATGTCACTGAAAATGGCAAGATTTCATTTTTTTGATGGCTGAGTAGTATTCCATTGTGTATATATATATATTTATACCACATCTTTTTTATCCATTCATCTGTTGATGGACATCTGGACTCTTTCCATAGTTTGGCTATCATGGACATTGCTGCTATGAACATCAGGGTGCAGGTACCCCTTCGGATCACTACATTTGTATCTTTAGGGCAAACGCCTGGTAATGCAATTGCTGGGTCATAGGGTATCTCTGTTTTCAACTTTTTGAGGAACTTCCATACTGTTTTCCAGAGTGGCCACACCAGCTTTCATTCCCACCAACAGTGTAAGAGGGTTCCCCTTTCTCCATATCCTCACCACATCTGGCATTTCCTGAGTTGTTGATTTTAGCCATTCTGACTGGTGTGAGGTGGTATCTCATTGAGGTTTTGATTTGGATTTCCTGATGATGAGTGATGTTGAGCATTTTTTTCCTGTGTCTGTTGGCCATTTGTATGTCTTCTTTGGAGAAATGTCTGTTCATGTCTTCTGCCCATTTCTTGGTTGGATTATTTGTTCTTTGGGTGTTGAGTTTGATAAGTTCTTTATAGATTTTGGATACTAGCCCTTTATCTGATATGTCATTTGCAAACATCTTCTCCCATTCTGTCGGTTGTCTTTTGGTTTTGTTGACTGCTGTACAGAAGCTTTTTATCTTGATGAAGTCCAAAAAGTTCATTTTTGCTTTTCTTTCCCTTGCCTTTGTAGACGTGTCTAGCAAGAAGTCACTGAGGCTGAAGTCACAGGTTGCTGCCTGTGTCCTCCTCTAGGATTTTGATGTATTTCTGTCTCACATTTTAGGTCTTTCATCCATTTTGAGTCTATTTTTGTGTGTGGTGTAAGAGAATGGTCCAGTTTCATTCTTCTGCATGTGGCTGTCCAATTTTCCCAACATCATTTGTTGAAGAGACTGGCTTTTTTTCCATTGGATATTCTTTCCTGCTTTGTCAAAGATTAGTTGACCATAGAGTTGAAGGTCAATTTCCGGGTTCTCTATTCTGTTCTATTGATCTATGTGTCTGTTTTTGTGCCAGTACCATACTGTCTTGATGATTACGCTTTGTAATAGAGCTTGAAGTCTGGAATTATGATGTCACCAGCTTTGGTTTTCTTTTTCAACATTCCTTTGGCTATTCGGGGTCTTTTCTGGTTCCATACAAATATTAGGATTATTTTTTTCCAGCTCTGTGAAAAAAGTTAATGGTATTTTGATAGGGATTGCATTGAATGTATAGATCACTCTAGGTAGCATAGACATTTTTTTTTTAATATTCTTAAAGTTTTAATTTTTCCTTTTAATTTAGGTCTTTGGGCCTTCTTTTTTTTTAAATTTAATTTTATTATGCTATGTTGGTCACCATATATTACATCATTAGTTTTTGATGTAGTGTTCCATGATTCCTTATTTGTGAATAACACCCAGTGCTGCATTCAATATGTGTCCTCCTTAATACCCATCACCTGGCTGACAAATCCCCCCACCCCCCTCCCCT
>NC_138376.1:60235473-60261611 GCF_054177405.1 Leptonychotes weddellii | reverse complement strand
TTTTTTTTTTTTGATGGCGGCATAATATTCCATTGTATATATATACCACATGGTAGCATAGATATTTTAACAATATTTGTTCTTCCAACCCATGAGCATGGAACATTTTTCCATTTCTTTGTGTCTTCCTCAATTTCTTTAATGAGTGTTCTATAGTTTTCTGAGTACAGATTCTTTGCCTCTTTGGTTAGGTTTATTCTCAGGTATCTTATGATTTTTGGTGCAGTTGTAAATGGGATAGACCCCTTAATTTCTCTTTCTTCTGTCTCATTTTTAGTGTGTAGAAATGCAACTGATTTCTGTGCATCGATTTTATATCCTGCCACTTTGCTGAATTCCTGTATGAGTTCTAGCAAGAATTTCACACTTTAAGTATGATGGGAAACCATGAAGGTGTTTTGAGTAGAATATTAACTTAATCTGACTTGTTATTTTTAAAAATTACATTTTAACTACCATATTGGAAGCAATCAGGAGGAAGACAAGTGTGGAAGCATGGAAACTAGCCAAGGAAGCTATTGTAATAGTCAAGATATTATAAGAATTTCCATCTGCCCCCAGTGAAACACTAATCACATGGAAATGAGTATTTTAAATTATTCAAATCCTTTCTTATTAGTTCTTAAAAATTTGAAATTCCTTGTTTTTCATGTTTTTAATTTCCATAGAGTTTACTCAGGATAGGAACTTTATTGAATACCAGCTGATGGTGAGATTTCACAATGAATTTCCAAGACATTTGCTAATCAAGTCCTGTAAGTTCTGTGACATTTATATATGCATGTTAAAAATCCTTGTGAAGAAATAATATGACAAAGAGAGGATGTAACATTTTTGAGCCCTTGGGAGCATAGCCTTTGCTTATAGGAAGTTGCAGGACCCCTGGTTCTCTTCTTAGCAGTCTTTAGTTTGTATGTTCCTCTCAGGGATGTTGCTGGCAAGTGATTCTCAGCTGGTTACTAATATACAGATGTAAAGTGATGCAACTTCTATTATCTCAGGGACCTTCACTGAGTTATCGGATTTCATGGAGTAGCTTACAAATTATAGGCACTTGTATAAATCCTGGTGATTTCAAGGGGATAATAGCTTTGAATGCCAAAATTTCTAGTTATGCTTCTGACTGTTTAACGATCTCAAGGCACACTAAGGCCTATCTTCTTTAGAGACAACAAAAAGACTCATGCTCAGAAAGAGTTGGCCTTGAGTGGCTAAGTCACCAGAGAGTGATCCAGGATGACTCTGGATTGGATGTGCCTTCCTTTTTAGTATTGTCATAGATATTAAAGAGAAGTTCCTGCTGGTAAAATATGAAGAGGAGATGGAAAGAGAGATGTTGAACTACTACCAAGTTCAGATTTGCCTATTCTGGGAGAAATTTTGTGACAGTTATTCAAAATGTGGACACTGAGCTAGCACACTAGTAAAAATCAAACACAGAGCTCAGAAGTTCACCTAAATGTCTGCTGGCTGGGTCAGTGCTGCAGAATAAATGTTTATTAAGTATTTCCATCAATAGTATTCCTTCATACCCCATTTTTCTTTCATGAGATGCCATGGCTGACTTAGAGTTCCACTGATTTTATACCTAAAAATAAGCCTGATTGAGATATTTGTGAGTTTTGCGGGGGGGTGGGGGAAGAAGTGGGTGAGAATTTGCTACTAAAGAGTAGAATAATCTCACTTTGAAGGATTTAATCATTAATTGGGTATTCCCAAAACACAAATGAAGAGAGTTTCCAGACTCCTAGTTCTAAACTGAATATGGGTTGGGTAGGGTGAAGTTGAAAGTCTGAGTAATGCATGAGGGAGAAAAGTATTGAATTTGTGGAGGCTCAATGAATTCCACTGTTTTACCCATTCAAGTTGTCTACCAATTGATAAATGAGGCCAAAAGTTAATTTTATATTAATAAAAGTGATATTGGAGAATGTGACTTAGCTCCTGATGGCATTAGGTTCTTATCCTCAGATGTGCACCTAATAACTTGTCTGCTGGGTGAGGCAGTGCTGACCAACATAAGCTTCCATATGTGTACAGCATGGATGCCATATAACTCAGAGGAGCAGAGCTCTCTATTGGCAGCTTGGCTTCCAGGAAACAGTCCAGAAAGGCTCCACAAACTCTAAAGTTATGGCTCCAGGTTCAATTCCTCCTCCTTCTTTACTGCAGCTCCTTTCACATGAAAGGAAATATTAGAAGCTTAGAAAAATTGTTCCCCACCCACTGTAAGTAACTGCTGTTGAGTGATTCTATTTTTTTGAAATACCCTTTTTGTTGAAACTTTTGCCTTAACACTAAAGTTTAACTTATGAACCTTTCCCCACAGATATCATATATCAGGACAGGAGGAAAAAAAGGCCAGCTGGTGGTAGTTGAAAAGACAGAGGATGGAGGTAGATAAGACAAAGACAGATGCAGTGCTAAGCTTGGATTCAGATATATTTGTTTTTCTTTTATATTTCTAATGACTAGGAGCATGGCATAGGGCCATAATGAAGTCATAATTCTGAAGAAGAAAACGAATCTTGAAAAGAACAAATGAAGAAGAAATTAAGTTCTTATGGCACCTTGATTATGTGTTTTGAAATTTATTCTCCTGGGTAAGCAAAGACAATATTCTGGCATGACTTGCCTTTTTTGGGGGCATAGCATAAATAAATCTTATGAACTGTAATGAAAATGTGAGGAGATTTCTTCTTGCTAAAAATGATTGAAGTGTAAGATGTCCCGATAACCAGCTGTTGGGGATAGATTCCGTTTTCCTAAAGGGCGGTCCCAAACCACCAGGAATCTTTTTCCACATTCTTCAAGTATAGATATCCCTCACTTTTTTTTGTTTGTTTTTTTTGTCTTGTTTATTTATTTATTTATTTATTTATTTATTTATTTATTTATTTATTTTTATTGTGTTATGTTAATCACCATATATTACATCATTAGTTTTTGATGTAGTGTTCCATGATTCATTGTTTGCGTATAACACCCAGTGCTCCATTCAGTATATGCCCTCTTTAATACCCATCACCAGGCTAACCCATCCTCCCATCCCCTCCCCTCTAGAACCCTCAGTTTGTTTCTCAGAGTCCATAGTCTCTCATGGTTCATCTCCCCCTCTGATTTCCCCCCCTTCATTTTTCCCTTCCTGCTATCTTCTTTTTTTTATCCCTCACTTTTTGAAAGTTTGTAGTATGCCACTTCACTTTTATGAAGGACCTATGTTAGTACCTGTTTTTGCTAACTGAAAGAAATCCAAAGATTTTCACTTTTATAAAAAAAAAAAAAAGGAAAAAAGTGAAAATAGCATTCAGCATTTTTTTGGCTGCGAGCACTTATAGAAGCAGAGTACACCCCAGCAGCGAGAGTGGTGCCCCCAAGCTCCTTCCCCGGAACTATACTCGGCAGTAGGTTTGAACCATGTCTATGAGCATCTGTACTTTATCTTGATTTATTTTGTATGTCCATTAGCAACATGTGTCCTAATGTATAAGAAAAGCCTAAGAGAGGGCACCTGAGTGGCTCAGTTGGTTAAGCGACTGCCTTCGGCTCAGGTCATGATCCTGGAGTCCCCGGATCGAGTCCCGTATCAGGCTCCTTGCTCAGCAGGGGGTCTGCTTCTCCCTCTGCCCCTCCCCCCTCTCATGTGCTCTCTCTCTCTCATTCTCACTCTCAAATAAATAAATAAAATCTTTAAAAAAAAAAAAAGGAAAAGCCTAAGAGAGGTTATTTTTTGAGTCTGGGAATGCACAAAAATTTTTCAGTATAAATTAATAGTAATTGATGTAGATGTCACATATTAAACTCTCATATTAACAGCCTTGATCTTTATGCAATTCAACTGAAGAAATCTAAAGATTTTCTGGTTGTTCCTATTTTTAAATAAAAGGGAATTTTAAAAGAAGGAAAAATGAACTTATGCCATTATTTTGAACACATTTCAGAAAGTTGGGAGAACATAAGGTTACTATTGAAACCATATACAAAACCAATGAAGCATAATAGCGCATGTGCTTCACAGTTTCTTAATTGGAGATGGATTAATTTTCAAGCAGTTATGGTACATTTACCACTTAACATGACATTTCCTAGTTTTAGTTGTTTTTGTATCAAATTAGATTTAAATGAAAATATATTATTTTATACAAATTTTGAATAAGAAGAATTATAGTAATGCATTGAAAAATCAGTAACAGATTCCACTGGAAATTAAACAAATAATTTCTAGAGGATGAATAACAGATTGAAACCAGAATCTGGTTTACAGAGTATGTTGAAGAGGAATAAAAAAGGACTAACATATAGACATGATTTTATGGTTCATCATTATGGAGTGATCCCTGGTTCATGGTGGATGTGTGGGTTAACTTGGCAAAAAATGAGCAGGCTCTGATGGGCACCTTTAGGTCACAGCTTGATAACTAGACAACTACACAGGAATCATTTGAACTGTGATTTATGACTTATGTTGGCTGAATTTTTGAACTCTAAGAAAAAAGCGTGTTTTTACTAAGGAACTACAACTTCTTAACCTAAAGAAAAAAGCAAAATAGATTTTATTTTTGGCTAATAAAGAATGCCTGATGGGTTTCAGTCAGATCATGTTACTCTTCTCTCCCTACTCATGAGGGGACACACCCGATTGTGCTACATAGTTAGCTTTTCTTCAGAGTTGAATTTACTCTGGTAAATATGGCTGTCCCCTCATTTAATCTGTGAAGAAAATGAACAACAATAAGACTAGATATAAGAACAATAAGATTATAAGATAGTCTCTTTCCTTCACCCAGATATTTTTGTGTTGTTTTGAAATTCTTTTAATAGAATGAAAACTAGTCTCATTGGAGGGAAAAAACAAACTGGTTTATTGTTTTCTGTTCTTTGGATAAAAGTAATTGACTTGACCTTTTACTTTCTTTTTTTTATTTAAATTCAATTAGCCAACATATAGTACATTATTAGTTTCAGATGTAGAGTTCAGTAATTCATCATTTGCATACAACACCCATTGCTCATTACATTACATGCCCTCCTTAATGTTCATCACCCAATTACCCCATCCCCACTCCCCTCCCCTCCAGCAACCCTCAGTTTCTTTCCCATAGTTAAAAGTCTCTCATGGTTTGTCTCCCTTTCTGATTTCTTCCCATTCGGTTTTGCCTCCCTTCCCCTATGATCCTCTTTGCTGTTTCTTATATTCCTCATGTGAATGAGACCATATGATAATTTTTTTTCTCTGATTGACTTATTTTGCTCAGCATAATATGCTCTGGTTCCATCCATATCGATATAAATGGTAAGATTTCATTTTTGTTTAGTGGCTGAGTAATATTCCATTGCATATATATAGCACATCTTCTTTATCCATTCATCTGTCGATGGACGTCTGAGCTCTTTCCATAGTTTGGCTATTGTGGACATTGCCGCTATAAACACTGGGGTGCAGGTGCCTCTTTGGATCACTACATTTGTATCTTTGGGGTAAATACCTAGTAGTACAATTGCTGGGTCGTAGGGTAGCTCTATTTAACTTCTTGAGGAACCTCCATACTCTTCTCTAGAGTGGAGAGTGGCATGGTATCAGTCTTTGTGGAGATACACTTCACACTGAACTGTTCTCCCAAATCAATGCCATAAGGATTTTAATCTGAAATGTATGAAATTTGATTATTTACAAAGTTGCTTTATGTCTAGAAGAATCCATGTGCACAAAGAATTTTCTAAATTCTTCACTTCGTTGTATGGACATGGATATAGAAGAATTTGTGGAAAACCATGATTTCATTTTTTTTTTAATTTTATTTATTTATATGAGAGAGAGAGAACAAGCAGGGAGGAGGAGTAGAGGGAGAGAGAGAGAAGCAGACTCCCTGCTGAGCAGGGAACCCGATGTGGGGCTCAATCCCAGGACCCAGAGAGCATGGCCTGAGCCAAAGGCAGACGCTTAACTGACTTTCCACCCAGGCGCCCCGCCATGATTTTGTTATTATAAGCTTGTTTTTATATTCTTGGATGTGAGGGTGATCCCATTGCAATTTCTCTATGAATGTCTGCCTTGAGTGTATGGATTGAACCAGCTCATCTTTCTGCTGCCCGTTCCTCCCTCACCTCCCCATGTACCTACATCATTGGAAAAGGATATCCTCATTGATTGGAACATGGTTCTTCAGCCCAAAGTATGGGAGTAATTATGATTCCTGTCATGATCCCTGTGATTCGTTGATCTGCCTGCTTTCAACAAGATGGCAATTAAAACCTCTGCTTTACTTGTGTTTGGAGATGCCATTTCCCACTGCCACCAAGTTATCAAGGTGCACATGCCCAGCATATTAGGGAAAAGTGGGAAATGATGCAGATGTTAGTTCTGCACAAATGTCAGTTTCCTGAAAATTCAGCCACATCATACCTCATGGCTTATCGTCACTGTCAGGCTTTGCTTCCTGCCAGCCTGTTCCAGAGGGTACCATTAATAAATGAGCTAACCGGGGCTACTTGCCCCTCTCTGTGAGCCAATAATGAAGTCATAGATCAGCAAATCAAAAGTGCTCCCAGCACCAGTGCGTAGGTTGAGATGCAGTCTGCTTGTTATTACCCCACGACCCTCTGAGCCATTAGTTCTTGATCTCTCTCAACTCCATGTCAGAAGGCTTTTGTATTTAGTTTTGTACGCAATATGCAGACAATTTGTCTCCACAAACTTTCCCAGTGTGGAAGCCTATTTTAAATACTACTGTGGATGGCCAAGCCACTCTGGATCCCAACTTAATGGAGCTTCTCCCTTCTGACGTAAACAGTGCCCTGCCTCCATCAGTAGACCTAACTGCATCCCATTTAATTCCTCCTTAGCATTTAATCACCAAGAAATGGAGTCCATTCAATCCTGATATTTGTGTTTCTTACCCAGAAAGGAGTCTTCAAGAGAGGGAGCTTAAAATTCAGTCCTAATTAATTTTCTCCTGCATTTCTCGAGTTGTCTATTCTTTCACTAGCCCAGATCATATCTCTCCTGCCACTTTGGCCCTTATCTCACTGTCCCTCTTCCCTCCATTTGTCCCTAAAGCCAGTTCATGGACTGATTCTGCTATACCTTTTTTCAAACTTGGTCAGACTTTTGGTCTTTCCCCCAAGCTTCACTGTTCAACACATTTCCCTAAAACCCAGCATACCAACTGTTTCTACCATGAATGCAACTTCTCCATGGGCTTGAACATGGTCTGCAGTTGTGTAGTCCATACAAACATTTTACTGGACACTTAAATAGGGAAAGAGCTACTTGGTTAGCTCTGGCTAACTTCTGGGTGGGTCTCTTCCTTACCAGAAATTTCTCTGCCTGTGCCAAGGCACAGGAAGTTATTGAGGAAGTGGGGGAGACTAGTCCTAAATTCTACTTACTAGCTTGGGGCCTATTTTATCACTAGTCCCATTTTCTGTGGGCTGGGCCTGATTCACTTCTCAACCTTCCTGTTTTTAAGGGACTCTTGGAATGACTTGGAACTTGCTATGTATCCGATAACCCCTGTATCTTTCTATTCATTTCTAAAGACTTACCCCCTTCCATTAGTCCCAGAATTAGACAAATTCCTCATACCCATTCTAGTCTGAATCTTCAATGTCATTGTTCAGACAAGCTCTCTGATGTGGCATTATTGCTGGAGTCCTGAGCTTTGACTGTTTGCTTACTTCCTTGGACTCTGGTTAGTTTCTCTTCCACCAGGTCACCAATTCCCAGATATAATCTAAGTCATTGCTTTTCCCAAACTCTGCTATTGATTAGGTGAAATCAACTCAGAATAAGCACTTCTTCCTTCATGGTAGCAAACTGATCAGACACAGTACATTTATTTTCATTAATAAAAATAGATGAAGTTAACTAATACTATTTATTTAATCTTATTTTATTGGGAACAAACTTTGCAAGAGGCAGCCAAATGATGGCTTTAAGAAATTCCAGAAAACTGCTACTACTCACAGCCTAGAAATTCCTAGCAAACCTAATACCATCAAAGGATGTAACTATGATCACATAATTGCACAGCTCTGTTTTCAAGACATTGTAATGTGTTTCCTAAATTGATATCATTTGGCAATACCTATAAATTTATGACAAACCCAAAAGGTTACAATTATGAATTACGGGGTTTGTTCCTAAGGATCCCACAGAAAAACTGAAAACTCAGAACCCTATTTAAGGCAGTAGAATTATTTCAACCATCATTTTTTCCATATCTCAGATCAAATACATTGTCTGTCTCAAAACTATATAATAATGGTGTTTTAAGGCTTACTCAAATAGCCACAAAAACCTTTGAACAGATGCATAGTTCCAAATAGCCATTAGAAACTATGACAGAAATGGAATTGCTTTTTTTTATTGGTAATGAATACTTCGTATGGGGTTAGTTTAAAAAAGGGACACAGACCACCCTACTAAAGTAGGTCATTCAACCTGTTTTTCTGGTTTTTTTACATTGTCAGGCTTATCACACATTGTAATTGTGTATGTATTGCTTTGCATGTATGTTGGTTTTCTGTCTTCACCACTAGATGTAACTTAAATGCTCCATGAGACCAGATACCATGACTATTTTATTCACCAGTATATACTTATCACCTATGCCTGTTACTATGTTAGGTTTAAATAAATATTTGTTAAATACATTACTTGTAAGCATTCAATAACTATTGAATTGTGATGGACTTAAATGGGATTGTATAAATACTCTCTGACATAAGACAGAGATAATTAAATTGAAATAGATTCATGTATGATATATACATCTGTCATATATACACCATAGAAAGGAATAGGATCATAGAATATCTATGCTATATAAATATATGTTTATATTATATTTATATATAAATATGTTTATAAATTTATAAATATATAAACATTTTATATAAATGTATATATATTCCCTTATATATAATAGATATTATATATATCCCTAATATGTATATTTCTCTCTCTCTCTCTCTCTCTCTCTCTATATGTATATATGAACAAGTAGAAATGATTTGGTAAATAATACCTTGGTTTATTTATCTTTTGTAATAAATAGATCTTGAGAATATTTTTAAAATCTGAAAATTTGCCAATAATATTTACTTCACATAATATTTTCCCCCAAAATAACAGGTCTATTACCTTTGAGGTGTGATGCCTGGAAGGAAAGTTTAAATACTGGAAAAAAGAATCATCATTCATTCTGTGAACTGAATTATTCAAGACAAATAGATTAAATCCTATCAGTAAATGCATTTAGTTATACATTTACATTTAACAAAAGAACTAGTATAGATGTGGGAGGTTTGGCTAAATACCAGCATGGAGGTGGTATGTGGTAAGGAGAGACCTAAACATTTTAGCTGACTTTTAAGTTCTATGTAAATATTATTGTGATGATTGCAATTAACTAACTAACTAACTAACTAACTAACTAACTAACTAACTAACTAATGAAATTTTAGGTTGTGTTATAAAAACACAGTGTCCAGGACATGTCCAGCCATGCCTAGTGCATTCTGTTCAATTCAGAGGATCACATTCTAAGAGACATGGGTAAACATGCACTTTTCCAGGGGCAAACACAATGAGGATGCCAGAGAACTTGGAAATGTCACCAGGAAGGAATGTTTGCTGTATCTAAGGATATGGGCTTGAACATTGTGTTCAATTACATGAAGGACTTATCCTGTAGGTCTAGGACCAACATCGATAATAGTGCACCATAAAGTGGATCCAGAACCAGCTGTGGAACCTAGAAAGGGGAAGAATTTGGCTCAACCTAAGAAAGAACTTCTTAGCAAAATAAAGTATTGAAATGGGATGCTTTTTAATATGAGCTTCATGAATTCTGAGATATTTAAAGAGAGGGTAGAAGTCACAGAAGAAACTCATTTAATTATCTAAGAGACTCTTTCAACTATAATGTTCTAAAATTGAAAAAAACAGCTAACATAATGGATCCTTTAAGCCATAAGTGGTTTCTATTAAAAATCATGGGCTTCCTCCCTTAACCTCTGCTCATTTCATCTTATTATTTTAGTAATTTTCTCCTACCCACTAGAGCATGTGAGTTTATGTTTCCTTTTACTGGGTTTATTGAAAGCATGAGCAATAATCTCAATGACCTATAATTTAAACAAGAGGGGAATTGTGACTTTTAACAAAAAGGGTAACATGTTAACCTGAGGGATACTTTCCATTGTTTACCAGGACTTCCCAACCTCCAACCTCTGCCTCACTTTATAGGAGTCAGGCAAGCTGCAATCTGATGCCTGAACTGGGCCAATAGAAAGAAAAATGGGCAATCAAACAGCTTGTGAGTCACCTGTGATCCATTCTTCTAGGGACTATGGAGGGGGTGGGGGACATCACTTATCTTTACTACACGACTTAACAGCTTTCATCCACAACAGCTCCTGGCCACAGAGTCAGGTAGGAGTATACTTTCAGCAGCTAGCAACAAGGGGGTGGAGAGGGGTTGTGAGCGCTGGTGTAGACATCTGTTGACTGGACTTAGGCAGCAGGAGAGTGTAAGATTTGATGCTATTCATGCGACCTTGGTTAGTTTCATAAGGAAGCATGAGAGCAAACAGAGAATGAAGATTTTAAGTATATATCTTCCAATGTCTGTCATAATGTAGTTCATGAAAGAATAACATAAAGAAATTGACTTACTAAAAACCGCAGATTTCACACCACCCCCTTCAGGATTTCAATTTAGTAAGTCGAGACTGGACTTGGGAAATCTAGGCAAAGCTCAGGCACTTGGTTCACAGACTTCACACTGAAAACAACAAGTGGTTTAGGCAAAAATGAAACTTTGGTCTTTATATTTCTCAGGTGTATCTCTTGGACTCAGAACCAGTTAGTAGGGCAAAGGGCTATGGCGAATGTCAATGTGGGGGTTGGGGGGCATGTGCGCGAAGCATTTGAAGTATGCTTTGTGGGCTACTATAGGTAACATAAATTATTGGCTACTGGGGAACAGAGAAAAGTAGGGAAAAAAGAATAGTGTTGAACTCCAAACTTCAACAACAACAAAAAATAACAATAGGCTAGAGCTACAGTTTGCTTTGGGGTTGAGTGTCAAACTTCTATGCAATAACCAAAGCAAGACAGACTGTGCAATTTGCTTTGGAGTTAACAGCGTCTATAAGCTGGAATGGCAGACCATAATCCTTGCTATTACACTGCGAGCCCTACCAAGACAAGGCAACACATTGCTATTCAAGCCATACACCACTCTAATGCCACCAGCGAGCTTAGGAAGCGAAGATATTAAGAAGAAAATGATCACATAATGTTTGATGCAACTTTTGTGCACTGATTGCCTCTGTAGATTTTGATGAAGTGTTTATTCACCTCCTCCCAACCTTTCCTGGAATAGCTACATTCAATAAGGCAAGATCACAAGGGTGATTTGCCTCACCCCCCATTTACGTGGAAAGGAGAAAGGTGTTGATAGAATCATGGTCAGTAACCACTATTTTCTTCATGTTGCTATGCTTTTGCTTTCAAGTCTGAGAAGAAAATCATATGAGAACTTCAGTGAAAACTTCAGCTTGAATCATGTCACTTAGGGAATCTGGATACCAAGAAGCAAACAAACCAGACTGAATAAAAAGGGCCTGAAGCTCATCTGGTTTACTTCACCTCCACCTGCTCTCAGAGAGACATAAATGTGCAATGCTTGACTGCAGTTTCATATTTACAGGAATGGATTGGAGACAGAAATCATCCTCAGACCTTAATCTCAGGGAAACCAGAAAAACAACTTCTTATACAGCTATTTACAGGGTAGCAGATGTGAAGGTATGTTTTGGATCAGTCACGGCATAACAAATAACTTTTAAAAATGAAGCACTTCATTAGACAACTCAAAATGAGCATTAGAAACTTTATGAACTCTTTCTAAACTAAAGTACTAGGAATAAATGCGCATTTTTGGCATTGCCTCATTCATTCATTTCCTTTTCCTTCATTGTACAGGATTCCTGTGGTGTTAAAAGTGCCGGGGCAGGGGCGGGGGTGGGGGAGATGGGGGCTTCCCTCGGTCTACTTAGAGGAGAAACACACCCAGACTCCTGCAGTGGATACATGAGAAGCTTGAGTCACAGGGTGGGTGTTCCTTTCCAGTTGCAGTCGCTACTTTTCTACAAAAGCACACAACTCCCTGCTCCTTGTGGGAGACCATCTGAAATACTCCTAACTATGTACTCTTTCAGAAATGTGGCTATTTTACAAATTTTTTGGAACTGAACTTTTTTATTTAGTTTATCAGATTATTCTTTGGCTTCATTCATTCTTTCATTCTCTCTGCAATGTTCCAATCTTTGGAATATATAAATGCATTTTTTGTCCTGAAATGATAATGTTATAAAACATTAAAGACATATTAATATCACTACTAGAGCTTTGATTGGTTTTATAAAAGAGATAGAAATTAGACTGGAGGGGAATTAAAACAACCTATTAATAGGTGGGTGGCATTTGAGTTGAGCTTTGAAAAAGGAGATATTCCAAAAGTCATAGATGGACAGACCCATAATGGCATAACAGGAGATACTCTTAGAAATAATGAAATACAAAAAGAAGAAAATGAATTGTTTAATAAGGGTAAGACAAACAAGGATTTTCATTCACAAATTTCTAGGACTGAACCAATCCAATGGGGAATTAAGTATAATCCAGGAGCTTTCATTTACACTGCTCCTACTTTATTCCCCAATTTCTCTAAAAAGGAGAGAATAATTTTATTATCCATCCCCTCACTTCCATTTCCATTCTACTCTAACTCTTGTCTCTCATTTCATGGGAATTTGCCCACTCAATAGACAAGGTAATCCAAAATCATTAATATAATTTGACAAAGTACAGTGTGCACAAAACCTTATACAAATGATGCATGATTATTTCATTGAGCTTAAAGAAGCAAAGATCACCCCATTTCTCCCCACTGGAACAATAGCATAGGAAAGCATTTGCCACCTTCTGCTACTCTAAAGGAATTGGTCTCACTAATATCCTTAGCATGATGGGCATGTTTCTTCCCCACATGAAGGTTGGCTTCCAGTCAGCTCTTCTGTTTCCACTAGAAGAGACCACTAGCTCACTTTAGAATGAACAGAATTTTCATTATGGATTGAAAAGGATCCTTTATCAATAAAGACTTTGGATTCTTGTCAGGACTGTCCCAAAATTAGAATGACATTTTCTAGATTGAGAGTTGCTTTACAAGAAACTCAGCAGGCAACTACCTTTGACAGGGAATATAAACATTGCCTTTTCTGTGTCTAATTTAAGATAACTTTTAGATCTCTGGCCAATTGTTTAAAATTGTTCAAGATTGGAAGTAAAAGAGAACTTATAGAATCATTTATTCAAGATATTCAAGCTTAAAAATATGAATCTTTCAGTCACATAACACTTCCCAAGGAATTGTAATACATAAAAAGCATTATTTTTAGTATCATTTTCATTTATAACTTCAATTTCTGTAAAGTCAGTAAAAACAGAGAGGCACTTTTGATAAAATGAATATTTGAAATTGCACAATTCCTTTCCACATGGCTCATTATAAAAGTATTTGTAGGAACATATACTTAAAGCCAGATTGCTAAAAATCTCAGGATACTCTTCGATTAAATAGAAATGGCAGGGCATGCTTTCTTTTGGAGACAATATGAAACAAGATAATGTAGCAGTACTGATCAGTGAGTTGATGGGCTCTGGTATTGATTACGAAAAAATACATATTTAGGCGAATGTATTGCTTTGTTTTTCTTTTCAGCTATTACATATGTAAAGGTGTGTGTGTATGTGTATCTGTGTGGTTTTGAATGAAGCACATATGTGAAATCCTAGAGTTATGTAGAAGGTGGTTGGGAAAGGATTTTACTTGTCCTAGCGAGAAAAAAGAAACTTAGACCCAGAGAAGCATCTCATTCTAGGTCATTTCACAATCTCCTGAGAGAGAAGTAATTAGAATGTACATTGCCTGATTCCTATTGTGTTCTTCCAACTATTCCCCAATGCCTCCCTCATTTTTGTTATTGTTGCTATTATTAATATTGTTGCTGTTAATATTGTTACTACGGTAAAGATGAAACATCCAAGAAATAATATGATCATAAAACGTTAGCACTGGAAGGGACTTTGGAGATAAACACTAACATAATTTCCCGAGGTTGTAAGGTGAAGTGAGTTACTTGCCTGAAATACATAAATTGTTAGTAGCAAGGACCTGAGATATCGGATTCTCTGCTCAGTGTTTCTCCCTCTTTGTCTTGTTGCTTCTTAGTTTAGCAGGAGTGTTCTTGAGAAATAGTTTTAAAGAAGAGAATTTGTATCACCTGAAGCAATCGCACTTGATTTTTCATAGTCAGCATTTAGTTCATTTCATCAAGAAACAATACCATATGTGGATCTGGTTAAATTTTAAATGCAACAATGAGAAGTTCTGGCTTAAAACCTTAAAAAAAAATCCTTATCACTTTATTCTGAGAAATAGAAAGGAATACAACCATTGTAAGACATGTATTCTCCAAATTAGACCTAGATTTTTACAACTTTTTAGCCCAATTTACTATACACCTGTTGCTTAGAAGACCAAACATTATTTTAAGTGCTGGACAAATGAATTATTGCTCTACAGACACAGATGAACCAACGGCATATCCATTTACCTCCTATGTTTCTGAACTTTAGGATATCTATCCTCTCAATAGGAAAAATGCATACCATATGTACAGCATTTTCCATTGTACTCAAAGATGTTGGCTTTGTGACTCATCCAAGACATCAACTTTCTTTGAATTTACCCTGAAACCACCACAAGTACCTATTAAGTATCCCTCAGCTCCACTGAATGTGCAGTCAAAGTGGAAATATGATGCCTTCTCTGGGTTTGAATACCAAAAAGGAAAATTTCATAAAGAAAAAATAACATTGTAGGGCGCCTGGGTGGCTCAGATGGTTGAGCGTCTGCCTTCGACTCAGGTCATGATCCCAGGGTCCTGGGATCGAGTCCCACATCGGGCTCCCCGCTCAGCGGGGAGCCTGCTTCTCCCTCTGACCCTCTCCCCTCTCATGCTGTTTCTCTCTCGCTCACTCTCTAAAAAATAAATAAAATCTTAAAAAAAAAAAAAAAAAAGAAAAAATAACATTGTAGTTTGGCTTCTTTAATGAATGCAAGCGATGCATACTGAGTTTGTAATTAAAATACTTTCTGTCATTTTGGGGAACTTAAATGTTAAATGATGTCTCTGCTATATTTATATTCACTTTCCTCCCCATTAATAATAAACATTTCCCATCGGGAATGAGTGTGGCCATAACTTTTGCTTGGTCCCATTTAGATTCCAGGATCTAAAGCTTTTCTCTCTGACTCTCTGTGTGTCTTGTTTTATAATTTCATTACTGTTCTGTCTGCTTTGGAAAAATATTTTATCGATAGTCTTGTTCATATATATATATATACTTAATTTTTAAAAAAGATTTTGTTTATTTATTTATGTCAGAGAGAGAGAACACAAGCAGGGGGAGCGGCAGGCAGAGGGAGAAGCAGACTCCCTGCTGAGCAAGGAGCCTGATGCAGGGCTCGATCCCAGGACGCTGGGATCATGACCTGAGCCGAAGGCAGACGCTTAACCGACTGAGCTACCCAGGCGTCCCTATATATTTAATTTTTAAAAAGACATTAAAATACAAAAAGTATATCAAATACTTGGATTATAATGTTTGGGAGGCATTTAAAATTTTTAAAGAATACATGCAGGTTTTTTTGCATGTGACAGAGTTATAAATTAAAGGGACTTGATTATTTTCAGCTGCCACATTTTTTCGTCATTTTCGAACTAAGTTCCACATAAGCCTGGGATTCCATGAACATCTCTCATAGATTTTTGAAAGACATGACTGAGAGAATTTTTTCTACTTTGTCCACCTCTAGGTCTGTTATCTCTATAGGTTAGTATTCTGATGCATGAAAAATAACACCCAAAGTCTCTACAACCTCACAGTGTTGAGGTTTCTGTACAAATAAAACATGAACCACAACACAATGTCCTAGGTAAGGTCTTGAATCTCAAAAGGAAGTGAAATGGCTTTCTTGTTCTTAATGTCTTGTCCTGTAAGTTAAGAGTGAGATTGCACATCCTTTGGAAAAAGAATGAAAACCTAAAACTGTATTCAGGAAATAATTATATGTTTACTTATATATTAGAACACTCCTCTTTTTATGAATGCTTGGGTGGCTTAGTCGGTTAAGTGTCTGCCTTTGGCTCAGGTCATGATTCCAGGGTCCTGGGATTGAGTCCCGCATCGGGCTCCCTGCTCAGTGGGGAGCCTGCTTCTCCCTCTGCCTGCCGCCCCCCCACCCCTGCTTGTGCTCTCTCTCTCTCTCTGACAAATAAATAAATAAAATCTTTAAAAAAAAATAACATTCCTCTTTTCCTTCTTAACTCTTACTGGTGGATTGTTACTTAAGACTGGTATATCAATTAAACTGTGTTCCAATTTTGTTATAAAAGTTTACTTAATAGACTGTGTTGTGTTTCTTTGTCAAATAGACCATTCATCTGGATCTTTATTTATCCAAAATCAGATTTTGGTTTTTGTCTACTGGGGTTCAATAAAAACAAAATGTTTAAAGTATCTTTGAATATATTTTGTAGTAAAGCATAAAAAGGTTGGCATTTGCCATCATCTGATGGATTTTGTGATCATTGCCTTTTATATTACTTATTTCTGTAGTCTTTATACCTAATGTTCTGAGGGTTGTCATCAGGTGAAGGGTCGTGCTTTGGTTATAAATATGTTCCCAAATATGGTTACACAAAAATTTAGAGAAAAAGTCTTTTCTCATCACATTTCTTAAAAATATGTAACAATTTATTTAAAAAAATAAGTATGTACTGATTGCATTTCTTGCCTTAGTATAGGTAGAACAAGCAAAGAGAGACAGAAACAAGAATAAATCCTACCTACAGTGACCCCTACTTTCATTTTAAACTTCAAATGACATCAATCTTTGCTAATTAACCATTAATATTCACCTGTGGTGATTCTAGGAGCTGCTATAACTCACCTGGCCATTGGGAAGCTGGAGAGGTTGGGCTACAACCCAGTCAAGCTTCTTGGACATGACTGAATCCCTGTTTCAGAGGCAAGAAAATGTTTCCATCCCTATTAGAGCCTCACTAGATGCACAAACTATTGGTTTTTTGATGACACACTTTTATAACTTTCTAATTGTATTTGAGGCAGTTTCAATGGTGAGATATAATCACAAGTTTCTAACTCTTTAGGACATCTCTGGTAAGTCTTTATGCCTTAAAATATAGAACAAAAAGCTAAAAACATTATTTTTGGACAAAGAAGGAATTCAGGAATTTTGTGTACAATGCACAATTCTACCTTTGTTGCAGTCTGTATAATTACATTTTCTGTGAAAGGATATGTCTTGCTTAACAATAATGATCATAGGTTATAATTCCATTTATTTCCTATGAAAAGGAAGAAATGTCACATGTCAAAGTTCAATAGTCTGCTCCAGTGAGGACCCTCTGAGAATTTTTTTCTAACAGCAGGAATGTCCTTGCCTCGAGGACCTAATGCTCACTAACCTTGATGGCCCTAAATGAGACCTCACCAAAGCCTGCAAAGACACTTCATTTCATTGCCCAGTGCTTCTTGTTAGGAAGAATTTATCTTGTAGTCCCACTTGGCACACAGTACTACGTCACTTCATGGCACTTATTAGTTCTTCATCTGTTGAGAATACGATTACGTTCAGGTTGAGTACAAATGGCGGAGGTTGGCAGTCAACTGGGTTCATATCCTAGCTCTGCCACCTACTAAACACATTCTTGGGTCAGTCACTAAAGCCCTCTAAACCTTCATTTTCTTGTCTTTAAAATGGAGATAGTACCTGCCTATGGTACAAAGAGGATGAATTATGACCCAGTTGTTTCTCAACTGTTACTTTGCATAAGAATCACTTGATAGATTCTGATTCTGAAGATCTGGGGAGGAGCTTGATATTCTGCAATTTTAACAAGCTCACAGTTGATCCCCAACACTCTTTGAATGGTAGCATGATTATAAGTGAAGACTGAATATACAAACAGATAATGGCCAACAACGTATCAAAATAGAAGTCTGAGGGGTGCCTGGGTGGCTCCATCATTAGGCGTCTGCCTTCGGCTCGGGTCGTGATCCCAGGGTTTGGGGATTGAGCCCCGCGTCGGGCTCCCTGCTCGGCGGGCAGCCTGCTTCTCCCTCTTCCACTCGCCCTGCTTGTGTTCCCTCTCTCAGTTTGTCTCTCTCTGTCAAATAAATAAATAAAAAATCTTTAAAAAAAAAATAGAAGTCTGACCCAAAAATGCAGCAATCTGCTCAGGAGACCAACCTCTTATCTTTAATAACCAGTCCTGGAAGCCAAGTCAAATCTACAGGAAGTCAGACTGCTTTCTCCAGTAAGAATTCGGGAAGTCAAACTGTAACTTCCATAGCGATCAGACCAAAATGGCCAGGACTTGATTAATAACTGATAGCTTTTCTAGTTATTTTTCCCACTTCCAGGTTAGGACCTACAAGAGAGAGCTAAATATGCATCTCTAACCAATCACATAAGATGCTCCACTTCTAATTAGCTTGCCTGAAGCGTCCCTATGCCTAGAGCCTCCAATCAAAGCATACCTGAAGCCTTCCTTATTTTCCACTATAAAGCTTTCCCATCCTTCTTCCTGCCTTCAAGTTTCTAGAATGCAAGTGATGGTGGCTGACTCTCTTGCTATAACAAGCTCTGAATAGTCTTTGCTTTTTCTCATTTGTTAGGTCTTTATTTCTATATATGCAGCTTATGAAAGGTGCCTGTCATTTTGTGAGTAGCCTTAGGCCTCTAGAGGAGATTGGAGCTAGAGGCTTTTCTCTTCACCTCAGAAGAGGTCTTCATTCAGCTTTTCACCTCTTATTCCCAAGAAAGGCTGGCTTACTGGTGTCACTGAAGCTCACAGACACCCTGCCTCATTCTCCTTTCTATGGTAATATCTTCTCCTGAACTGGAAAGATCTTGACTATTTGCTTTTTGTGGGGAAGGGAGGGTGTTTTATCTTCTCCCTTCACCTAGGTTGCAAAGAAGTCCAGACAATCTCCAGTAAATATATTTCCCCCTCTAACAAGTATGGTAATAGGCCGAGGATATCTCTTCCCCACCCAGGGGAAAGCCAAGTCATTTCTCATTAGTGAGCCTATCGCTCTCATTCTTCATTATCCTCTCTCATATGTCTGGGCTCAAAGTGGTAAAATGGTCATATTTAGGTTTTGGCTCAAAGAAAAGAGAGAAGCTTCCTTAAGCCTAAGTCATGTACTCTGTCCCATGCTTTTAATGGCAGCTATATTTGAGTTTGTCACTTCTCAGCAAAACTCAAGTGGCATTTTGCTTTAGTTTACCATTTTCTCTGTATTTATATCTCCTTTTGGGACCTCACTTGGAGAAGTGGCTGGTGCAAGGGTAGATTTAGGCCTTCTTGGCTTTCCTAGCCATTATCCCCCAATAGCATCCCAATCTCACAGCCTTTTTTGTACTGATCATTTAAAATATAACTAGACAAAAACATGATTACCCTAGAGGTATCTTTTTTTTTTTTGAAGATTTTATTTATTTGTTTGAGAGAGAGAAAGAGAGAGAGAGGGGGCATGAGGGGGAGAAGGAGCAGAAGGGGAGGGAGAAGCAGGCTCTTCGCTGAGTGGGCTAGATCCTAGGATTCTGGGATCATGACCTGAGCCAAAGGCAGATGCTAAATTGACTGAGCCACCTAGGTGCCCTCCCTGCCTTTTAAAGATTTTATTCTAGAGATATCTTGACTGAAGGAATATTGCTATCTTCCAACATGGAAGAGAAGGGAAAGGGTGACTTAGGTTTCCACTAGTCCGTGTTCAAATGCAAATTCCATGGCCCACATTGGCATTGAAAATTCTATTTGGCACAGTAAAAAGAACAATATATAAGTGGCTATGCAAAAGGAATATTTCAAACATAAAAGTAACTGGAAATGGCTGCCAAGCATCTTAATTGTTAGAAGTGTGTTTACTTTTAAACATATTCACAGAAAAGGAGAAAATATATTTTAGAATTTTTATCTTTATCAAGCATTTTCGCCATATACTTGAATAATTTAAGTTGCTGTCTCAATAGCAGCTTTTCAGTATACTTTTGTTATTTGAAGCAGTCAAAAATGTACGCTAACTCAATGCATTTGTTTTGTGAATGCTTTTCAAGTCACCCTACTTCCTGCACATTGCTCTGTGAAATAGAAGAAGATCTGAGCTCTTCCTAGGGAGGAGCTCCTGATTTGCCTAATAGTACAAAGAAATTAAAAAGGTTCTACTAAAAGCCATGGTGTAGGAGAAGATTGGCATTTTTCAAAATACCATTTCTTTTGTAGAAATTTGTCAAAATACCATTTTTCAGGCTTCTCTACAGCAGATTTTGATTCAGTAGATATGGAGTGGGGCCCTTAAAGCTGTATTTTTAAAAGTTCTGTAAGTTATTCTGGTGCCTGCCAGGTCTGGCTTCGGAGTTGCAATTAGATAGATGCCAATTGGCATGATTAAAATACTTCTGGATTGGAAAAGCCTGCAGGCCTTTATAAAGCAGAGCAATTTGATTCAATTTAACAGCATTTATTGAATGTCTACTCTGTGTCAGACACTTTGGTGTATGCTGCAGAAACAAAGGTGAACACCACACTGTTCTTGTCCTCCATTGGCTCAGAGACTAGAGATAGGTTAGTGAGGGAGAGAAAAAAACAGAGGAAGAGGAGAGCAAGAGTGAGAAGGAGGGAAGAAAACACAGAGAGGGAGGGAGGAAAAGGGAGAAAAAAAATGGGAGAGAGAGAAGGAACAAATTAACCTACCTGCAGTGTGGTGAGGAAGATGACAGTTAATTCCACTGGAATTAAAAGAGGAACAAGGAGGGAAGAACAATCTACAGAAGAGACGGTAACTTTGGATTTGCCTTGGGGGGGGTTCCAAGAAATATAGCAGAGGGTCTCAACCAGTGTTGAGCAGCATGTGGGGGCAATTGTAGTTGTGCTGGTGGGGCTGTGATTGGCATTTAAACACTGTGGGGTGCTCCTGTATAAGGTGTCCACAGCACTCCTGTGAGAAATCCTGCACTGGTTGATGAAATGGAAGAGAAAGTAAGGTCTTGAAAATCACAAGTGCTAGGAAATGTGAGATAAAAATGTTGGTTTGGATCATTACTCTGATACTCTTTATAGCAAGAACAATAATAGAAAACGTAATTAAGTTGTATGAAGGTTTTAGATGACAAATTTTGAGTACTCTGATAATTGACTACCTATCACTGTTTTAGTTTGGAGATGTAGAATTGACACTAGTGACAGTGAAAACGCTAAAATAGAATCAGTTTTTATTTATTTGGAAGAAGCATAGAATGATGCCTTCCCTATAGGACCTAAAAAAACTAAGCATTAACCAATGACTTTATTGCTTTAGCATCTACTATTTCATGAACAGGATAGAGTCCTCTTGAGAGGGTCCTCAAAATTTCATCAATTTTCAAAGATTTTTTTTCCCATATCAATAGAATTTCTGAAATATGCTTTCTTTACTATATATGAAACTATTGTTTTTCTTTTGATTTCCAGGATTTTCAAACAAAACAATTAACTGGTAGTTTTTCTACTGAACTGGAAAATCATAATGTTAGGATCAGAAACCTTGCAGCTATCTACATGGTGAATGTGTATATTCCATTAGAAACAGAGCTTAAAAAAAAAAGAAAAAAAAGAAAGAAAGAAAGAAAAGAAAAAGAAACAGAGCTCAGAGAGCATAAGGAAAGTGTTACCTACAGACTTGTTAAGAATAATTCATAAGATATAGAGCATCTGGATATGTTCTTTTATTTTAAGATTTATTTGCTTATTTTAGAGAGAGTGAGAGAGCCTATGAGCAGGGGGATGGGCAGAGAGAGAGAAGCAGACTCCCCCTCTGAGTGTGGAGCCTGATGTGGGGTTCGAGGTGGGGTTTGAGGGCAGGCTTGACACAGGGCTTGATCCCATGAACCTGAGATCATGACCTAAGCAAAAACCAAGAGTTGGACTTTTAACCGACTGAGCCACCCTGGCCCCTCTGGATAGGTTCTTGAATATTATTCCTTACATTCCTCTTGAAAATATTAATTTCTGTTTTTCTATGTTTAAGGAATTCTGTCTGTTTATAGTTGCCTTGGTACACACACCTGAATGAAACTGTGAAAGTCTTTTTCTTCTTTAAAGTTTCAAATAAGCAGTAATAAATAGAACTGAATTATTGATATTAAGTATTTTGTAGTTATTTTATAATTTCCTTTATTACATTAATATTATGCCTACTGTATAAGAAAAATTTCTCTGTGATAGTACATGAACAACATGTCTGTATTCTAATAAAGAAACTGGAAGCACATTTTTAAGCCAGTTAAATTAAAAAATCACAGGTGGAATTAAGAGCTCTCTGGTTTTGATTCTCAGCTAAGTGATCCATACTTCCTAGAAGTGGGCCTCTTCCTCAATATTCCACTTAGATTCTCTAGCAGGGCACAGTCTAATATTTTTTTTTTTTTAAAGATTTTATTTATTTATTTGAGAGAGAGAATGAGATAGAAAGAGAGGGGAAAGGTCAGAGAGAGAAGCAAACTCCCTGCCGAGCAGGGAGCCCGATGTGGGACTCGATCCTGGGACTCCAGGATCATGACCTGAGCCGAAGGCAGTCGCTTAACCAACTGAGCCACCCAGGCGCCCAAGGGCACAGTCTAATATTAATCAAGTATTTGTTTCCAGGTTTCACCAATAGCACAATCACATATTACTTTAAGCCTTGCCTTACTGTGTTAGGACATTTTGAGCAATGGTTTTGATGATGGGCATGACTAGGCCCATTGATCTCAAAGTCAATATGAGGCTATGTATGGAGACTAACTAAAATAGTATTATGAATAAAATAAATTTGTTTGGAATTATTCACCATCTAAATCCTGACCCAGGGTCTAAGTTTTAAAACCAAACCATCTTTCTTCTCATTATTTAACATCCATTATAAACTTTGGAACATACCATTGTCTTCTTTTACCATGCAAACCACTTAATGTGTAGAAGTTCTCCTTTCATTCCAAGAGCAAGGCCAAGGATGTGCATTAAATCTTGGTCTGGCCAATTGGTTCTGTATAAACAAAAGCATCAGAGGCTGGGAGGACACATTAGAGACTATCTCTCCAATCTGCATGTCAGCCAAGGAAAGAGAGATCCAGAGTGGCCAGCTGGTCTAACTGGTCTAAACATGAACCAAAGTCATGTGACAGAATCAGGAATAGAAGTTGGAGACTCTGACTTCTTATTCATTGTTATTTCTGCTAAGTCACAAACAATGCTCCTCCAATGTTACAGACACCACCTCCAGATCTGACCCTTAGATGGCTAGTGGCTAACAGGAATCAGGTTGAGACTGTACATGGGTCACTGAAGTTCATTCTCATTCATGTGGCATAACACAAAGAACACATCCTGCTGATAGAAGGTCAGAAGCATGACCATCCTGCATCAGCATCCTATTTTTTCTTAGCACGTTTTGGGATAGAGAGTAGATATTAAGGTTTAAACTCTGAATTAATATATACACTTGAGGGCAAGACAATCACTCTGCCAATTATAGATATATGATGTTGGGGAAAAGTATTTATTTTTTCTAATTCTCATTTTTCTTGACTAAAATTGGGTCAATAATATTACTACTGGGGCATCTGAGTGGCTCAGTCAGTTAAGCGTCAGACTCTTGTTTTCGGCTCAGGTCACGATTGCAGGGTCATGAGATCAAGCCCTGCGTGGGTCTCCATACTCACCACAGAGCTGCTTGAGATTCTTGAGATTCTTCCCTGTCCCTCACCCCTCTCACATGCTCGAGTGTGCACTCACTTTCTCTCTCTCTCTCTAAAATAAATAAATAAAATCTTTAAAAAATAGTAATAATATTACTACTATGTGGGATTTCAGGATTAATGAAATAAATGGCCATGTTACATTGATGAATTCTGCTGCTATTAATAATGAGGCTTTTCTCTCTGAAGTTCATGGTTATTGGTATTAAGAATAGGAAACAGACTAAGAATCTTAGACATAATTTAGTTTAATATGTAACATTTCTTTCTAGATAAACACACTAAGAAAGAAGCACAATTGTATAAATAAGAATGACTATTCTCAAATATACATAATTTCCTTGTTTTGTCAGAGAACTCATACTCAGGTATTTAACAATTTGTTTTATAACTATGTTTATATTATTTAATGATATATTTGATATCAAAGCAATAAATCAATATGTAAATGGGAAGAAAAGCATACTTTATATTCTATTAACTTATAATGTAAACTCATACAGAATTCATGAAATGCTTTCACTAATTCTCATCAGTCAAAAAAGATTTTCAAAATTCATGAGTGGTTATGAGACTTTTTATAATGAACAAGTAATACCAGTATCTTCTCTTTAGCTCAAAGAGTAGGGAACTTCTTATTACAAAAGGCTTTCTTTCATACCACAAATTTTCATGGAGTTTCTTTGAATATGACTTTATAAAGCACAGTAAGTAGTTTGTATGGATTATTTAATCATACCACGATTATTAAATGAATTAAACAGAATTATATTTTGTCCTAATGCAAAACTATGTATAAGTACTTTTCCCATTCGTCTTACAAAATAGCTATGCAAGCAGCTCCATTAGAATCATAACAAAGTATTAGCTCAAAGAATGCATAAATCATGCCTCTCTGTTTCCTAGGCCCAATCCTGAATGAATTTTTCATTGCCACGTCTCTCTTTTTTATGTATGGTATTTTTCATGATTACATCTGAATTAAAGATTTTCTAATTTGAGGATGATAGTTAAACATTTATCAAAATGAAGTGAAAGTAAGCCTTTTTAAATTGTGCCAAAGGAAAGTGGCAGCCCAATAGGGATTCTATCAGGGAGACAATTCAGAGCCATTTTCTCTCTCATCATACTGTTGATTTTAGTGTGGGCCACAGATATGTTGTGTAGCATAGAATTTAACACTGGCAGCTGGGCTCAGAGACCGAATGTATTATCCAATGCATGAATAATGTGTGATATAATTGTGAGAGGATTTTTTTTTTTTTTGAATAGTTGAAACATATTGCAAGTGGGACAAGTTAGGCTGGCCTAGTTTCATTTCACTTAAAATGTTGCAAAATAGAGAAAATATTTATTGAATGCCTACTTTATGACCAGTACTGAGCTCTTATATATATTTCAAGTTGCTTATGAGACATTCAAATCTAAATCTAAGAGGTCCATCTAGAATTTCATAGGTCCAGAACTAAACCGATTCTTTTCCTCTGCTTCCTATATTAATAAATGTACAACCATAAACCTAGAGACCCAAGACAAGACCTATGTGTCATTGAAATTCCTTCCTCTCCTTACTTTCCTACACATAATTTATCACCAAATCCAATTAATTTAGTCTCTGAAAAGCTTCTTGAATTCATCCCTTAATTCACAAGACTCCTGGACTAATGCGGCCCTTTCTTTCTGTCCTGGACTATTTCAATAGTCTAGTCAGTCTTCCGTCCTCTCTCTCATCTCACCAAATTCCATTGTTCCCTGGGCACTGACACAGAGCAGTTTTCTAAAGTGCAGATCTGAGCATGGTATCACTACACTTCGTATCTTTCATTGGATCCCCATTGCCTGTAAAAGTAGAGCCATGTCCAAATTTCACAGAACCATCATTGCCCTTGTTTCCTGCTGTCATCACCTTTTCTGTTTATGCCCTAGGCTCCAATCCCCTTCTACATCTACCAACAAAGCATGTGCTTTCAGTTCCCTGTGGCCTTGATGCTCCCCCTGTTTGGAATTCTTTTCGTCATGTATGAATGAAAACAATCTACTAGGTAGCATTGACATCTTCACAATATTTGTTCTTCCAATCCATGAGCATGGAACGTTTTTCCATTTCTTTGTGTCTTCCTTAATTTCTTTCAGAAGTATTTTATTGTTTTCTGAGTACAGATTCTTTGCCTCTTTGGTTAGATTTATTCCTAG
>NC_138376.1:60184356-60234973 GCF_054177405.1 Leptonychotes weddellii | reverse complement strand
GCGATGTCCACAATAGCCAAACTATGGAAAGAGCCAAGATGTCCATCAACAGATGAATGATAAAGAAGAAGTGGTATATATATACAATGGAATATTATGCAGCCATCAAAAAAACCCTGAAATCTTGCCATTTGCAATGACGTGGATGGAACTAGAGGGTATTATGCTAAGCTAAATAAGTCAGAGAAAGACATGTATCTTATGATCTCACTGATATGAGGAATTCTTAATCTCAGGAAACAAACTGAGGGTTGCTGGAGTGGTGGGGGGTGGGAGGGATAGGGTGACTGGGTGATAGACATTGGGGAGGGTATGTGCTACGGTGAGCACTGTGAATTGTGTAAGACTGATGAATCACAGACCTGTACCTCTGAAACAAATAATACATTATATGTTTAAAAAAAAAAAGTAGGAAGGGAAAAATGAAGGGGAGGAAATTGGAGGGGGAGACGAACCATGAGAGACTATGGACTCTGAGAAACAAACTGAGGGTTCTAGAGGAGAGGGGGATGGAGGAATGGGTTAGCCTGGTGATGGGTATTAGAGAGGGCATGTACTGAATGGAGCACTGGGTGTTATACGCAAACAATGAATCATGGAACACTACATCAAAAATTAATTATGTAATGTATGATGATTAACATAACATAATGAAATAAAATTTAAAAAAAATCTTATATATAAAAAAGAAAACAATCTACTAATTTCTCAAGTTCCAGTGTAAGGATTACTTCCTTGATAAAGCCTTTCTTGATGTATCTATTTAGCTTATTTTTTTCTCTCCCCCCCCACCCCATTGCATTTTGCACACATTGTTATAGCTCTTGCCACAATTGCAAATACTTTTTAATGTTTTCTACTGGAGAGTGATAGTGGCAAGAACCTTCTAATTGGTGTCTGTCTTCAATGGCTCCTCATTGTAACCTTCCTTCCTCATTGTTTCCAGATTACCCCAAAACCTTTGATATTCCTTGATTTTCATACTATAAAGTCCAGCTAGTGGGCATAGTACCCTGGGCTCTTCACTCTCCATTCCCAGACCCAATTCCATCACCAGTGCCATGCATCCTACACTCTCATACACAGCAAGTCACTCCTCAATGTACCATGGTAGTTCATACTTCTGTTTATTTTTCCTTTTTAAAGGAATGTTTTCTTGCTCATTATTTGAAGGCTCACAAGACACACAAAATCTCTACAAAGCCCTCTCTGCTCTCTTTGGTGAGCTCATCGACTTTTGTCTTTCTACTTCCAGAATATCGGCACAGGGCCATATCGCACTTGGAATCTTGCTAGCAGCCTACATGATCTCCTCCTTCCATACTTGTTCTCTTCAGTTAATCCTCAGCACAGTGACTGTAGTGATTAATTTAAAAGGAATGTCAGAGTTTGTTAGTCTTCAACTCAAAACCCTTCACTAATTCACCATCCCATTCAATCCTGATGAGGTCTTGCATCATCCGGCCTGTGTCACTTCTATGACCTCACCTCATATTACTCTCCCACTCCCCAACCCCCCAACCCATCCCAGCCTCACCAGCTGGCTGCCTTGGTCTTCACTGGACTCCTCAGACAAGCTCCTGGCTCTGGGCATTTGCACTTGCCTTTTTCTCTCCCTGAAACTTTCTTCTCCAAATAATCACGGGACTTATACCTCTTCCTCTCATGTGTTTACTTAAATATCACACTGTCATTTTTCTCAGCTATCCTCATTGACACTGTACTTAAGTCTTTTCCTACCCTCATTCCCTATCCTCCTTCATTGCTTCCATTTTCTTCACATCAGATATTTTCTATTTTATCTCTTTTTGCTTTCCCTGGAAAAGAAGCTCCACAGAGCAGGGAGGGGTTTTTTTGTTTTTTGTTTTTTCTATTTTGTTTTCTGAGCTATCCCTAGAACTTAGAACTATTTCTGGTGTAAATAAGACTCAAGTATATATGTTAAATAAATATACACATTCATGCTATAAAGTACTTGAATGGAGAGGTCATGTTTGGCTCAATTCCATGATTCCATCTGAGAATGATTCCTGGCACATAATCATTAAATCCACAAAAGTTTTTGATTAATAAATGAATGTATTTGCCAATCCTTGAATACAATGTAGGAGAACCTACTTAAACGTACAGTAATATATTTGCTGGATTACTTCCATCTAAATAGAGTTATCTAAATAACTTAACCTAGGTGGAAAAATGGCCAACTTTTGTTATTGGCTATTGATCACAAAGTTCCTCGTTTATTGGAAAGATTATTGGAAGTCAATCCACTGTCCATGTCAATGGGATTGTTGTTCCTTTATATTTTACCCTTTGACAACTTCATTCTTTTATATTGTTGAAAGACAATGCTGTTTTTCAACTCTGACTTTAAGGTAGGACACTGGGACATTATGGAAAATTCTGATGCCACGTATACAGAGTCAGGAATTCTGATTCAGTTAGTTGGGGTGCAGCCTGAGCATGGGTAGTTTTTAAAAGTCCCAGAGAAATGGGAATGAAGAACCAGGATCAGGGACCACAGTTTAAAAATGGTTGTATCTTAGGCTAACTGGTCAGGTCTCAGTGGTTGCCACACATCACCTTGCTCTCACCATGATTGGTAAAGTTGAGACAGTATTGTACATAAACTCCACAGAAATCAAGAAAGGCATATATGTAGTCATATTTAATAATGCAAAACAACTAAATTTTTTTCTGATGTAAATGATAGATTACCTTATATTTTTAGAAGTTATTTTAGTGAGCTTATGGCTATGTCTTGTGTAAAATATATCTTTTTTATTCCTTAGCTATTAAATTATAAGTGTGAATAAAGGAGAAGAGCTGACATTCAAATGGGCAAATTCATTGTTTTCTTCTATAAAACTAAATCTTACGGAAGGTTTCTGCTTCTCTGAATCAAAGTCCTATGGATTAATTTATCATCAAAACTAGAGTCAACTTGAGAGAGAAACTTAAGAGTCAGCTTAAGAGAGAGAAATGAAATTTTCAGATTGGACATGAAATGATTTTAGAAAGAATTTTTTTATCTGCCCCTTATTCCTTTCTAGCAGAACAGTGAAGAATTGATGGTGATGGCATCCTAACTAACATAAAATAACCCCATTGGTATGTATAGTGATTTAAATTTGTCTCTCTAGGAAATCAAGCAGTTAGTTACAATTTACTGTGCATGTAGAGCAAATATAGAACATAAAATTCATTTTATACAAATACCTCAATTTCTATATTTTTACACAGAATGAGTTGTGTACCAGACACACACACATTATTGCATATGTATATGTTACATATATATGTATTTATATTTCTATATATAGATAGAAAAGTTATATATGTAATGTATAGGTAACATATATGTAACATTTCTATAAATAAAACATAATCAGCAGTGCCTAATTTAGAGGATATTGTATATTTCACCTACAGTTTGTAGTAACTATGGCTCAAAGAATGGCAATTTATTTCTTTTTCATATTGAGTCATTGAAGAGACTTATAGAGACAATTGTATTTATTTCCACAGTTACACGGTCTGCATTTTTAGTAACACCTGGGGCCTTTGCTTCCTTGTTGAAAATGAACTGTTCCCAAAGCCAGACTGTGTGGGATGAGTTGGAGAAAAAGTGACTCTTCTTACTCATCACCAAATGAATAATGGCAGCAGTGATGTTAATATTAGTGGCACCTGAAACAATAATGATCCATCATCACACCTCCTTCACTGCCCAGTGAAACTATGTACCCACAGCTTCTGGGGAACTTCCCATTGTACAGCACAACCTGAAACGAGGGTACATCCAGGTTGTAAAAAGAACTGAAATACTACACTGCTACATTCCATTACTGGGACAAACAAGTCTGGTGTGTTTAAGAAGTTCTGTAATTTGTGTTTAATTCACTCCTCTCAGGCCATTGTCTTTAGGTCATTTTGGTTCTCGCTTTCAGAAGATGAGTTTTGGTACCTTCAGGTAAACAAAGCTAGATGCTTTTTTTTTTTTTTAAGATTTTATTTATTTATTTGAGAGAGAGAGAGAGAGAGTGAGAGAGAGAGCACAAGAGGGAGTAGGGTCAGAGGGAGAAACAGGCTCCCTGCTCACCAAGGAGCCCAGTGCAGGACTTGATCCCGGAAGTCCGGGATCATGACCTGAGCCGAAGGCAGTCACTTAACCAACTGAGCCACCCAGGTGCCCCAAACTAGATGCTTCTTGTTTTTCTCACTTCCACGTCTGTCCGTAACTCTCATAAGATAAAGAACTCCATATGTCATAATTTTGCCTGATTCTTAACAAATGAAACTCTTTATCCCCTCTGTCAAGCTCTTAATTTCATTAGGACCCATCTCTATATATCAAGACAGATAAATAAGAGTGAATTTAATAGAGAAGCATATCAATGTATATTCACCAAGGTTTATTTGTACATAGCTCAATACAGGATAAACTCCATTTATTTTTTGCCTTAATGCCATGAATTAGAGAGTTGAAATAGTTCAAATTCCATTTGCTTACCCTGCCATTTTTCTTAGATGTGCATATTTAACCTTTGTCTTATCTTCCTTTTTTAAGAAAAAAAAAAAAAGCTTTTTTAAAGTAAGGTAGGCTGAAAGTAAGTGTGAAAAAAACCTCTCTTCTGTGACTTTCTTGTATCTTTGTTATTTTATTTAATTTTTTTTCTTTCTTCCCCTTTCCTTTCCTTAAGCCCCAGGTATTTGTTTGATTTAAATTATGTTTAAAGTTAACCAATTTGAAGGAGAAATATTTGAGGTCTTGGAAGAAAACAATTTTTTCTCTACTGATGATTTTGAGTCATCTTAACTCCTTCCCCCATCTCTAAGATAGAATTGAGGGTGTTTTTTTGTTTTTTTGTTTTTGATTTTTGATTTTTGTTTTTGTAATAAAAGGAAACGTTTTTAAGGTATAAAAATGATTTAGGTGGAAGCGCCTGGGTGGCTCAGTCGGTTAAGCATCTGCCTTTGGCTCAGATCATGATCCCAGGGTCCTGGGATTGAGCCCCACATTGGGCTCCTTGCTTGGCAGAGAGCCTGCCTCTCCCTCTGCCACTCCCCCTGCTTGTGCTCAGTCTCTCTCCCTCCCTGTCAAATAAATAAATAAAATCTTAAAAAAAAATGATTTAGGTAGAAGTCAATGAGGTGTCCTAAAAAAAAAGCACAGAGCTTTAGAGTCAGACAGACCTGGGTAAGTAACCTGGGTAAGAAGCTGGGTATTTCTGCCACCTCATTTCTGTTTTTCATAAAAGGTGAATAGTCCTATCTCACATGCTTCCATGAGATTAAATCTAATTAGAGAACGTACAGAGTATGTATTATATTGTAGGTCCTTATTCAAAAATAGGAATTCCATTTCATGTTTCCCCTTCCAATGTATATGCCAAAATCATTTTTATCTAAGATCTTGTTGATTTCTATACTTTTAAGTGACTGTAGTTATGTTAATGAATAACATAGGTTTAAGAAATATCATTTGACTATTTTGTGTCATCAGTCGATGACTGCTTCAATGGAATAGATATTCAGTGACCTGAAACTGTTAGTACAGCCACAACACCAAAAGAATCCCATGCAAGTAAAATTTCAGATCAATTGCTTAATATCTTATCAAAGCAAAACCCATAGATTCTTGGCCCTAGGAAAGAACGTCTTCAGAACAAATAGCTCTATATTCAGTTAAATTGCCAGTAATAGTTCTTTTGAATTGGCTTATAGGACTTAACTGAAGACATTCAATTGTCATTGGTGGGGATGGGTGATTCCAAAAGCAAAAAGGAAACCTGTGTTAGCTTTAGTGTCTGGATGAAGTAGCTAGGGTGTCTCCTGGACCTATTTTAAGGGGAACCAATTCAGATACATTATCTATTTAAAAACAGTGTCTCACCACTGTCAGTGTCTGGAGCGGCTCTGAAAACATAGAAGATTTGTCATAAAACCTGAAATAGAAGGTGTAGTCTCTGGCTGCAGAATGCACCCTGGCATGAGATGGCCATCTCAGCATCTGGTTAGTAAATTACCTCAGCAGAAAACACTCTCCTTTGTTGGCAAATGGTCTAGCTGCTTTCTCAGTGAGACTGGAGGATGAGAAACTTCTGGAAACACAGTTTGTATTCAGTCCCTAAATATGGAAATATGTTGAAAAGTCCTCTAACCCAGGTGGAATCATGCACCAAATATTATTATAAACAAAGTCAATGCTCTTCTTCATTCTTTTCTTTAAAAGCATAACTAAGCTTGAGAACCTAAATTCTAAAAATGCTTTCGCTACAGTTTATTAATATCAAAACCAATAAGAAACAAATTTCACATAGCATTCTTATTAAAATAAATTTAAACAATGAGATTTCTAAGTTGAATGATTATTTCAAGACACATTTATCAAATAATACTATCTAAAGGCTGAGGCAATTCTTTCCCAAGGTAACACTAAGAGAGAACTAACAATGCCCATTCTCTTGAGAGAGCGAACGTGCATGAGTAAGGGGAGGAGCAGAGAGAGAGGGACAAACAGACTCCATGCTGAGTGTGGAGCCTGACACGGGGCTTGATCTCATGACGCTGAGATTATGACTTGAGCCGAAATCAAGAGTTGGATGCCCAACTGACTGAGCCACTAGGCGCACCAATGCCCATTCCTTTTATTTGGACTATATCAATATCAAAAACAAATAAACTAAGAGTTGGAACAGAAAAAAATTCATTTAACTAAACAGTGTTAGAATTTGAAGAGAACTTTGATATTTTCTATTATAAACTATTCATAATACAGACAAGAGTATAACATATGAGATCTAAGCAGGTTGAGAAACTATAAACTCAACTCCCTGTTTTCCTACTTTAAGTCTAGTGTTTCTTCTATCATATCAAAATTCATCTCCATGTTTAGTGAGCAGTGAATGGATTTATATGACCAAAATACAAGGGACATGGAGGAGATGATAAGGCTAGAAAGGCAGGCAGTATAAAATTGTGCAGATCCTTCAATGAGAGGCTGAAAAGTTGGAACTTTATTCATTATGTAACAGACATCCACTGGAAATAGTGTGGAAGCTATATGAGGCAGCTAACAAGAAGCCCATAGGACAACCTTAGATCTGCATGTTTATGCTCTGCCCGTAAATCTCAGAAAACAATTTGCCACCCATTTCACACACTACACTTGAGTGAATTTCTCTTCTTCATAGTGCCTGGGTACCACGACGATAAGATGACTACAAGAGGTATAGAGGGAGATTACACTCTCCAGAAATAGACAGTATGATGTATATTTGGAGAACAAAAGAAAAAGAAAAAACATTATGCAAGCCTGTTTTTTCTCTATTTAGTTCTCTTTATTAAGACTGAATTTCCCCCTTCTAAAAGCCAGTACACCTTGAAAAATGTGATCAAATACCCATAATTTCTGAAACAATGCAGTGAGAGAGGCAGTAGAGTAAGTATCGACTTGAAGCTAGCAGATCTGCAACAATTTGTAATCTCTGGCAAGTCTTTTAGCCTTAATTTTTTGTTTATATAGAGAGAAGAATATTAATTGCCTATATTAATATTGTGTACCTCAGGGGGTGGTATACAAGCACCAGTGGGACAATGTATATGGAAGCACCTAGCCTACTTAAATTCACAACTTCCTTTTTTTTAAAAATCTTAAATTAGACAGGTCATCTTATGTTCTGAGAACTATGATGATGTGGATATCTGTTTAAGGGCCAAACACAGGTCACATAAATAGAAAATTTAAACATTCACTTCACCTAATCTAATATTCTATCACCAGTAATCATTTAAACAACAACAACAAAAAATCAATTTGCTATCTAGGAAAGTGATTATGCAAGGAAGCATTTAATATGGAAGAGAACTCTTTATTATGTGGTAATTATTTCACATCCCAGAACCTTAAATATATTAGCAAGGAATTATAAAAAGATTATATGGAACTTCTACTTCTGGTTATGATATAGAAAGTCACAGGAAATCATTACTTTCATCCTACCAAAAAAAAAAAAAAGCTGGATAACCTTCAAAACCACAGAGTTCTTTTTTTCTAATCCTTCAGAGGGCTGAGGATGCAATGAAACCTAAATAAACTAATTTCCAGAAAATGACAAGCCCTTCACGAGAGAGAAGAGTTCCACAGCTGTTCACATTTCAGGCAAAGTAGCAGAGGAGGAGGTACCTGCCACAGAAGCGGGGAAGGAGAAACCAGCTAAACTTTTAATGAACTTTTAATGGCTGTGCGTAGGCTGGCATGAGAGATTCGATTTCCAAGGAGCCTAAACCACAGAGCAAATCTGCAACCACCCACCGAATATTTCCCAAAAGTCTTCACCCTGTGCTTGAGAATACTATGCCAAAATATCTAGGACAAGTCAGGAGAGCTGAGAGAGAGACTCTGTGAGGCACAGAGCCTCCCCTAAGTATAACACAGCACCCACTGGAGGGGAGGGGGACAATAGCTAGGAGAGCTGAGATATGCAGGTCTCTCAGAAAACAGGCTGAGGCAGGACAGCAGGAAAACCTTCGTGACATTCCATTCTTTCATACCTTGTAAGCTAGCTAGCTGCTCTTGTAAGGCTAGGGAATGGGGAGCAGGGTTGGAAGAGGTCTCCAGAATTGAAACCAGTGATGGCCCTGCATGTCAAACAAAGTGTTCTGCCCAGTTAATCAAAAAGTTGGCAGCTAAGCTACAAAGCAGATGGTGGCTCAGTTCTAATGTGCAAAGAAAACTCCTGAATTTAACCAGTGCTCATATCCAAAGACATGCTCAAAGGCAAGTCTAGATCCTTCCTTAAAACATGCAAAGCCAGTGATGAAAGTCAGCTCAATCCAACTCCTTATACTGATGTAGTCTTTCACTCTAGCATCCAAATGAAAAGAAAGGGGGAATAACCTTTTTTGGAAGTTAATATTACTTCAGGCTCTTCTATTCTTTTACACAAAAGGTCTTGCATACAATAAAAAATGGTGAGATATTAAAAAGCAAGATAAGGGGCCTATGGTCAATAAAGGAAAAAGTCAATAGAAATAGACACAGAAATGGCCCAAATCAGACAGGGACTCTAAAATAGCTAGGACAAAATGCTACAAGATATGTTGAAAAAGATATCGTAAAAGGCAACCTATTATACTTGAAGATGGTAAGTATTGTAATAGACATAAGTGATATCACAACACATATGAATAATTGAATTGGTACAGAAACAAAGGCAAGATTTGATTTAAGAAGTATCATTCCAATCATATACTGTATTGAGAAACAGAAGAAACAGAGAAAGGCCCTCCAAGAAGATGGAATAGAGAGTACAGAGACAAGTGGTAATGAAATGGTATTGTGCAGCTGTAAAACAGTGAGAATTTCCAACTCACAGGAACAGATAATTCTAGGGGTGGGACAGGGCCAGTTCATGCATGTGTAACCTGTACATTCACACAGAGCCCTGTGCCCCAAAGAACCTTTGCTTGGTTTAATGCTTTGTGGTGGTCAAGATGAAATTCTTTTTTTTTTTTTTTTAAAGATTTTATTTATTTATTTGACAGAGAGAGACACAGTGAGAGAGGGAACACAAGCAGGGGGAGTGGGAGAGGGAGAAGCAGGCTCCCCGCAGAGCAGGGAGCCCGATGCGGGACTCGATCCCAGGACCCTGGGATCATGACCTGAGCTGAAGGCAGTCGCTTAACCAACTGAGCCAACCAGGCGCCCAAGATGAAATTCTTAATCTTTGAAAAGAAGACATCACATTTTTATTTTGCATTGAGACCTGCAAATTATGTAGCCAGTCCTGAGTGGAGGTGGCCATCAGGAGAAGATGGTGAAAGGCTCTGAATACACCATTAGACAAATTAGGGTGATCACATGTCAGAGGTTCCCCAGAGCAAGCCCAGTTTATACGTGTCTCATCCTAGTTTTTCCTGTCACTGTCTAGTGTCCTGATTTGAGCATACAGTGTATGGCCACACTATGCTGCAGGAAGGAACCTGGGGATATTTTTAAACGGTGATGTGTTTTGAGTATATATGCTTTTCAAGCATCCTTTATAGATTTCAGTGTGAAGAGTAAACTGAAGTATGGGCGAAAAGCCTCATTAGAGCAGCTAAAGGGCTTTTGTTAGCCACAAATAATGGTGACTTAAACCAAAGAAAGGGCTGAGGGGAAAGAAAGAAGTAGAATATGTCAGATTTGGTACGTTTTTGAAAGTGAGCCGTAATGGAAAGAGAAGGATCAAGGATGACATCCAGGCTTCCAATTTAAAAGATCTGTAGAAAATGATGCTCTCGTGCCAGGTTTGAAGGCAGTGTAAGAGATGGGATGTTGGTGGACATGTTGTTTTAGAATGGCTACAGGGTAAAGTACAAGTGTTGATTAGACAAATGAGTATACTGGTCTGGAATTCAGGCTAGAGGTCAAGAGTGGAGATATGGATTTAGGAAACACATGATGCCTGTCTATTTTCCCCTGGGTTTATTTATGATGATGGGTCCTGGTCTTGTCAAACAGGAACTTGTTTATGACAGGAACTACCCCCAAACTGACATGAAAAAAGGTGGGGGGGGGTCTTAAAATTTGTTTCAAACTCTCTCCAGTGTTGGTACTAAAAGTAAGTTATTATTTTCAAATGTAGTATCACTCAGTATCTCTACCTTCTTGCCTTTCCCCTGCCCCTTTCTATCTTCCTCTTTATTACAGAAGTACCTTATGTTGTCAATAAATACCTTGGCATGTTTGGGATTTTTTTCTTCCCTTTTGCTCTGAGGTATGCTCCTTGCTGTTATTTTCTCATTTCTACTTTGATTATAACCTACTGCTTTAATCTTGGGACATTTGCTTCTTTGTCTTTATTTTCTTATAATATTTCATTTTATTTTTTCCATTTAATCATAAAATTTTCCTTTTACTCCTTTTAAAGAAAAAGAAAATGCTTTAAATGCTCATTTAAATTTAAACTTCCAAAACTAATAGAGAGATTTCTCCGAGCTCATATAGTTTCGCTGGAGAACTTTACCAAACATTTAAAGAAAAATTAATAGAGGGGAATTGTGTCAACATGATTAAGAGGATCTACAAAACACTACAGCTAATAATGATATTTAAATCAATAAAAGATGGTAAAAGAATGGATGCTTTCCTCCAAAGGTCAAGAACAAAGCAAGGTTGTCTGTTTTCACTTTTATTCAACGTTGCACTGGAAATTCTAGCCACTGCTATATGGCAAGTAAGAGAAATAAAATCCATACAGATTGTTTATGTGGACAATCCCATGGAATTTACGAAACAAATCAAATCTCCTTGTGAAATCAAGATCGAATATTTGTTCTGGGTGTTTTTCTTTTGAGATTTAAAATTACAAATCCAATTTCTTTATTGGTTATAGTCCTATTTAGATCACCTATTTCATCTTAGTTGAGTTTGGTAGTTTGTGATCTTCAAAGAATTGGTCAAGTTGTTGAATATTTGAGTGTAAAGTTGATCAGAGTATTTCTTTATTATCTTTTTAATGACAACTGAATCTATAGTGGTATCCTGTATTTAATTTCTTTTTTTTTTTTTAAAGATTTTATTTATTTGACAGAGAGAGACACAGTAAGAGAGGGAACACAAGCAGGGGGAGTGAGAGAGGGAGAAGCAGGCTTCCCACTGAGCAGGGAGCCCGATGTGGGACTCGATCCCAGGACCCCGGGATCATGACCTGAGCCGAAGGCAGACGCTTAACGACTGAGCCACCCAGGCGCCCCCCTGTATTTAATTTCTTATGATAATGATTTGTGTCTTCTCTCCTTACTTTTACCAGTCTTGCTAGAAGTTTATCAATTTTACTGATTTTTCTCAAAGAACAGTTTTTTTTTAAATTGAACTCTATAATTCCTTATTTCGATTTCAATGATATATTCCCCTATCTTTATTATTTCCTTCTTCTGATTGCTTTGGGTTTATTTTGCTCTTCTTTTTCTAGTTTCTTGAGATAGCAATTTAGATTATTCATTTTAAATCTCCCCTCATTTCCTAATGTAAGCATTTATTGCTATAAATTTCCCTCTCGGCCCAGCTTAGTGGCGGACAACATATGTTGATATTCTGTGTTTTCATTTTCATTCTGCATAATTTTAAGCTTTTTCTGACCCATGGATTGGTAGGGGTATACCATGTGTTTAGAGATTTTCCTGTTGTCTTTCTGTTATTGATTTCTAGTTTGATTCTGTTATGGTCAGAGAACATACTCTGTATTATTTCAATTATTTTAAGTGTGTTGAGTTTTGTTCTGTGGCTCAGGATATGGTCTGTCTTGATGAATGACCCATGGGCACTGAGTGTTTTCTGGTATTGTTAGGTGGTATGTTCTCTACATATCCATTAGATCCTATTAGATGAGTATTTTGTACAGAACTTTTACATCCTTGTTTTCTGTCTATTAGTTCTATCAGTTGCTGAGAGGGGACATTGAAGTCTCCAACTATAATTGTGGGTTCATCTATTTCTCCTTTCAGCTCTGTCAGTTTTCCCTCACGTATTTTGAGAGGATGTTGTTTTGTGCATATACATTTAGCATCACTATATCTTTCTAATGCGTTAATCCTTTTATTGTTATGCAATATACCTCATTGTCTCTAGTACTTTTCTTTGCTCTGAAATCTACTTTATCAGATATTAATATAGCCATACATGCTTTTTTTAAATCAGTATTTCCATCAGTGTTTTTTCATCCTTTTAATTTCCACATAGTTTTGTCATTGAATTTGTACAGCATATAGATGGGTCATATCATGTACCCATTCTACTGATCTCAGTCCTATGATTGGTATATTTGAAATATTTACATTTAATGTAATTATTCTTATGTTAGGGCTTAAGTGTTCTATTATTTGTTTTACATTTTCTTTAGGTTTTCATTTTTCTGTTTCTCTTTTCTTGTGTTTTCGTAGATTACTTCAACCCAAAGAATCCATCTTGATTTACATGGAGTGTTTTTGAATGTATCTCTTTGTATAGTTTTTGCAGTGATTGCTCTGGGTATGACAATATATGCATGTGACTTAGAACATTTATTGGTATCAACATTTTTTAAAAAGATTTTATTTATTTATTTGAGAGGGAAAGAGAAAGAGAGAGAGAGTGCATGAGCAGGGGGAAGGGCAGAGAGAGAAGCAGACTCCCTGCTGAGCAGGGTGTCCAATGTGGGGCTCAGTCCCAGGACTCTGGGATCATGACCTGAGCCGAAGGCAGATGCTTAACCGACTGAGCCACCCAGGTGCCCCTGGTATCAACATTTTACCACTTCAAGTAAATTGTGGGCACTTTAACAATTTTGCTTGTCATCTCACAGTATTTCTTGACAGAATGGGGAAGTTTCAGGAATGGCAAGGAAGATAAGTGCTGCTCCTGTCTGCTTATTACTGACAGGGCTTCTAATCCATCCCCCTTTGCTGGGCATGTCAGGCTCACCTGATGTTGTCAGACAGATTTGTGCTCTACCTGGCAGAAAAATGAACCTACCTGGGCTGTCTTCTTTTGACAGGTTGAGCGTTGGAAAATGCAGGGTCTGGGTAGACATCTTCTGTAGGGCAGAGCATTACCATGCTCTTCTCCTAGTCCTGGGATCTCAGACCAGCTTATCTTCTGTAGGGGATTCAAGGGATCCAGGGCCTGATCAAGGGAAAAGGTATGGCAGGAGAGTCAGTAACACACAAGAAGCTTTATTGGGTGGTGCTTGGATAGTGTTGCATGAGAGGGGAAGTCCCTAGCAGCCTATGGTGAGCAAGCCACCATCTAGAAGAGGAGAAGGGCAAGGGAACTTCCAGGGTAGCAGGGGCATTGAAGAGGGAGCTTATATGTTTGCGTGATGTCACTCAGCAGTACAATGGGAGTCTCCAAAGAGCAGCAGTGACTTGGAGCCTTACAACCATAAGGCCCTATCTTATCAGTAGGTAACTGCTGTTGGGTGAGGCTTTGTGGGGCATGAAAAGTAGGCAGGCTCTAAATGGCTAAAAATTGTTTGCTTGACCTATTTTTAAAATAATTGGATGTGTAAGAACTTGAGTTTGGCACTAGCCGACTTTTGAGCTAACAAGTCTTAGCCTGCAGTGAAGAAACAAACAACCTAGGAGCCATCTTCGGCTCATTTATAGTACACTTCCTTACCACCTTGCAGAGTTCTCCTTTGGTTGCCTCTTTTTCTCTCAGCTTTATTTAGATATAATTCACATATCATACAATCAATCCACTTAAAATGTATAATTCAATATCTTCTAGTATATTCACAGAGTTGTTGCATCTATCACAACAATCAATTTTAGAACATTTTCATTATTCCAAATAGGAACTCCAAACCCCTTAGCCATTCCCCACCAACCCCTTCCATTGACTCACCAGGCCACGTCAACCACTGGTCTACTTCTGTACTTTCTGTGCCTATGCTGGAAATTTCATATAAATAGAATCATACAATATGTGGTACTTGGTGACTGACTTCTTTCACTTAGCATGTCTTCAAGGTTCATCCATACTGTAGCAGTACTTATTTACTTTTTATTGCCAAATAATATTCCATTGTGTTAATATATCATATTTTATTTATCCATTCATAATTTGATAGACATTGAGGTTTCTAATTTTGGCTATTGTGAGTAATGCTGCCATGAATATTTGTGTACAAGCATTTGTGTGAACATAGGTTTTTCATTTCTCTGGATATATGCCTGGAAGCAGATTGCTGGATTAATAACGGTTACTCTGTGTTTAGTCTTTTGTGGAAATGCCATATTATTTTTCCAAAGAGGTGCACTGATTTACATTCTCACTGCTACTGTAGTGTGAGTTACAATTTCTCCACATCCTTTCTTTATCTTTTTTCTTTTTTTTTTTTTTTTGATTATTGCCATCCTGCTGCATGTGAAGTGGTATCTTGTTGTGGTTTTGAATTGCATTTCCCTAATGATTAGCAATGTTGGGCATCTTTTCATGTGCTTATTGACCATTTGTATAAATTTCTTGGAAAAATGTCTATTCAGATCCTTTTCCCATTTTTAATTGTATTTTTATCAGTGAGAATTCTTTATATATTCTGGATACAAGTCCCTTATTAAGAGTTTCTCTGTATAAAACCATGTCATCTGCAAATGAGATAGCTTACTTCTTTCTTTCCCACCTCGGGGAAAGATGGCTTTTATTTCTTTTTCTTGATTACTGGTTAGAACCTTCAGTACAATGCTAACTTCTTTACCCAAGTCCACTTATCATCAGAAACCTACCTCATGGTGTTTCACTATATGTCCTATTTCCTGTGCATCTTGGTTAAATGCTTAGTTAATTTTATACCTTGGGATGTGCTTATTTTCATGGATAATAGAAAATAAAATTTGCTGGGTGCCTGGGTAGTTTAGTCGCTAAGCATCTGCCTTCGGCTCAGGTCATGATCTCAGGGTCCTGGGATCGAGCCCTGCATCAGGCTCCCTGCCTGGCGGGAAGCCTGTTTCTCCCTTTCCCACTCCCCCTGCTATGTTCCCTCTCTCTCTGTGTGTCTCTCTCCTCTGTGTGTCTCTCTCTCTGTCAAATAAATAAATAAATCTTTAAAAAAATACACTTTACTAAATGGAAGTTATGTAATATGTAGAGGTATGTTATCACCATGTCAGTTCTGAATGAATGTTCCACAAACATTCTTATATTGTTCAGTTTGTGCATTTTCTATTAAATTTGTCTCAGGTGAAAGTCTCTATGTGCATGAATATTGATTTTTAGTCAATTGGAGAGGTTAGAACAGGCTAATAACATCATCTTTTAAAATCATTTGAGTTTCCCTAAAGATGTTCTCTGTAGAATGAGAATGCAATGCACTTGAATTGCCACAGTCATATTTTGAAAAGGTCATGTAGGACTATTGGTTATAAAATTGAAGAAACCATTGAATTCTTTATTTTACTACAAAGAAAGAAAATAATTTTGTCATGGCCCATATATGTCTCCATGACTCAGAGTTGCATACACAAACATATATTTAATGTTTATTATGCACCTGCTGTAACACTGTATACAGTGTCGTGAAATATTGAAAAAATTATAATACTCTGTAAAGAATGAAGAATCCCTCCATGTTAAAGGAGATCAAAAAATGAAAACTAAACACAATATGTGATCCTGGACTGGATCCAAAATCAGGAAAAAATGATTGCTATAAGAATCATTACTGGGACAACTGGTGAAATTTGAATTATACTTAATATATAATTAGTGTATCAATGTTAAATTTCCTGATTTTGGAACTCTACTAATGGTTATAAAAGTGAATGCAGAGGGGCGCCTGGGTGGCTCAGTCATTAAGCGTCTGCCTTCGGCTCAGGTCATGATCCCAGGCTTCTGGGGATCGTGCTCTCTGCTCGGCAGGGGGCCTGCTTCTCCCTCTCCCACTCCCCCTGCTTGTGTTCCCTCTCTTGCTGTGTCTCTCTCTGTCAAATAAATAAATAAAATCTTTAAAAATAAATAAATAAATAAAAGTGAATGCAGTTAGGGATAAAGGGACAGGAAATTTGTAACTTTCTCTTAAATGGCTCAAATAATGATGATGATGATGATTCTATCTCTCTGTATATAATTATCTCTGTCTATATATAATAATGATCTCTGTCTGTATATGTGTATATAGACACACAGATATAGATATAATATATAGATATGAGAGACAGAAAAAAAAAATGACATAGCAAATGTGACAAAAGGCTAACAATCCATAAGGGTAAAGGGTACTCTGGAATTCCTTATCCTAGTTCAACTTCTGTAAATTTGAAATTATTTCAAAATCAAAAAGTTAATACATAAACTCTTTTCTGCTGTCTTCAAGGAGTGTATAGTCAGGTTGGGGTTACAAGACCTCCTATCAACATGAAGAATGTATACATTCAACTGGTAGCAAGACAATACAAGAGATCATTTCACCAAATCAGTGACTGAGTGACAGTCTCCACTATGTGCCAGTCACTGTGCATGGCCTCAGGCTATGATAATGAAAACACATAGACCTTCTCCTCAAATATCTCACAGCCTGATAGGAGAAAAAGGGACTCTTTAAATATTTCTACCTGGGAGAAGAAATGTACTACCAGACGTATCTGTATGCTTCAAAAGAGGAATTGGCTCTAATCATGGGTGCTGTGGAAGTCTGAGGAAGATGTTAATTGCCATGTCGTCTTGGAAGGGGTAGCAGCATGAGAATGGGCCTGTACACCTGCCAGCAAAAGGAGGCAATTGACCTGCGCCCCAGCTGTTGAGCTTTTAAATTCATCATTCACCCCATTTTCAGAGGCCAGGCTTCTGTGGTGCAAATGACCTGATTTTGGGTACAGCAGGGAAAGGGAAGTCAATTTTGGCTCAAGGACCCCCAGAAGACTTTACTGAGCCTTTCTTAGACTGTTAGGCAACCAGGATCATTCCACCCAAATTTCTTCTTTCCTTTCCTCGGACTTACACTGGAGTCTGATAAGGCTCCCAGCTTTAGCAGACCCCCCTCCTCCTTATTTCCTTTTTCTCAGACATTTTCTTTAATGCAAATTTAGTAGCATCCTGGTCTCTGATTCTGGGAAAATTAGACTGGGTAGATAGGAGTCTTATGAAGTTGCAATTGGGATAAAAGGTGTTTCAGCAGGTGGCAGAACATCATGCCAATGTTTTTCTGGCTGCTCTATGCATACTAGAAAAAAATAAGGAATCTTCCTACTCCTAGGAGCTGATATGAACAGGACACATTTTCTACTTCTTGTGAAGCACAGATGATCCCCTTTTCTTTCTCATGTGGGAGCCCTCATCTCTTGGAAAGCCATCTCTCTCACCACTCTAAACCTAGGCTTTTGACCAAAACAGGAAGGCAGATTTCTAGAACATAAAGGTTGATTTTTCCAGGAGGATATGGAAAGATGATAATTATGCTTTCATTCTCTGGGGTCCCCCATAGTAGCAAGTACACTGCAAAATATATCAATAAATTGTTCCACCGATAGATGTTTGGAGGAAATGTGCATACTTCTGAAACTTCAGACCTTCACTCACTATTGACCAAGGCATAGAATCAGCCTTCTTTATGAATTCCTTGTCCAAACAGTCAGGATTTGTTTTAAGTCTACTTCTTGGATGGGATATGAACCTTCACAGCTGGTCCATGATATATCTTAGACAAACTTGAGGTAATTTCAAATCAATTTCTCAGGCTATTTATTCCCCATCCTGATTTGAATTTATATATATTTTTCCTATTGGTTATGTTTTTGTTATATTTACTGGAAATTTTTCTGAAATTTTTTTCTTTAACTTTTATTTAATCATGTTTCTTGGTATCCCGAATCCAGAATGTTTTTGGTAATTCATTCTTTATTATTCTTTTCATTTATTTTGTTTAAAAAATGATAGTCTAAACCACAGTCTGATAATTTTAATAGCTTTGTATTATAATTGCAAGTCCACACAAATTTTAAAATATAAATTATAAAGTAAGGCTCTGTTTTCCTTCCATATAAGAATCATTTTCCCAGTACCACTTAATAAATAATTCTTTTTTTCCCCACCAATTTATGACTTCACCTTTATTATATATTAAAGTAGTATCTGTGATAGGCGATTTCCTGCTATATTTATTATGTTTATTTTATTTGGCCATTAGTTCTTCTGCCAAAAATGTATTGTTTTGAGTATCATGGGTTATACTATACTTTGATATCTGGTAAGAACAAGGCCCAATAATTACTTTTCTTTTTCAAAAAATTCTTAGTTGTTCAATATCTGCCCTCCCTTCTTGAATTTGAATTTAAATTTCATGAAGCCAATAAATTACCTTGCAAAGAATTGACATGTTTATATTGACTAGTCTTCTTGTCAATAAATATAAAAATATATTTAAGAGCTTATCAGCAAAAGGTGATACTTTTATGTATTTTAGTTTGGGTCAAGAGTAAACTTTTTTTATTTTTAATATTTATGTATTTATTTTAGAGAGAAATGGAGAGAGAGAACATGAATGGAAGGGACAGAGGGAGAAAAGAGAGAATCCCAAGGAGACTCTGCACTGAACATGAAGTTTGACGTGGACTCAATCTCACCACCCTGAGATGGAGACCTGAAGTGAAACCAAGAGGCAGAAGCTTAACCATCTGCCTCACCCAGGTGCCCTGGGTCAAGAGTAATCTTAAGTGTCTGTTTTTGTTTTAAGATTTATTTATTTATTTAGAGAGAAAGAGAGAGTACAAGCAAGAGGGGCAGAGGGAGAGGGAGGGAGAATCTCAAACAGACTCTGTGCTGAGCAGGGAGCCAGACGTGGGGCTTGATCACAGGTCCCTGAGGTCATGACATGAGCCAAAACCGAGTCAGTCACTCAACCGACTGTGCCACCCAGGCATCCCAATCTTAAATGTTTTATATTTTTGTTGCCTCTGCATAAATGATAACCTTCTATTACATATTTACCTAGATATTGCTGATATAGAAGAGTTTTTTTTTTTTCTAATCTTATCACCTGACTGAACTTTTTCAATAGATTGAATATTTTCATTTTTCTCTCTCAGGTTTTCTTGTCATACTTTTATACTAGTAAGTACTAATAATTTATTCACAAAGAGTCTATTTAGATAGTATCTTGCTTGTGTAATGCTTCTTTCCTTTCTTCCTTTTGTGCATCTCTCTGGAGTTATGTGTGCATGGTGTGTTCATGTTATGAAATTATTTTGAGCTTTTGAATCACATGCTGAAAAATTGGTTTCTGTAGGTTGAGAATGAATGACTTCCATGAGAGAAAATAAGACTGCTTTCTTGTAAATATCTTCAGAAGCAACAATACATATTCCAAAGTCTTTTACAAAAATCAATGATCTATTTTTTTCCAAGTATATTGTGAGAACTCTCCAAGAATCTTGACTTACTCTTAGTGATACATCAGAAACCTTCAATGGGCTCTTTACCAAATTTGCTACTGAGGAGACTACCTAGAATCTTTGTTTATAGGGCTGGATGATTGCTGATTTGTGGCTCTTCTGTGTATCTCACAATCCTTTTTTTGTCCAAAGGAGGCCATATGAAACTTCAGGGCACTTTGTTCTTGTGATAACCATTGTCCTTTGTGGCTAAACACAAAATCAGATTGCCTTCTTTAATCATGTTTTTAATAGACCTTTACTTCATTTGTTGGACAACTAATTGAGAAGGAGGGAGTGACCATAGTTTTACATGTTGGAAAAAAAGAAAACAACTTCACTCAGTTCTTTACTAAAAACTGAAATGTCAGTGGAGTTTCTGAGAAGCCTAATTCCTACCACAGAATTCTACTGCATCCAACTCCAGAGTTTTCATCCTCCTGGGAATGATAGAAAGTCTTTTCAATCCTTTATAGTTGTACCATACTTTTTAAATTTATTTTACTTATTTTTCTTCTTTCTTATACATTATAAACACAAGCATTACTAAAGTCTATAGAGTGTTGGCTTTACTGGAACTGAAAACTGCTGAGTCATCACATAAATACTAGTTGCCAAGTGGAGAGCATTCTTTCTACACTTGAGTAAATCCTGTAAATTTTCAGAAGCATGTTTGAAAAAGTGTACCAGAGTTAAACCTCTTTTCCTGAGGAATTTAATTTTTGTTTGTTTGTTTTGCAGTTATAATTTTATTCTTCTCAGTTTTCTTGGGACATAGGGTCTATACAACACAGGTTTTGTAAATGAGAACATTGTGCTTCTCCAAAACCATCTAGAGCCAAGGACCATGCTGAAAAATGTGTCCTGTATCTATTCTCACCCCCATGTGATATCTCTCAATGGCTCCCATGAGCCCCTCAAAGCTGTAGCACACCTTTCACCAAAATTAAAAACCATCAGTTCACCTCATGATTCTAAAATTGTTCTGGACTCTGAATCCTCTCTTACACATCTTGTACTGAGAAACTACTGGTACTAATATGTGAACTATCAGTTCCTTCTTTGGGAGTCTTTTCCAAATGTAACTAGAAAGTCCATGCTTGTAAATTTCTACTATGACACTGCTGGGGAAAAAAAGGTCTATAGGCTTGGGTTTACTTAGAGTTACAAGTATACTCATTCATTATTTATGAATGCTGATCATGTTTAGATCCATGTACTAAAGAATAGAAAAATTAATACCACAAAGACTTTACCTAATACCTAGATCATGTGTGCTTTTGTAGGCTGAGCAAAAATGATTTTGACAAAAGTGACCCAGTGTACAGGAGCTTGATGTCCTCCATAGTCAAAACATGGGCTTCCAGGCCATGCAGTAAAAAGCAAGTGAAACAGCACTGCGGTAAAAGACCAAAGGACAATGGGGCTATTCCAGAGACCTGTTTAGGAAAGCTGCTGTGTGGGCAGTTTTTGTTCAATAGCTGCATGCATGGGTAATGACCCATGCAATCACAGACCTTGACAAAGTAAACAGTTTCTCAACAGCATCTCCGAAGACTAGACACACTTTTCAACTTCTGTATCTACAAGCAGAATCCGAAGTGGTGTAACGTTATCTGAGAGGTATGAATTAAGACCTTTGCAAAATGTAGGTCCAATTTCTCAGTAATCTTTTGTAGAACACCCTAGGAGAAGGGTATATTCACATCCTAGCCTGTTCAACCTACAAAATAGGAGAACTAGTTAGCATGATACAATCATATAAAGAATTCCATTCTGGAAGAGTAGTAATGAGATGAGAGAGACATAAAACTTCTGGCATGACCCTAAAACTGTCCCTCGGCCACTCCCCACCCCCAACCTGTCAAACTCAGCACAACGACTCAAGTAGGTAAACCCTTCCTCAGAAATGGCCATGCAACTGAAATGCTGTCAGCATGTGCATATGATTTAGTCATAGCTTCCCTTGGAAGAAAAAAATAACATGGTTGTAAGAATATTTCTTATTGCTTCCCTCATTCCTTTCCTCCCTCCCTTCCCTTTTCTCTCTTTTTATTCCTTCTCAGGCTTCTTTGATATTATGTGTCAAGTATGGTCAGAGACAGTGAGGTGGGGCAGGGGGCATCTGGTGAGATGCAGAGAAAGGGAAAACAGATGTTAAAAATGATATAGAAGATACTAAAACAATGAATACATTTTGGTCTTATTCATCTCATAATACAAAGTTTAATCAGAGAGACAGAGATGTAAAACAAAACAAACAAAAACCCTATAAGTGGACAAAGTAATGGTATCCTGTGAGTGCACAGAAGTTGCCGTGGTAACTAGGCAGGTAAGCAATTGGATCACCAATCTTTGCAAACCCTTGCCTGGATTGTGTGAAATGAGCAAATCAGATCCCACATTTGCTAGAATCCCAGGGCAACCATCTCCAATGTACTGGTTTTATTTGTTTATTTAATAAGTATCAGTATAGCACTTACATAGTACAAGGCCTCGAGAATTACTGAGATTTGAAGGACAGAGCATGGAGAATTAAAAGTGGCCGGAGGACAAACAGACGGGTCACCATCAAGACAAGGAAGTATAGGATGCCTCTCATGTGGGTGGTAAAATACAAAGGGCTTTGGAGGTTGTAAAGAGGAAGAAATCATTGTGTAGTTTGGGAATGTAGAGCTGGAAATAGGAGTCTGCGGGGAGACAATGACGTCGCCTACCATCTTTCCCTGCCTTGTTCCCTCCTCCCTCTCAGCATTCCCTGAGCAGGGTACTCCCTGTCCCCGGGGCTCTTCTACAAAGTGTGTCTTGCTCCTCCTAGTTTTCTTTGTTGCCGAACCCAGTTTTCACACTCTCACCTCAACTGTCTTGCAGAGCAAATAAATTCTCACTACTATGATAATAGGGTATAATGAATCAATACGCCAGAGCTGTGAGGTAATCCGCTTCCATTTTAAGGGACATTTTGGAGATAATGTCCCAAAGGAATGGTGAGAAATTTCCTGGGAACACCGCAGGCTGGTGGCAGAAATATTTTTGGATAAGTCGGTAGAGGTCTTTCAAATCTTACCACATAAGCAACCACTTTTTCTGCCATCATGCAGGGCTGTTCCTCTAAGTATATTTACCTTTTAAAAAAAGAAGAAGCCCAACTGTAGAAGACTCTGTTATTTAACTCAAACTTCGTTGTGATACCACCCACAAAGAGCTCCACACAATTTCCCTTATGCACCCACAGTCTAGCTCTGTGTGTTTTATGTCTTTTAGGAAAACCAGAAGTGACCTGTAATTACAAGCAAACATCACTATTTTATTTCGTGTTCATGTTAAATGTTGCTTTTACACTTTAAAAAGAACGATTGTATCATTAAAGGGATTTCTTTGGGTGCTTAGGACTTGTTTTTCCCCGTTTTTCGGAGAAGAGTAATCTGAAGAACCATAGGGCCCACATGTCCTATGCTCGTTCTGAAGCATGGGCAGCCAGACTTAGGTCCAGATGTCACCACAATTCGTCTGATGCTCCACCACTCCCTTTCCATGGCCACCAGTTCCCAAAGGTTCTAGATGCCATATTTTGTTTAGTTTTTAAAATTAAGAAAACAAAACATAATTTTGTTTTGAATATTTTAGAAGAATTTCACAATGCCTTTTGAGAAAATTGAAGTGCTTGGTGTTGCAAAGTCAAGGTGGGAGATAATTGGCATAAAGGCCAGATGAGGGATATAATTTTTTTTTTTTTTGCTTAATTGTAAGCCCCACAATAATCTCTTCTCAATTATTGCATATATTCTTATGCAGGGTCTGTTTTCTAGATATATAGCTATCAATAAAAATGATACGTGAATGCGAAAGACACATTTCATGCTTTCCTGCCAAAGCATTCACTGGCTGGAGAGAAGGCCAGGGTAATATTTTTATTTGGAAAGGTCAAACCCTTATTTGGAAACCCCTATGTGTCAGGTTTAAAATTCTTAAAAAAAAAGTTTTTTTTAAAACTCCCCTTACTCTCTACACAAACCTTTGAGATTGTTTAGCTCTATAGATTTCCACCTGTCAGTCAGTCTGCAGACGAAAGACTCAGGCCTGTTAGGATGGCCAGCTTCAGAAGAGGTGCACCTTGTCCTGACTGATGAAAGCAGACACATTGATGGCCAGTGTCCCATTATTCATCCTCCAGCAGTAGGGGAAGTCTCAAGCTGGTTTTGCAGCTTTTTGTATGCTTTACCAAAAAATGGAAGGAAAACGTGGGGAGTTATAAGAAAGCCTGAAAATTTTCCTGGCTGAGAAAATTTTAGCATCAAATCATTAGTTTAAAAAAAGCACAAAAAAACAAAGAAACAAACTCTTCCTGCGTGTGCTCTGGGTTTCTTCTCCCCATTCTTCTTCTCTACCAGTCACTGGAATGTTCTTAAAGAATAACTGACTAGGCCATTAAAATGAGAATCAAGGCGGCATTTGTGTTGTGACCTTTTGGCAGGATATGCTGTCCTCACACATTAACTCTGCAGTGACAAAATTTTGCTTTTTTCCCCCTTTTCCTGCCATGGAACAACCCCAAAGGAAAACTGAGAAAGATTCCACTTGGATAAGTCCTGATTAAAGTATTTCAACTGGATGGGGTTCTCTTCTCCCTCCTTGCTGTGGTCCTCAATTTTTTATTCTATTTTGTTACAGTCTAGTGAATAATGCCATGTGATAATTAGGGTTCATCCATTTTTGCCAACTCACGTCTGTGGTCAATACATTGGAGACTTAAAAGGTTATCAAAATATAGTCAAATAAGCTTAGAACTCCAACTGTCAGACTGAAATTTTAATCACTAAATGTTCAATATATGCACAGAGGTACACACACATACATACACACCTACATGAAAACAGCAAAGAGTGAGCTGTAGGACAAGAATTTTAGTGGAATATTTTTCATGATAGAAAAAAATGTGGTTACAGTGTTCAACACCTAGCTTTAAAATTAAGGAAGTTGAAATTAGAAATCATTTAAAATTAATACTTTAAAATTGTTTTCAAATTTATATATTACACAGTCTTTCATATTTAAAAGATTTAAATGATAAACACAAAAATACATCATCCGCCATGATCTAGGATCATAAGTAAGTAAGATACAAATTTTGATCTGAGTCTGTTTTTAACATTACATCTTCATAAGAATATTTTATGAGTGTAGTGAGAAAAAATCTATAAAAGGAAAATATTTTGGCATTCAAACATTTTACAGCAGGCATTTTTTTAACTAAAAAGGGAGGAGGGGGCGCCTGGGTGGCTCAGTTGGTTAAGCGACTGCCTTCGGCTCAGGTCATGATCCTGGAGTCCCTGGATTGAGTCCCGCATTGGGCTCCCTGCTCAGCGGGGAGTCTGCTTCTCCCTCTGACCCTCCCCCCTCTCATGCTCTCTCTATCTCATTCTCTCTCTCAAATAAATAAATAAAATCTTTAAAAAAATAAAAATAAAAAAAATAAAAAGGGAAGAGGAAGAGAGGAAGAATAAAGGGATGGAAGAAGAACTAGAAAAGGAAGGGGAAAGAGAAAGAACTGGGGGAAATAGAAGAGGAGGAAAAAGAGGAGGGGGAAGGAGGAGGACAAACAAAAAAGGGAGGAGGAGAGTGGGAAGGAGGTAGAAGAGCTAATGAAGGATTTTTCCAACCCTATACTGTGATGATCTTTGTAATTTGACATTCATAGCATGTCATCCTGAGTTAAATTCGACCTCAAAGTTTAGAGATGTACTAAAACCAAAACAAAACAAAAATATTTTAGTGACTTGATCGGTATTAAAATTCCTGAGCTATATTTTCTTCATTATGGAAAAAATTCTATGTACATCTCCAAACCATTCAGCAATTTATGGATTTAATAAATAAGATAAAACTTGAATACTGTAAACACTTCTCAGGACCATAGAAAACATGTACTCTTCCTTGGGCTTGAATATATGTGGAAACATCCCCCTGTGGCATTATTCATGGTAGTTATATTTTTTAGATTGTTAGGACGTTCTTAAAATCAGATTTGGAATTTTTAAGCTACATAATGCTATCTGTTGGTTTCAGGAAAAAAAAATAAGCACTACTTTTTCCCATCTCATTTAAAATATAGGAGAATCAAACTGCAGAAACTAAGCTAAATCAGAAATGCATTATGAAGCAGTCACCTTTTGCATTCGAAGAAAAGCTCTGTGTGTTTTTTTGCAGTCCTGAGCAATTGTTAAAAAAGTCATGTGTTGCCTGTCAGGTCTGGGATATAAATTCAGCCAAACATTTGCATTTAAGATAATTAGCTTAGTTGGCATTCCAAAGATCAAGTGGGCAGTTTCAATTCAGCAAAATCTTTCATTTATAAAATCAAGCAAGAATTTCAAAAAGATGAGATGCCAAAGACTATTCAAAAGTAGACTTTAAAAACAGTGATGTTGGGCCACAGCTTGATTCTTCTGTTTGAAGCTATAATTATCCTACTGTATCGAGAGATGAAGATTCTTGTAGTATCTGTTTTCAAAGATGTGTTGTAAACCCTTGGAGGTACAAAGGCACACTAAAAGCCCATTAATTATCTTTTCTTTATACCAATTCATTAAATTTGTATCCTAAAATTAAGTTTCCACTGTGTTGCGATTTAGAAAATAAATCTGGAGATTATCACGAGATTTTACTTTTAGACAAAATTTATTTGAACACTGATTATTTCACTTAATTTTTCTCTAATAATATATTAGCACTGATGTTACTATTGATTAAAGGTACTAAATTCACAAATATATTTAGTTTCCTTAATTAAGTTGAAGTAACATTTAGTAAAAATTCAGGTACAGAATAAAATAGAGATATAATGTGCAAAGAAGTTAATTAATAGTATCTTAACATTGGAATCTTCAGACCTCAGTGGTCATTTAATTTAAACTCTTTCTCAAATCAGAGAGCTCCATAAAAATAGGCTGACACTTATTCATCCTCTGGTTGCTTACCTTCTGGGATGGAGAGCTCATTTCCTCACAAGACAAACATTTACATTATTGAACTTAAATATTATCTGTCTTCTTGCATCTCTTATCCATTGATTTTATATTTTCCTTTTGAAACATTAGAGAAAATAAGTCTATTCCTTCCTGCACATGATATACCTCCTCATATTAAAAAATCCTATTCTGTTCTCAATTAGATCTTCCCTTCTCTAGTTTTCCAACCACTCTTTTATGGCATGATTCTCCAATAAGATTCTGAACAATCCCATCTAACTTATTCTAAATTCTCTCTACTTTGTCCCATACCATGTCTAGAACTATATTCAGTATTCTAGATGTTGTCTGACTAGTGCTGAATACATGGATGGAGAAAATCTCAACCGATTTGAACAGTGTTTTTTCTGTTAATACAACATAAAAACATGTAATTGGCATGTTGGAGAAAGGGTTTGGTGGTGGTGGCTGTTGTTAGCTGACATCATCTTTGGTTTGGTTGCTGCAATCTGTGGTCAACTAAAGCGCTCTGATCTTTTTCAAGTCCACTGCTGCCAAGACAGTTTTTCATTCTGTTTTATGTGTTCCTTATTTTTGTTGTTATTGTTGTTTTTAATCTCCAAGCAGAAATTGAATGTTGATCTTGTTAAAAAGGCAAAATTTTGATTCTGTCAAGGTTATTTTGAATCTTAATTTAACATTTTCTTGTATGTTAGCTATCATGCATATGCTTGGAGCTCTGCAAGTTTGATAAATAAGGCCTCTTCTCACAAAATTCATGGATGGAAGGTTAGACATGACAAAATCAGGAAAAACTAGGGAATTCTATGTTTCCATAGAAGTCTCGTGGCATGTTATGAAAGATCCTTCTCTAGTCACTGATTAACGTACCTGCGTGTGGTCACTCAAATCTAAGTTATTACCTTGTGAGGAATTTCATCAAATGGTTTCAAAATCAAGCAGCAGAGATTAAGGGTACCAAGCTCAGGTCCCAGAGTGCCAGGGTTTGAACCTGGACTCTGGCTCTTATCAGCTATTTGGGTTTGCCTTTGTTACTTACCTTCTCTGGATTAACTTTCCTCATCTCTAAAGTAGAGATGATGAAGAAGAAAAAGAAGAAATGAAGAAGAAGAAGAAGAAGAAGAAGAAGAAGAAGAAGAAGAAGAAGAAGAAGAGGAAGAAGAAGAGGAAGAAACAAAGTATACATAGAGTTGTTTTAAGGATTAAATGAGTAAGTATATCTAAAGTACTAAGGAAAATACCTGACATATAATAAACACAACATTGTGACCAAAACTAACCCTACCTTTCATAGGACTCTTTGACCTATCAGCTTTTGTGAACCATACTCTTACCAATCATTGACTTAATTTCTCAAAGGTAGTAAGCCATTAATAATTTATTCTAAAAATTTATCTAGAATAAAAATTAAGCCTATGGTTGATAATTTTAAAATAAAACTTTTTCGTTTTTCAAAGTACATAAACCTGATATAAAAGAGGGTTTCATATATTCTTTTGAAGGCTTCTAAGAAGAATACAAATTTTAAATGACATCAGTCTTTTTATATGTATTTGATACTGTATTAGTAAAATATGTGATTCTAAATTAAAGCAAAGAAAGTGTGCTTAATCTTGATTCATTATATTAAAAAGAAAACTTTACTGCTTCTTTTTTTTTTTTGGCTTTACTGCTTCTTGAAGACAATTGTTTGGTATGAAAACTGACACACACACACCCAATAGTTTTTAAATTTTAAATTTAAGATTATCTCCTTTGTTCATGTTATTTCACTATAATATTATCAATTCTAAAGTATATTTTGCTTAAAAATACTGTCTGAATGAACCTTGTGATGAAAACTGGCATTCAAACTTCTGTTGAAAGATTTGTGAAAACCCCCAGCACTTCTGTGTAATTTTGTGAACAAGAAGAATGCACTGTTCTTGTTGAAAAGTACTTGGATTAGCTGCAACTAACAGATTTCTTGGAGTCAAAACCAAAACTTTTTCCAGTAGTGTGAATTCAGCCTATAATGACAAAGGTCAGCAGAGGTCAGACTCGGCCAAGCAGGTGTGTGCTTCTTCCTTGGAGTGTGACAGGGAGGTGCTGATCTTGCGCTCTTTCCGCCTCTTTTCCACTTGTTTGTGAAACCAGCAGAAAGCACTAACACAGTTTTTTGCCTTCCTCTCTCCTCTTCTTCCCCAATCCAAGTAATCCCAATACCCAAGATGGTAATCCCCAAATCACCAAACCTAAAATGATAGCTTGTATAAATATTATCATGATTTTGTTGTCATTTATTTCTCATGTGAAACGAATAGAGGTGTATCGATATGCTCTTCTTTCCTCACTTCTTTGATTGTTAAATGACTTATCTTAAATAGTTACTTTGTGATAACTTCATCTCAGATGTTGATGCTGTGATGACAGAGTTAAAGCCAAATGCCATCTTCTTAATCATTATTAACCAAAAAGAGCTATAGATAACATTCATCTGTCAGATCAGCAAAGACTCAACTTTGGGTGGAAACCTAGAGAGGCACAGAGGTAGTTTACCAGCTAGTTTATGTCAAATCTTTCAACACTGATGCCTAGCTTTCAATTCCAAACTACACAGGAGCATTAAATTAAATTTCCGTCACTACTATATTTTTCAATAGTGGATTTTTCCTTATCTTGGTTCTCTATCATCTTGACCTCATTTCCCCTCATATTTGGAATTCAAATAGGAAGAATGAAAGGTACTGCATATAATGAGATAAGGAATAGGGTGAACAGGAAAATAATCTATGGGTAGATAAGGCTATTGACTTTTAGTCTTATAACTGATTTAAAGACTAACAGTAGAAGCCAAAAACAGAATATTTTCCCCAATAAATACCTGCCTTTATGTTAGAATTTATGGAATTCTTCCTCTAGGTATCTTTAATGTGGTTGGTATTACTAGTCTCATCTTGGTAAGTCTTATACTGCCCTGAGCGAGATCAAGGGCAATTCACACGTGGGACTGCATCAGCGTGCTGTAAACAAAACTTAAAAATGAAACGAAAAAGTATGACTTTTGGATCCACATCAGGGCAGTCTTGTGTGCACTCCTAACTCTGCCAGCTGCCTGGTGAGACTGAATAGTTCTTATCCTTATTAACAGTCTCAGCTTTTTCCCTTCTCTTTCTCTTTTCTCTATAAAACAGGTATGATCCCTACTTCTCAGGATTTGATGATTTCATTAACTGACATATCCAAAATTTCTAAAATCATTGCATACTTGATAAATGTGTCTTGCCTTCCTCTGATGCTCTGATGTTTTTAGTAAACAGTTATGTTGAATAATTACTAATTAAAATTACATTTTCATTGTATTATATTGTTTGCTAAAGATTTAACCTTTGGTTTAGAGGTTATATATTTCATTTCACAATATACAAATCTACATGAAACAAATGTTTCTGCTTCAAAGTTAATGCTGGACACTTTCAAGCTGAGAGTGACAACTTTAATAATAGCTATGAACTCTAAGGTAAAAATTCCCAAACTATATTATCTCAGTTATGGGTATTTACACAGAAAGAAACCTTATTTATTTATTTATTTATTTATTTATTTATTTATTTATTTGATATTTCCTGTTGATAATGAGGGAAAATTACTTAAAATTCATAGAAATAAGAAAATGCCATAATGAAAGTATTAATGAAAATTAATAGTGAAATGAATCTGCTTGTGTATTTTTTACCAAAAGACATTTGATTTTTCATTTCAATACACTGACTTACTTTAAAATAGCTCAGAAAATAACAACTTAAACTGCAATTATTTGAGGTCCAACTTAAATATTTTTAACTAAAATAAATGCAAATCCCTTATTATGGTTGTATTAAAACAGTGTGGTACCAAGAAAATATGATTTTTTGTGTGTTTGTGCTGAATAATATATCCATCACATCTCAGATAATCCAATAAGTGCAACCAGATTGCAACATTGTCAGAACACCAAGATTTAAAATTAGAAATGGGACAAACTTGTTTGAAAGTCATTGAATATCTTTAACCAAAGTTTGACGGAAAATAAGGAGGAGCACATGAAGTCCCAAATGATAAAATTACTATTTGCTCTTTTATAATTACTCCTCACTGGATGTCCTACCATTATAGTAACTGGGATTCAGAGTGTTACAGAATTATTGTGCATAAGATGAAAATGAATTTTATATCCATAAATCTGTCAAAAATCAGTAATGACTTTAATTTTGTGTAACAGATTCTTTTATACATAGTGTGGTAGAATTGACAGCTTTTTTCACTTTTGTCTTTTGGAAAAAAAAAGGAAAAGAAAACAGAATTCTTTTCTTTTTTGAAATAATGCTCTTAAATGGTTTGTACCTAGAGTAAAATCAGCCTAACTTACTTCCTACAAACAACTTCCACAATAATTTCTTATGAAATTCAAATTACTTAAGAAGTTATTTAATGGAAGTAATGGGGTTTGTGAAAACATTTTAGAGCATTTTGAATATTGTTTTTTTTTTGTTATTGTTTCCCTTTTGCTTAAATTCCTCTTCATCTCTGGAGAGAAACAGATTAATCTCTCAACCACACCGTACTTGGAGTCTGTAGTTACATGCCTCTCTCCTTTACCCCCCTACACATCACTTTAATCCTAATGAAATAGTTACATTTAAAAAGTGAAGTTTTATAGCAATACTTTGGAACACGCGTTCCTTTTTCATGAAAATAATAGCCATTAAGTTCCCAGGTTAGCTCACCAACATCTATGGAACGAGTGCTATATGGTGAGACCTTAAACTCCCAAGGCTCTGGCAGCCTTCCCAAGAGCAGAAATACATGATGAAGAGATGCACTGGGAGGCTGTTGTTGGGGTCACAAGTGGCAAAGATGAAGGAACAGAAACCAGATTAGGTAAAGCTTTAGACGTAGTAATGCTGACTAACAGTTACCAAAGAGTTACTCTCTTAGGTACTACTTATGATGACTCTGTGTATTTTACATACACTAAAATATTCAAATGTTATAAAATTCCTAAGAAGTAGGTGCCATTATTGTGCTTATTTTCCAAGGGAAGAAACTGAGGCATACAGTAATTAAATAACTTACCCAAGACTGCACATCTCTAAAGTGGTAGGACTAGAATTCAAGTCATGATAGCTTGGTGTCAAAATTCATGCTCTTAACCACTACACCCTAATGCCTCTTGGCATTGTAACAAACACCACAATCACATTTTCTTCACTCCCTCATCTCTCTAGGGTCACCAGAAGTATGCTGACCTACACCTCTGCAGTTTCTCAAGAGGGCAGTCATTCCTCCCTTGTTTTCAACTGGAGAACTTAAGGTATGTTTTCTTCACATGGGATGAGGGCAAATTCTCTTTGTGCCAATTTCTGTGTAGGTCAAGTATGGAAATCAACTCTTATTAATATATATACATATAGATGTGTATTATATATATATATACATGCATATATATAAAACATCTTAATAAAATGGTATTATTTGGTGTTTACTGTGTGTGATACATATGAGTTAAATGGATAACCTTCTCTTAATAAGTCCAGTCAAAACTGTTTCATAAATACTTTTATCTTGTATTGAGTTATTCTTTCAATCACTTCAATCTGTCACAAGCTTTGCCATCTAAAAGTTACTGTGTGCACTTTTGTGAGTCAGGGTTATACAATGAATGTGGCATAGTTTCTGCCTTCAAGGAGTTTACACTATAGTTCTAAAGATAAAACCTCTAAATAAATATATACTGGGCAGAAGGTAATGAGTTTTATAAGAAATATACACATTAAATGTTACAGGATTTTTATAGAATAGAGACATTCTTTCCACTTAGAAGTATAAAACAAAGATTTAACAGAGATGGTGAAATTTGACCTGGGCCCTAAATAATTTTGGAAAAGATTTTGATGGACTTCCTATAAACCAGGATCTCTAGTTTCAGAAACTTACTGCGTGAATTTGAGCAAAAGAGGAACTTGCTAGAAGGATATCGAGGAGCTCAGTGATCTCTAGGAAGGCTAGAGAATCATGCTGTTAGGCAATACAGCCAGATAGAAGACCCCCAATCGTGCTTTGAGAATGAGCTCTTGTCCAAGCCATAGGACACTACTGTCTTTGCAACCTTGGGAAATTTTTCTTGCTACAACTACCTCTGCCGCCAGAAAAAATTCCTTCTGGTTCCTCTTTTTTGCATCGGTATCCACAGATTAAAGAGGCAGAGACTATCACGAGTGTCCATATTTATGCTGCAAAGAAAAAGAAAAGCAAATGCCCGGCATCTCTAACTCTCCCTTTCTCTCCTGCCATGGGAGGATGGCTGAGCCCCTTGTGAAGATTCCTAGGGCGTTCAGATGCCCTATGATCTAAAAAGTGGCCATAATTAACCAAAGGTGGAGGGAGTGTGGAAGAGCATTCCCCGAAGAACAAAAACATTAGAGAAAGCATCCAGATAAAGCTGCCTGCAGCGTGGTCAGAGAAATGAGCATCCTGTGGTGTTTCTACAGTATAAGAGTCCATGGAAAGGGTTAAAAGGGGTGGTGGGAAAGCAGAAAAGACTAGAATGCAAACTAGGTCAGATTATAGACCTTGTTAAATATCAAGCAAAGGAATTTAGTGTTTTTGCTTTTTTTTTTTTTTTAATATTGGTGATGGAGAGTCATGGAGGCTTAGGGCAGGGGAATGATTTGGCTTGCGCATATAAGCCTTATTGTCTGTCTTCGAGAAAGAGAAATTTATTTGACACTTGGTTCTTTTTGATGCTAATTTCTGCTTTTAGAATTTGCTTTGTGAAATGCTTTACTCTCTGAATTTCTAACAAGATAACTTGGAGATTTTATCATCTTCCAATATGATTTTGATTTTGAATAATACATGAGAAAGCATGAAATGAAATCAGACATTTTCACATCTCATGTCTTATGGGATGTTTAAAAAAAAAGTCCTCATGGTAAATGACATTTCAAAGAATTTGGCTGGTCTGAATACTAGCAGATCCCTCCACCCCCACCCCAAAAGTAAGACCTAAAAGGGCAGCATCTCATCAACCACTATAAATTATAGTTTTCATGGTTTTTTCAGTCTCTTGGAAAATAGCTTGACTATTTCACTTTTTCTTTCTTCTCCTCTTCCATTCTCTCTACCATTAAATGAAATTTGAATGTGACCACTGTACACTCTTGCTGAGCTCTAGTTTATTATCCATTTAAAAATCGGTTCTTCTTTAGTTTATGTATATTATTTTACTTCAAAAAAAGATTTTGAAGGGAAATATTCAATGGAAAACATACTTCAGGTCAGTAAAAAAGAAATGGAGGGACCAATTAGAATGGGGACAAGAAGAAAATATGCTAAGCCTAGGTGAGAGTTTCTGTGACTCAGCTTCACATTGACTCAACTTCCTCGAATTTAAGGCAGAAAGAGAAACAGTGAAAGAGATTACCAGCAAAATTGAGCTTCATAGTTTTGAAGAAACATTTTCTAAGTACTAAAATTTCAAACATGTGACTTTATATGGGGCATATGGAGTGATTTAAAAAGCAATCTCATCAACATTTAAAAAAATGCAGAAGCAAATTTCACAGGGTAAATTATTGAAAGTTCATTTTTCCATGATATTTAGAAATAAACAACTTCTAGATATTTATAAACAAGAACAGTTCTGGTAAACTCATACACATATGGAGATGTAATTTGAAAATATTTGTATATAGGAAGCAAGAATGAGCAAGAGAAAATATGCTGTAGAGTGTCCATTTCTTCCTTCCTCTTTCATGTCTGAGTCTTATTTATTTCTTCCTTCCATTAGTAGTTATACATTTATACTATTAGGAGTATTTCTGATTAATAAGAAAACCACGGTGTCATTAGCATATATGATAGACTCAGTCTCCTATTGATCATGGCCAAAGGAAAATGCTTTTAATCATAGACAAGTATGATTTTTTGAGAGTAGCTGCAGCTCAGAATCTTTTTTTAATTATTTCCTATCTCTTCAACTAGCTTATGGTTACTTTTATTCCTTAATATGCCACAACACAGGTAGTAGACACTTGTAATATATTTTCTAAATAAATGACTACATTTCAATTGTCTTTAACTATAACATGCTTTTAAGTTCTATGTATGGGATACCTTTAATGTTCTCATTTGCTTTATCAGAACTGATACATTTATAAAATGTCTGTAAATTAGAGTGGTCTAAATGTATTTTCCTGAGATTATCAAATAGGATGTTCTCCACATTGATGATCACAGCCCCATTTGATTTCAGTGGTTGCTAAAAGCACTGTTGCATTGAATGTAGTTTAAGTTGCTAGATTATAGAGGTCCCCAATAAGGAGTACTGTTAACTTTTACTTTACTGTGGCAAAATGAGCAAAGACAAACATGGAAATAGTAATTTGGCTGTGCTTTTTCAAAAGAAAGCCTTTTTCAAGGCTTAGATGAATAGGACATATCAGCAGTCCAATGTTTAATTCCAAATGAAAGTTCAGATCATTACCTATAAGCATTACACTTATAATGAACCCCAAATATGATTATGTTGGCCTTTCATTAGTCTTTTACTTTTGGGGATGTTTTCTCCAAGAGACTTATTTCTTTTTTTTTTTTTTTAAGATTTTATTTATTTTTTAGAGAGCGAACGAGAGAGAAACAGCATGAGAGGGGAGAGGGTCAGAGGGAGAAGCAGGCTCCCCGCCGAGCCGGGAGCCCGATGTGGGACTCAATCCCAGGACCCTGGGATCATGACCTGAGCCGAAGGCAGACGCTTAACGACTGAGCCACCCAGGCACCCCGAGACTTATTTCACAAACTTAAGCCCAGAGCAGTTTCTTATTAATAAAGAACTTAACTAATGGAGCAAAAATGGTCACTTAGGTTTAGGGATTTAATGTCTTAGGATGATGACCAAATAAATTAAGCTTTAGTGGCATCGCAAAAGGAATTAATAATATCAGCTGAAGTTTTAAAAAATAATTTACATGTTTTTTTTAATGTTTTATTTATTTATTCATGAGAGTCAGAGAGAGAGAGAGAGGCAGAGGCAGAGGAAGAAGCAGGCTCCCCGCCTAGCAGGGAGCCCGATGCGGGACTCGATCCCAGGACCCTGGGATCATGACCTGAGCCGAAGGCAGACGCTTAACCATCTGAGCCACCCAGGCGCCCAAAAATAATTTACATGTTTTAATCAAAGCAAGCTTCACCATTAAATTTAAACAATATTAGGGGTGCCTGGGTGGCTCAGTCATTAAGCGTCTGTCTTTGGCTCAGGTCATGATCCCAGGGTCTTGGGATTGAGCCCTACATCAGGCTCCCTGCTTGGTGGAAAGTCTGCTTCTCCCTCTGCCTCTCCCCCACTTGTGCTCTATCTCACTCTCTCTCAAATAAATAAATAAAAATCTTAAAAAAAATAAAAAATAATTTTAATGAATACAAACATGATACATTCCATATCATAAAGGATATATGCATGTGTGTGTGTGTGTGTGTGTGTGTATAATCACCACATTGAAATTGAAAGCTGGTCATGAAATGAAGCCTAATGTGGTCTGTTTACTAGCGCATAAAATACTAATGACTATCTTACACATAATTGCCTCTTAGTTTATGCATTTACTAGAGCCTGAAGCCTTTCAATGACACATACTTTAAATACACAATTATTTCAGGCCACTCCAGTAAATAGAATCATTGTAATCACTAACCTCTACATATTCTATTTACTCATGTGGACTGAGTAGCATCATAGATTGGCACCCGAGAGGTGTTAACAGTAAAATTGCCTTTCATGTTCACTGTATTTACCCTAAATATCCTTCTATTTCTGCTGAAAATCCATCTCTTTAGAATTGTTACCATATATATTTATATTTATTATATATAATATAAATATTAAATAACAATATAAAATAAATATTATAATATATAATACATAATATATTATAATATGTAAGTAATAAAAATATAAAAATATATATGTGTATATATATATATACATGTATGTGTGTATGTATATATATGTATATATTCGTGTATGTGTGTGTATGTGTATATATATTTACATTCAGAATCCTAAAAGTGGTATAGGATAATATTAGAAATTCTAATAGATAACAAACAGGATCTTCTAGAGTCCCTGTAGGCACATTCCAGGGACTGCCACCACTCAAAAGGGTTAATGCCAGAATGAGCTGGCCTAGATGCTTTAGCAGACAAAATTCAGAAGAGGGTAGCTGAGGGCTTTCCCAGTAGGATTTCTGTTATGGGGTCCAAGAGACTGCTGGCCCATTAGTAGTGGGAAGACCAGAGTAGATGTCTATCAGAGAATGTCCAAGAACAGACTGGAAGGGAGGAGAATTAAACGAGAATGATTTCAATGTCAGGATGGGTTCAGAGGGAATATCATCTAGGGGTGTGACTTCCAAACTCAGAACTGAGGTTCCTACAAGGGCTGATAAGCCAGATGGACAGATTAGGGCTCTGAAGGCAAGGCTCTCAGAACCTGTCTTTCCTGTTTTCAAGGTGGCCTGACCCCAAGAGACCTAGTCGGGAGAGCTAGGTCCGACGCCTGGGAAGCTGGCAGTTTATGAGTGAAGAATGCAGTTTTAAAACAATCTGTTCTTTGAATGCCTTCATGGGAGATGACTGATATTTCCTTTACTGATTGTGGAGATGGAGTTGTTTCTAGCATGAGGGCTTCATTCACTTCCAACTAATTATCAGCTCAATTGTGCCTTTATTATAAAGATGGCAGGTACCATTTTTCTCAAACAGAAGATAAATGAGTTTAAACTGTGTTTCAGATAAACACTTTGGTAGAGTACAATGTTTCAGTAACATCAAGGATTTCAAATTTTCAGGAACATGAAAGATTTTTCTCATTGAAGTTTCCATGAGTGATCTCTCTACCAATGTGTGCCTGCTCACCACTATTTCTGCAGTACCTAGGGTGTATTTTATAGGCTCAGTGGCAAGTCCCATCTGCTGTGTCAGCCATGCCATTTTTACCAAATTGCTCTACAGGCCCAGCTTCCACTGATGTGATGACCAGAGTCACCACAATGCTGCTCTGCCAAGGTGCGCATTTCTGCTAAAACCTAGAAAGTGTTGGCAGAGGAGGAGACATTGCAGTAAGTCAGGAGGAGGCAGCATGGCTGGTTTTTGGAGCTGCACGGTGCCAGAATGTCACACCCCCGACCCTCTGCCACCACTGAGCTCGGGACACTACTTTGTCACATGTTCTTCGTTCTGATACCGCTGAGAGACTGTTTTAGGGACCCCAGCCCTATATCTCTTTAAACTTTTATGTGGAGAGGTTCCTTCCTTTAAAAAAAATTTCCCATTTTACAGATGAGAAGTGTATAATTTGAGGAACTTGCCAATGGTCACCTAATACGGAAGTAATAGAGATATGATTTACAACTAGCCGTCTGAATTAGGAGTGTCTGTGTTTGAACAATTATGCTGCTTTGTTCCAGGTAATCTGTTACTGAACCAAGTTTCTCTGTGGAGATCTCTCTTCTCTTACAATGATTTCTTTCAGTTCCTCAGGGAAACAGATTCCTGGTAAACCAGACCCACTTTAGAATATCCAGAAATATCCAAGCAGGACTTGATCTTGGTATTTCCAGTGTATGAATATTGGAAAATATTTACCACCACTCCATTTGGGCCTCTCTCTATTAGGCTTGTCCTTGTGGGAGGATCGTACTTCCTACCCTTTGATGGCGGTCTTGGTCTTACGACCAGCTTTGGCCAGTGAAACTTACTAGAAATAGTTTGTGCTATTTCAGAGCAGAAGTCTGAAGAGTCAGCTCTATTTTCCTTCTGCTTCAAGACCAGAATGTACAGATAGAATGTACACCCTGGATCCCAGAGTGAAAAAGATATGGACCAGAGCTGGAGTTGAAATTTGTTTTTTTGTAAGGCAGTGGAACGTTGAGGTTGTTTATTATCAAGCATAACTTAGCTTAAGCTGGCTGAGAGAGGAGTCAACACAGTGTGGGCAAAGGCTTAGATCCCTGGGAAGGTCAGCTACTGCCTCTGTCTCTTCTGAATCTGATAAGGTATCGTTCCTCTGCTATAGGGCCAAAAGCAATTATCTGCTCTCTGAAAATATGGCTTAGCATTACTCAGGTAAACTTAATAGGAAAGAGTAACGGATTTGTTGTGGTACAGTGAAGTAGAGGAAGAAGTCAAAGGTGCCTTCCATGTTTGCACTGCATGTGGAAAACCCTCTCTTGCTTCACATTAGTTAGTGCATACAAAGTTGTGTTTTCTTAAACACATGGGAGAAAAATCCAAGATTTAAGTATGAGATTAGGGATGGTCTTTGCACAGTGAAAAGAATCAGTCTAGACTTGTCTTTCCAAACAAAAGTAATGCTCCATGAAGTTCAATCAAACTCCCTGGTGTCCTACATTTAGTAAAACGTATTTCTTTAATATGTGGTATAGTGATGCATATTTCTCTCAAAGACTTCAAGAGGAAGGGGGAAATGGAGCTGGTGCTCTGACTGCTGTATACTTGCTGTGGAGTCATTCTTAATATCACCTAAACACAGGTTAAATCGTTTTGTAATTCTTGGCTTACAGGCCTTCCATTGTAAACTGTGATGAACTTCAAGTTATTAAACAGCATCTTTTCATCTTTAGAACCCTAGTGCCTCGCTCATTGTAGGTTATTTATAAATATTTTATTTTGATTCATCTCCAGACTAGAGTCAGATTCAGATTTGACTAATATTTACTGGATGCTGTTTGCTAGACACATTGTACTAAGCACTTTGACATGTTATTTTTACCAAATTCTTAGAAGTTATATTACGATTTTTATTTTATAGCTAAAGAAATAGAATCTTTAGAGTAAAAGTTACACAATGTGACATAATAAAAACAGAGGCAGAATTTGAACCCAGGCCTCTCTGGGTCTGTGATTTCTTATTTTTACTATATTATAGTTTTATTTTATTACTGAAAAAGACTACCCACACAAATACCTTATGACTTTATCTCTAAAAAGAAGAATAAAAATAATTAACAGTTCAAAGTATCCTTCAAGTTTTTAAAATAAATTTGAAACATTGGATTTTCAAGTTAATGCCCAAAGCATACTTTCAGAGAAACCTCAAAAATTAAAACAGACTCTCGGGAAATGTTACTTGACAGAATAGACAGAATAGAAGCTTAACATTTTGTGCCTTATAGAAAATTAAAAACTATGGCAATAAGGCACTTTGGCAATAAGACAGCAAAAATCTTCATAAATTTTGTAGACTGCCCCCATTTATACATTTTGTTATCACTTTTTTACCTCTCCATCATGATTCACATTTAAGCCCTTAAAATCTGAAAAAAAAAGTGGCCTCTTGGGGGAACAAAAAGAATGAAGGGAGTCAGAAACATTGCATCTTGCCGTTCCAATACAGCCAAACTTGGAGGAGAAGGATCTTTTGGGATTGAGACATCTACAGAGAGGAGAAGAGAAGCGGATGTAGCTCCAGGACCTACGGAAGAAGGAAAAGGAAGAAAAAGAACTAAGAATTAACGAGACTCATGTGAGACAACCAGGCAGTGCTCCTGGAAGATTACTTGCCATCTTTTAAGACTGTGTTTTCCCTTTTTTAAAATGGGAATAATCACTCCTACTTCACAGTGTTTCCTTGATGTTAATTGGATCACATGTATATTGCACCTAGGATTGTTCCTATCACATAATAATTCAGAGTAGAATTGGGTTTGGTGCAGTCAGTAAATAATACTTCCCTTCTCTACAGTAAATGTTTATTTTTTTATTTGCTTATCTCTGGTGAGATATAAGCTTATCTCTGCTTATTTTAAAGCTCAGGTCCTAGGGGAGTCTTGTGACTTGTCTTTCTTTCAAAGGAAACACAGAGACAGATAATAGACTGCCTCTGTTGTTTTGCTTCTATATGACTCTTTCTCAAGGCCTCATATACACCCATATCCCTCAAGATTCTTAGGAAAGAAATGAAGTTCTTTAGGAAGTACATGGACCAATGTCCCTCTTCTGCAAGACCAGTGCAAGGGTACAAATGGAAGCTCACATACGTTATATCTAAATACTTAAAATTCAGAAACAGCCAACAAACTATTTTGTGGATTATGTTCTATCTTCTCTTCTTGACAGAATATCTTCATAATAAAAAATTTTTTAATGCATTAAGCAATGATTTTTACTTTATTAAAACTAATAAACATACTTAGAACTACTGAATTTAATTTTTATTGCACATGTCTGGATGTTTTGTTGAAGAGGCACTGATATCAGATGAGTAACTTCAAAAAGACAAACATAATCATAATTTATTATACATTTGTTCCATAAAATTTATTTTTATTGCCTTCATTTTAATAAAATCACTAATTGTGTTAGTTAAAATCAAGATTATCTATCTATTACTATCTACTGATAGTAATGCCTAATTAGGCAACCATTATGAAGCCATTGAAATTTTTAGATAATTTTGTTTAATGACCTTAGGTTTGGAGAAATTGCTTTGTTCAGACAGGAGCAACTAGACTTGTCAAAAGCCAACTTAAAGCCATACTTAAATTTGAAATGAACAAAAAATTTTAGGTATCATTTTCAAACACAATAATGGGGGCCTATATTATAAATTGTTGGTAAGAAGAAATATTATGAGATATTTTGATTTCATCATATAACTTTCTATATTTTGACTTCCATAAATTCTTTTTTTTTTTTACTTCCATAAATTCTTAAAGCAATCTCTCCATCCATACACAATCAGTATTACACTTCACCTATGCTGTCAGGATTATATATATACATAATAAACATATATATAGACATGTACAAATACATAAAACTTTAGAGTAATATGAATTATTTAATATTGCAGACTTTCTCAACTGCCATTTGTAAAATAATGCCAATTTGTGAGTATCTCCAGAACAACAAATTAGAAAACAAAGCAAGAAAATGGATGCTTCTGCACTGTTTCTAATATTCCACAGGGGAAGGGAGGGAAGACTGAATGGAAAATAATCAGAGAGGGAGACAAACCACGAGAGACTCTTAACTATAGGAAACAAACTGAGGGTTGCTGGAGGGGAGGGGAGTTGGGGGATGGGGCAATTGAGTAATGGACATTAAGGAGGGCACTTAATGTGATGACCACTGGATGTTATACGCAACTGATGAATTATTGAGCTCTACATCAGAAACTAATGATGTACTATATGTTGGATTTAAATTAAAAAAAAGAAAATGGATGCTTGCCACTACTAGAAAAATATATTTCGTTATGTAAGAAACAGCATTCATGGTATTTAAAAGAAAAGATTTGACCAGTTAATGAATTTGTCTTTTCTCTTATTTGAGTGCTCTGCTCATCTTCTATTCTGAAACAACACCTGTATCTGATGTTTTCAGTGACTCAACACACAAACTTTAAGCTCATTCAGACATAGGTACTAGTCTGAGTAGACATTTAGGGTTGTGGGTCATAGTGTATGAGCACTAGTGCTGGATCCTGAGTGACAGAGAACCCATGGGCATCTCAATAAAAGATTTATTTTGAGTGTGTTTATGATATGTGGGGCCTTCTACAGTAGTGATTCCAAGATAAGGATCCCTGTGAGGAAGAGTGTTATAATGTTAATGAAGTGGTCAAATTAGCTCATTGGGAAAATGATGGAGCAGAAAGTTATGAATAGATGGAGTGAGCCATGTGGCTATATGAGGGAAGAGCATTCGAGGCTGAGGGAGTGACCAGAGCAAAAGCTGTGAAGCTGGAAGTGTGACAGCTATGTTGATGGATTGGTATGGATTCCAGTATGGCTCAAAGAAGAGTGGTAGGAGAAGGGAAGTGACTGGAGGGTTCAAATCGGAGGGCTGATAGGATTTTATTTATGTGTGACATCAGCAGAGTCATTTTCCTAAAGCACAGCTCTGATTATCCCACCTCTTCTCCAACCTTTAGTAATTCCCTACTACTTAAAAATAAGTAAATAGATGTTCATTTTTTCTAGGCTACCTCTCAGGTACTTCCACAATCTAGCTCTAATCTATCACCTGCTATCAAGAGTCTCAGAGAACTATTTAAATTTAAATATTTGTTTTTTCCTGAAACATTCCCAGATCTTTTGCCCATATGACTCCTCTCAACATTTCATCCACTTAAGATGCCCCATGTCTATCTCCATTAATATTCTCCTCAAACTCACCTCCTTCACTGCAGTGTTCTTTGAAACTCTCAGCTAGAAGCAGTCGCCACCACCCAGAGAGTTCTGCTTTTGCATGCCTCCTATAGCAATGATCATCTGCTACCCTCTATCAGAATCATTATGTTCATAACTCAGCTCTTTTACTATCAAGTCAAGAATGCTACTTTATTTACCTTGGATTTCTTTCAGTAAAATATATACTCAATGAATATTTCTGAGTAAATGAATGAATTAAAAATCTTCTTTTCTAAAGTTCAGCTCAGAATGAAGATAATAGTTAATGCCATTGAATGCAAGAAAAGGTCCATCAAGAGTCTCGATCTAGAATCTTGATTCTAGACTAAGGGCTCAAATATGAAGGCTCTTTTGCATTTCTAAGAATGTGTCTCATTGTGTGGAAGAAAATCTTTTATAGAACTGAGAAGGTTATGTGTAGGAATTTTTTTTTTCAAATAACCTAAAGTTCAGTACTTAGTATGCTATAATAAATGATAACATCATATTTCATCTGATCATGTTTTAATGCTATAGAAATATCTCAATCCAAAGAAAACTTATAAGGTAACTTTCATGAAACACTATCTTGCATTAGTAAATTCTAAAACACATCAGTGATACATTTTATAATGGAATTCAATTTCTGGAAGAACTTTTTGTCCATGGCCTTTTAATGGATCTTATTTTCCTTATGAATTGTTTTTCCATACAAATAAAGAAAAATAATTCAATTCGATAAATTATTTTGTATGTTCAGAACAGTGTTAGGTTAATCACTGCTATTTTGTTATACTGAGACATTTAATATGACACAAAATTAAATCAGCTGTACAAATTTTGATAATTTATTAAAGTTATGGATTTAAATTTTAAGCATTGCATTTTAACTTGTAGGATTTTATCTCTCTAGTTCCAGACTTTATACTTTTTTCTTAAGAATATTGACTATTTTTTCTTTCTTTCTTTTTTTTTTTTAAAGATTTTATTTATTTGACAGAGAGAGCACAAGCAGAGGGAGAGATAGGGAGAAGCAGGCTCCCCGCCGAGCAAGGAGCCCGATGCGGGACTCGATCCCAGGACCCCGGGATCATGACCCGGGCCGAAGGCAGCTGCCTAACCGACTGAGCCACCCAGGCGTCCCAATTGACTATTTTTTCTAACTTGAACTGATAGTCACTTATGTTACCCACACAGAGATTTTAATTCCTTCATCTTTCCTTAGCAGAACAAATTAGTCCAGTCCATATGCACTGAGATTTTGTTAACAGAGTGGAAATGTGTTTCATTGTTCCAAACAGTACATAAATCATGTCACTGTGTTTATTCCTTTAAAGATAATTCGCCGTAGACACCATAAACTTGTATAACGCTATTGGTAAGAAACCAGTATTATGCAGTTATTTCAATGAAGTTGAGTGCTTGGAAAACACAAGACCATTAGTTATTTAACATACTGAGAGATGGTAGCTAAATGACATTCAAAGTGATAGAGAGTTTGTTTCTGGGGAGGAATAAAGTGTACAATTCAACTAACAAGAGAAATGCCACAAAAGAACAAGGTTATAAAAAGTCAAATTGTCAGAGGGACAAAGCAAATATAGTATCAGAATAATGAGATAGTTCTTAGAGGCAGCAATATCCACTTCTGCCAAACTGAAAACTTTCAGCCACATACAGCAAGATACTGTTAGAATTTTAGTATTTTTATAAATAGATGGTTTAAACTATTTTGGATGCATTAACTGCCTAATATTTTAACTGAGAGATATTTGTTCTCTAACATTGCATTCAACATTAACACACTTAGGAGTAAAAATGTCACTTTCACTTGGGTGTGGTTATTGTGAAGGCTGAGAGAAAGGAGCATAACTGATTATGATAGTATAGAATAGGTAATCGACCATTATTCAAACTATTACTAGTTTATTAAGACAATTCTGAGTAATGTTTTGGAGCAATTATTTATTTTCCCCATATAGTTTCCAATGATTCGTATATTCTCTTTTGTCTCTCTCTTGTCCTCATCCCACAGTGGCTTCAGACTTTTTAACCTTTCTCCTTTCCCTGGGGTCTTGATTCTCAGAGTCAATTATTTCCATTTGGAACTGGAGGTCCATGAGGAGAATGTGGAGGGGATGCAACTGGTGATATTTCAGATCCTCCTCCATCAGAGTGAAATATTTATGAAACTAGCACATGTCTTCCTTATTAATAGTGACTAGCTCTCATGGAGTAATTGCAATGTATCATTATGCTAATTGAGTCTTCCTCGCTTTTCTCCATTATAGTACAGATTCAGTTCTATTGTTTTAGCATTGCACAGGCCAGGACTTCAAAAGGGATATAGAAAAGGACCCCACTTCAGGATGAGGAGAAAAAAGATCCAACATGTCTTATTAAATCCACAGTGATTAAACAAAAAATTATTTGCAGTCCCTTTTGGGTAGAGAAAATAGCTATAAGAACTTTCAGCCATTATTTAAGTCATTTTAATATGGTTAAAGAATATTCTAATTATTAATACTGAAACCATCAAATTGACTAGAAAAGCTATCTTCACTTTTTGTCTAAATATAGCCCCTCCCTGAAACACATAGACTTTAAGAAATAGAAAATAACTTCTAGCAATCACAAGAATTGAAGCAGTTGTGAACTACTCACCACAAAGTCATCTTAAGAAAAACTACTTCTATTGAAATGCTTTAAGAATGTAAAATTACATATTGAAATAAATAATTCACTCTTTTCCAAAAAAGAATATGCTTTGCATTTAGTTTTACATATCATTGTGCTTTATATAAAATGATGTACCAAGAAGAGATGATGAAATGTGCACTGAAGTTAAAAGTAGGGCTCTCGGATTCTCCTCCCTATACTACCATCAACCTCTTCTGCAGCCTTCAGATGGCAGGTCACTCTCAACACATCAGCTCATTAAATCGAAACTGAACAGGTTGGATTAAGGCATTGTTTTCTTGACTTTGTGTTTGGAAATGTAGGTTTCCTCATAAGAGTCTCAGAATGGTGAATGGTGGGGTACGGGAGGAGTGGCAGGTTGAATAGAGGGTTCAATTCTCACATCAAAAAAGGCAGCCTCACTCTATCCTTCTATTTCGGGACTTCACTTATGATTTTTTGGGGGAAAAAATTCCCTCACTATAAACTGCTTACAAACCACAATTCTTTTTATACTTTAAATTTAGTTTACAATTATCTTTATTAATTAGCATACAAGGCTGATGTGTGATAGACACAAACTTTGTGAAGGTAGAACAGACAAAGGCAGATAGTAAAGAACAATTTCAATATAAATGATTAATGAGGGGCGCCTGGGTGGCTCAGTTGGTTAAGCAACTGCCTTCGGCTCAGGTCATGATCCTGGAGTCCCGGGATCGAGTCCCGCATCGGGCTCCCTGCTTGGCAGGGAGTCTGCTTCTCCCTCTGACCCTCCCCCCGCTCATGTGCTCTCTGTCTCTCTCATTCTCTCTGTCTCAGATAAATAAATAAAAAAAATCTTAAAAAAAAAATAAAAAATAAATGATTAATGAGACTTTTAAAATATTTTTTCTGAAAATTTTATTCCATAAAATGTTTTCATGGTCAAATAAATTTAGAAAACGCTGTAAATCTCCTTCAGATTTACAGTGAACATTAACTGATTAAAAACCTTGGTAAGTCTTTTATATTTTGTTCAACACAGTTCCCCAGTCTTAATTAGATGACAGAACTTCATTTTAGCATATCTGTTACTCATTTATGGAAACATGCTGCCATAGGGAAATAGAAGTGAGGCAGAAAGAAGATACTTTATTTTCCACTGTCTCTGTAGCCAATACTTGGTGAAATCATCCAGAACATTAGTGAGCTTTACATTCTCTTATTTTCTGACATGGATATATTGGGTTCTTGCTACAACATCCATGCCAAATACTGCCTGATATACTGACACAGAAGCTTCCAATATTGGTTAAAGATGACTTAATGCAGAATACATTACACAGGACTATAGACTGAACAAATAATTGTGAGTTTCTTTTCATGTCATGTCTTTTTAATAATAGGAATGGAATCCACTTACAGACAGGAAAAATACTTAGTTGCCATAGAAATGATATGTGTTCCTTAATAAAGGAAAATCAACTAAAAGCTTCAGATAAGAAAATTCCATTAATTAGTGGTTTCTACAAAGTATTGATTGGTCTTCTCAACTTGAAAATATTAAAAGCATTTAGTTATTAGTCTAATTGTAGGTTATTTTAATCAAGCTTGTTTCTTGCATATATGGTATGCAACAGCATTATTTTATGTAAATTAGCATAACTTATTGTGGTTGTGAATTGAATTATTCTATTGTGGCAGAAGAGGTAAAAAGGAACCAATTGGCAGTTCAAGAAGTCACAAATGTTATTCTTTTGATAGTCCACTATTTACATTAGTAATAAATATCCAAGCAAGAATAATATCTAAAAATACTTTATTTTAGATATACTACCCCAGATTATCCAAAGAGATAGTAAAAGACATTAGATTTTTCCTATCATAATCTAAGGAAGAAATTTTTTATTTTTTTCAAAAAATTTTAAATTGAGATATAGCATACATAGAGTATGATGCTCAAAGCTTAAGCATACAGCTTAGTGAGTTTTTAAATATGGATACACCTGAGAATCACCAGTTAGATCGATATATAGAACATTTCCAGCACCATACAAGCTTCCTTAGGGCCCATTCCTAGTGGATACCCACCTGCAACACCACCAAGATAATGAGAACTATTATTCTGATTTTTTTCATCATGGATTAATTTTGCCTGTTCTTGAACTTCACATAAATGAAACCATGCAGTATCCCATATTGACCTATATTTGTGTCTGGTTTTGTCACTATGTTTATGAGATTCATTCATATAAATATTATGAAAATTAAAAAGAACTGCTATACATATTCCTGGACATGTCTTTTGTAGAACACCACTTACATCACTTGGAGTAGAATTTCTTGGTCATAGATAGATATAAGTGTAGTCTTAGTAAAAAAGGGCAAACAGTAGTTTTAGTGGATGCTGCATTTTTATTAGGAAAAAGACCATGTGAATCAGTGTTAGCCCATTTAAAGGTTCTTATTAATTCATATAGATTAATTGGAGATGACCCAGGGACAAAGTGACATGTTAAAATTCACATAGCTCACAAATGCCATATCTTGATCTGAGACTCCCATTTTTTGTTCACCCCCACCCCCATTCCTACACTCCTCCTTGAGCAGCAGCCTGACACATAGATAGAACTTGAACTTCAGAGTCAAGGAAGCCTGGATTCAAATCCCTTTTCTGTAACCCTCCATCCCCACTCTTCATCACCATCATTGTACCTGATACAACTTAACTTTCAAGCTATTGTGAGAATTAAATGAGTTAATGTATGCAAAAAGCCTGAGGTATAATAGGGTCTCAGAATTATTTATTCTTATGCTTCTACATTCTGCTGCTTCCTGAAATATATTTTTAGGCATATTACTTAAGGCTTTAGAGCCTGTAATTCTTTATTTTTAAAGTGGCCATAATTCTATCTCCTCTGCCAATTTCATATAACTCTTGTGAGGATTAACGGATAATATAGTAAAAAAAAAAAATTCTCTTAACCTCATGCAATAAAGACTCACATTTGGGGAATAGAAAAAGCTAGATCCAGGGAGGAATTAAAAATTATATATCAACTGTGCACATTTTATTTAATGTAAATTTAAATCTGTATTTATTTTTCAGTCTTTAATTTCAGGTCAGGACATTTCCTTTGAGTCTACTTTGGCACCTAGACTGTCCTTGTTGTGTAGAAAATACCCATAGGGTGAAGTCAGTGAAAATGTTGGAGTAGGGACATCTGGGGACCATTGCTCCCCAGAAACACCTAAACACTTGTCAAAAACTGTCAAAACTAACCTCACTGGAATGCAGGAAGATAGTCAATGGTTTGCAGCAACTGAGAGGATACTTAACCAGGAGAAAGGTCACTGAAACAAGATCAGATATTTTAACTAACCTCGATCCACCCTCTACCCTGGTGCACCAGTGATCTTGAAGATGACAGCCTGTCCCTACTGTAGGCACCTGGTTCCAGAGGCAACAGAGTGGGCTTTGTTCCCAAGGAATTGTGCTTATCTGGTTTTACCTGACTGGGAGTTTCCCTTTGTTTTGCCTAACTCAGAACTCTACAAGGCTGAACAGTAACACAGCCCTCAAAAACAATAAAACCAAATGAACAAGCCACTGCTGCCTAGTACAAAAAAGAACAGTAGGGATAAACAATAGACATCCCAAAAGCCTGAGAGGAAAATCTGAATAGTGAGGTTTTTGGGGAGAAAAGGAGATTTGAAAAATTCCACATATACAAAGGAACCTACAAACCTATATACTTGCGCAGAATAGGACACATCCTCAGAAAAGATCATAAGCTTTCAACTGTAGCTGACCTTTAGGATCAGTGCAAACAGGAAGTATAGACTAAGACAAAGTTGTAAATGCCCTGGAGAAGTATTCAAGGAATGCTACAACACAGAGCCAATATGAAAAGACTTGGAAGGTGCTTTTTAAATTTCTTTTTAATTTCTTTTTTGTTTGCACGTCATAAATTGCTCACTTTTTGACAAAAAATTGTGAAGCATGCAAAGACGCAAATATGGACCGTGCACGGGGAAAAAAAATTGAACGAAAACTGTCTTGAGTAAGCACAGATATTGGATGTAGTAGACAAAGACTTTACATCAACTCTCTTAAATATGCTCAAGTATCTAAGGGAAACAATGCACATATAACTAAAGGGATGGGAAAACAATGGCTCAGTAATAAAGAATAATCAATAAAGAGAAATTATGAAAAGGAATGCAATAGAAATTATGGAGCAGAAGACTACAATAGCTGAAATGAAAAACACACTAAAGGGGTTCAACAGCAGATTTGAGCAGACAGATGAAAGAATTAGCAAAGTTGATGGTAGGTCAAATGAAATTATCCATCTTGAGGAGCAGAAAGAAAATATGATAAAAAGTGAATAGGGGCACCTAGGTGGCTCAGTCTGTTAAGCGTCTGCCTTTGGTTCAGGTCATGATCCTGGGGTCCTGGGATCAAGTCCTGCATCGGGCTCCTTGCTCAGCGGGGAGTCTGCTTCTCCCTCTCCCTCTCCCTGCCACCGGCTCATGCTCTCTTTCTTTCTCTCAAATAAATAAATAAAATCCTTAAAAAAAAAAAAAGGAAAGAAAAGATATGAGGATTTGAACAACGCATATACAAAATCCTCCACCCAATAAAAGCAGAATACACATTCTCCTCATGTACACATGGAACATTCTCAAGGATAGTCAATATGTTAGGCCAATAAACAAAATTCAGTAAATTTTTTTATTTTACATTTTTTAAAATTTTATTATGTTATGCTAATCACCATACATCATTAGTTTTTGATGCAGTGTTCCATGATTCATTGTTTGTATATAACACCCAGTTCTCCATTCAGTACGTGCCCTCTTTAA
>NC_138376.1:60154659-60184256 GCF_054177405.1 Leptonychotes weddellii | reverse complement strand
GAACCCTCAGTTTGTTTCTCAGAGTCCATAGTCTCTCATGGTTCCTCTCCCCCTCTGATCTCCCCCCCTTCATTTTTCCCTTCCTACTATCTTTTTTTTTTTTTTAACATATAATGTATTATTTGTTTCAGAGGTACAGGTCTGTGATTCAAGTAAATTTTAAAAGATTAAATTATACAAAGCACCTTTTCTTACTACATAGACTTAAATTAGAAATCAATAACAGAAGGAAAACTGGAAAATTCACAAATATGTGGAAATAAAATACACTCCTACACAACCAATGCTTCAAAGAAGAAATCACAAAGAAGGTAAAAAATAACTTGAGAGGAATGAAAACACAATACAACATACCAAAACTTAATGGGATGCAGGGAAAGCTCTGCTCAGAAGGAAATTTATAGCTGTAAATGCCTATAGAAAAAAGCATAAAAGATCTCCAATCAATAAAGTAACTTTATTTACATTCTAAGGAGCTAGAAAAAGAGGACCAAATTAAACCCAAAACTAGCAGCCGAAAGGAAATAAGAAAGATTAGTGAGGAGATATATAAAATAGAGAATAGGAAAATGATAAGAGAACATGAAGGAAACCAAAATATGATTCCCTGAAAGACTGACAAAATTGACAAATATTTAGCTTAGACCAACTAAGAGAAAAAGAATGAAGGCACTGATAACTAATCAAAAATGAAAGAAAGAACATTACTACAAACCTTACAGAAATAAAAGGAATTATGAGCTAATACCATCAACAATTTATAACCTAGATGAAATGGACAAATTCCTAGAAACACATAGACTGCCATAACTGACTCAAGGAGAAATAAAAAAATATGAAAATACCTATCAAAAGAGATCAAAGCCATAAAACAAACAAACAAAAAAACCCTCCCAAAAAAGAAAAGTCCAGAACCAGAGGGCTTTGCTGGTGAATTCTACCAAACATTTAGAGAAGAATTAACACAAATCATTCTGAAACTTTTCCAAAAAATAGAGAAGGAAGGAATATTTCTTAACATATTCCATATGGCCAGTATTATTCTGATCCCAAGGAGCAAGTGTTCATGACCTTGGATTGACAACTGCTCCTTAGATACAACACCAAAACACAAGCAATGGTTTTTCAATATGTTAAACATATAATTACTGTTAGACCCAGTAATTCCTCTTCTAGAAATACACTCAAAAGGCTTGGAAACAGGTACTCAAACAAATAATTTGTACACAAATGTTCATAGCACCTCTATTCACAATAGCTAAAAGGGGGAAATAACCCAAATGTCCATCAACAATGGATGCATAAACAAATGTGATATATCTGTACTGTAAAATATTATTCAGCTATAGAAAAGAATGAAGTACTGGTCTATGCTATACATGGAAGAACCTTGAAAACATTATGCAAAGTGAAGGAAGCCAACACATAATAGACCTCATATTGTATGATTCTATTTGTATGAGATATCCAGAATAGGCAAATCCACAGTGACAAAGAATAGATTAGTGGTTGCTAGGTTCTGAGAGGAGAGGATAATGGCAAGTGACCTTTTAATGGTATGAAATATCCACTGGGGGCTGATGAAAAACTTCTGAAACTAGATATTCGTGAGGATTGCACACATTGTGAACACACTTAATGCCACCAAATTGTACATTTTAGAATGGATAAAATTGTCAATTTTATGTGATGTGTATTCTACCAGAACAAAAAGAAATATAAGAAAAAACCATAATGCATCACTTTCAACTAGTAGCTTTGTGTTTTGTAAAATAATGGGAAAAAATAGAGAAACTTGAGAGGCAATTTGACCAATCATTCTAAATATTTTCTTTCCACCAATCTTTTACAGTTGTGTTTTGCTCACACATAGCTTGACTAAAAAGTTGGAAGCAATCATTCCAAAGCCTTCCAGTTAGTTTTTAATATGAACAGCACTCTCTTTTTGCATTTTCATTTTATTCATTTCCATAGAATTTAATTAGAATATTTAAGCATATATCTGTATGTTCACAAACATATTTATAGAGACATGTGACTACAATAAGTACTTGGCGAAGAAACAAAACGATTCTTGGTAAGCAGCCCAACTCTCAGAAGCAGAGGTGAGTGAGTACATTGAGGATCGCGCTACTATCATGTTCTGGGCACCACAGGCATCTACCACTGAATTGTTACAGAGAGGATCAGGAGTGTGACTAATTCAGGAAGTTGGTTGAAAGAGCTTCAGTTGTGGTTACTATATGTATAGTTAGCCTTGGTTCACAAAACCCTTTTTCTCCTCTACTATGTGAATGCAAAGACCTTACCTACATCATTCCTAACTGGGTCTTCGGTGCCTATAAATAGTTCCTGGCACATAATCACTTCTATGACCAATAAATATCTATATCTATGACCAAGAAATGACTCAATGAAAGTGTTTTACTCATTGAACAAGAGGGGATAAAAAGTATGTGAAAGTGTTTGAAAATATGTGCGCTCTATATCATATGCTTTTTATTTCTTTTCCCTTTGCAGCCCATATCTTCCCATAGTAGATATTTGTTTAGAACACGCACTTTCAATCAACAGTGATTTATAAAGAGCTTAACAGTTCTCTAAGAAAACCACAAGACAAAATGAATGGCACTTTTCATTATTTTATAAGTTGGATTATGGGGCCAACAATTTACAGAGCAATAAGAAAATGAAAAAATTAAAGCAGAACTTACACATTATCATATACTTGTGTGTGCCAACTTGCTTTTGAATCTCAACCTCGCTTTACCATCTCAGCTCTGCTTAACGACTCTGTTAAGCCGGAAAGCCATCAAATGCGGTGGATATGGGTATCAATAGTCTAGCTGACCAAAGGGTAAGCGATACACTTATTTTTAAAAAAGAGTTTCCGTTCTTATCCCTGTTTTTAGTTACTTTGACTTCTTTCAAAATGCTTGTTTTTCTTGAAACGTTGCTTGTGTCGTCGGAACAAGTGCAAACTGTCTTCAGGGCAGGTGAGGGAGGAAAAATAAAATTACTTCAGCTATTTCCAAGGAAGGAAAACATATACTACGTATGTCTTTTATTTTAATTAAATTAAGAAGAGACATTTGAGGCACCCTCAGCATTTTGAAAGTCATCCAGTGTGACTATCCCAGAGGCAGTGTGGATGGTGGAAAAAACAGAAGCCTGGACCCAAAAAATCTTGGTTTCAGCAAAAATGTTGCTGAAAAACTTCTTGGCTGTAAGATCTTGGACAAGTCCTTTTACCATGCTTGGCCCTGTATTCCATATTCGTAAATGTGGAAAATAATAATACCTTTGTGAAAGTGGTAGTAAAATAGTAGTCTGATAGCTTTACAAGATAATGTTAATGTTGACATTAGTTATTATTTTGTAAAGTTCTCATATATGAACATGAGGAATGTGCTGACTTCATACAAACTCATACAATACTAATTTCAGGGGGCGCCTGGGTGGCTCAGTCGTTAAGCATCTGCCTTCAGCTCAGGTCACGATCCCAGAGTCCTGGGATCGAGCCCCGCATTGGGCTCCCTGCTCAGCGGGAAGCCTGCTTCTCCCTCTCCCACTCGCCCTACTTGTGTTCCCTCTCTAGCCGTCTCCCTCTCTCTGTCAAATAAATAAATAAAATCTTTAAAAAAAAAAAAAAACAAACAATACTAATTTCAGTCTCACTCTTCACCTCCGCAAAATTTAACAGCTTTTGGGATGGTGAGATAGCCATTATTCTCCAAGTGCTGGCAAGTTCTGAGCATTTTATGCTACAAACCATACAAAACTACCAGCTTTTTATTTTCATAACCTACCCATATTCTGAATCATACTGTTTAACTGATCTACTCATCAATTCCCCAGAGCGGGGGGGGCAACATTTCCTCAAGTTTTGGTCTGCTGATCTCGGATGCATCATTTACCTTTCACTTCTGGTTGTGTTTTTTTTTTTTTTTTTGCAAAAACTTCAACCTTCACTTAGGTCCTGGGCTCACTGCTGTGTCTGGAAACCCCAACTTGCCTGAGCTCTGGGATGCAAAACTTTCCATAGATTGAGGCTCATTATTCATTTTCAGTCTTGCTTTGCCTACCAGTTTTGCCACCACCATCTACCATTTGGCTATGGCTGCAGCAATTCCCACATACACAAATATAAAAATGTGGTGGGTTAACCAAACTTCCATGTAAAAATTTTGAATACAGATGGCCCCCGGCTTATGATGGTTCAACTTACGATTTTTCAACTTTTTGATGATGCAAAAGTGATTCATATTCGGTAGAAACAGTACTATTCCGGAATTTTGAATTTTCACCTTTTCCCAACACTCTCTTGTAAGACTGGGCTGCAGTGGCTCCCAGGCAGCCCCTCGATCACAAGGGTAAACAAGTGGCATACTTCCAACCATTCTGTACCTATGTTTCTCGCTTTCAGTACAGTAGTCTTATCATTTTTGAGTATTCAATTTATTTATTATAAAATAAGCTTTGTGTTACATTATTTTGCCCAACTATTGGCTGATGTAAGTGCTCTGGGCACATTTAAAGTAGAGTAGGCTAAGCTGTGATGTTTGGTAGAATAGGTATATTAAATGCATTTTCAACCTAACTATATTTTCAACTTACCATGGGTTTATCAGGAGGCAACTACATCATAAAATCAAGGAAGATCTTATAAAGATGTTTCTTCTCACAGGAAGACCATAAGTAGAGCCAAGTTTTACATAGAGCGAGTTGGCTACTAAAAAGTATATGAGCTTTATTTTACTTTCTCCACAAGAGGACAGCTCCCTTTCTTTCCACCTAGCTACTCTGACAGAGCATGACCTCTTCACAGCCCTATGACACACAGACGTCTACTCATTATGAGTCACGGTCTTCTACTGATGCCAAGAAAAAACTCCATAAAATAACACCTTTTTAGAAAAAAAAAAGCAGCAAAGTGGAATTTTCAGCAAATTATTTGACCTCATTTTCATAGGACAATTTAAATTCTTCACAGAAATTGTTTGAGACATTACCATTTTGAAGAAAAACATACCAAAAAAACTACATTATTGAAATGGACTGAGTTTTAAGTTTGAAATTTACTTTAGTAGGGCAGAGTAAATGAAAGGAACAGATGTTAGTCAGAACATAATCCAATATCCATAAATAAAGCACTACTCCAACCAACATTATGGAAACAGAACAAGAAGGAATTTTTACATTCAGAAAATATTCAGACTTTCTGCAGCAGTATTCTTTATAGAAATAGATGACAGTGAGACTCAAAAGCGTGATTCTACAACACTCTTATTTAAACACACAATTGCTTTCCTCTGTGAAGTTTAAGATACGTTACATCCTCACAACTGAGCATCCATTTTTATATACCAAAATGGCTGACTTTAAAATGTCATGTTCTTGAAAACTTCTTTCAGAATATCACCAGGGAAATTAAATATTTAATAGAAACTCTGGGGGCGCCTGGGTGGCTCAGTTGGTTAAGCGACTGCCTTCGGCTCAGGTCATGATCCTGGAGTCCCAGGATCGAGTCCCTCATTGGGCTCCCTGCTCGGCGGGGAACCTGCTTCTCCTTCTGACCCTCCTCCCTCTCATGCTCTCTCTCTATCATTCTCTCTCTCTCTCAATAATAAATAAATAAAAATCTTTAAAAAAAAAAATAGAAACTCTGTGTTCCTATGAATACCTTATGAGAGAGCCTCCAGTTCTCTCCTGTTTCTTGCAGGAGAAACAGCAAGAGAAAAAGTCAGCTGGAGCCACACAGTTGATTGCATCAAGAACACTAGACACCCAGAACAAAGGATATCTTACTATCTTCTAATCCTTTCTATAATTCTCTTTGGTTTACGAAAGTTAACTCCTTTGGTTTACTGAATGATTCTTCCGTAGACAATTTATTCAAAGAAATACGGGTTTGTTTCCAAGTCAGAGATAGGGAATTACAGACCCTTCAAATGAGATGGGGCCACGGGGTGACTCCAACTTTACTCCCCATCTAGTTTTATTCTGGGTGGGCATAAAAATGTGGGAAAAGGTAAGAAGGTTATCAAAGGACAACACTGAGATCAGATTTCTATAAAAGAATCAGTCTTCAATACTGAAGAAATTTCACAGCAATCTTAGAACTAAACTTTTCTTTTAATTAAATATCTCAACTGGAAAAGAGAGAAGGTTCTGTCATTGTGGTGGCAAACTAACTAAATTTATTTTTTAAATTCAAAGTCCATGATTAAGACTTTGTCAGACCAAGACATCTCTATGAAGAATCACAAGGCGGAGAAATATAAAGAGAAGGAAAATAGGAGAAGGAGCAGGTAATTGAGAAAAAAAAATGTGCATGTTTTCTTACATAAAAGTAAATAAAATACAAAGGATTCCTTCATATGAGGAGAAAAAGCAATGAAAATGAAACCGCTTTTACTGTGATTGTGAAGCTGAAAAAGACAAATTTGAGAATAGCGAAATATAAAAAAAATAATGACGGAATCCAGTGGCCAGTTATGGAAATGGCACTTACCCTGAAGGAATGTCTGAAAAAGTGTTTCCAGTAGAAGCTGGTGAATGGCTGTGCCCCTAGTGAAAATGAAAGTAGGGAGCTACAGCCAGCCAAGGGAGGAGCATCACAGGGAACATTCCACTGGCCAGGACAGATGATGAAAGCTGAGCAGCCACACTCAATGCCAGGTCTGGGACAGTCTGGAGAGAGAGGAAGCCAAGGTGGAGCCCGAGCCGGTAGGAAAAAAATATTCAAATCCCAAGTTATAAAAAGCAAAACCAGAAAGGTCACTTAGGTACATCTTACTCTTTAGCTTATGGATATAATTGTGGAATATTAAAGTCATGCTTAGGAAAAGCATATCTTTGATGATGTGACCAAAACTAAGTTGGGGGGAAGGAAAGTTACTCTGAGCACTTCATTTATTCAAAGAGCAGTCACATAGAGCCCATTGTTTGTTAATACAGGGTAGGTTTTAGGAACACAAAGATGAAAAGGAAATCAGGGGAAGGACAGGTTTCAATAAGGGGACACAGGACCACCATTATTAAATACCACAAAGAAATCAAACTTAAAAGTGTCCACTGGATTTGGGAATTAGAAAGTGATGGGTGATTTTAGCAGAAGCAGTTTTAGTGAATGGTAGAGACAGAAAGACTGTAGTAAATTGAAAAATAATTTAGTTGTAGGTTTATTAAAAAAAAAAAAAAGAAGGAGTGTACATAACTTTTCCATGTTCCTGGTAGAAAGGAGAGGAAAAAAAACAGAGCAGAGATGGAGTGGCTATAGGGCTCAGATGGATTTGGTGTTATTATTGCTGTATTGTGAAGGCAAATAGTAATTCAATTGATTGTGTTTTTTGATACGATATTTGGTTTATTCATATTAGGAATGATAATTTAGATCTGGAAAAGACCCTAGAGATCACTCAACCCACTTTTCAATCTACTTTTCATATCTTATAGATGAAGAAACTAAGGCCCCGAAAGTTGTGATTTTCTAGTCATTCATCTTAAAACTTACACCAGTAGACATCATCTGTCCAATACGAAGGGATAAAAAAACACAATGATTGCTTAGGAATCACTCACTTCCTTCCTTCCTTCCCTCCTTTCTGCCTTCCTTCCTTCTCTCCTCCCAAGATTTGGAAATTCCTTCTCACGCTATCCATTCTAAATAAAGGATACCATTGAGGTTATTATCCAGATAAATTAAGGTGGAAATATAATAGTATACGTTTTTCTATAGCCATGTGTTTAAGCCACATAATTAAGAGAAAAGAATATTTTGGAATGATCTTATTATTGCCACACTTCCACATTTTATTTTGCTTTTGTGGACCTGACATTTGTATAAACCATTTTTATAAAAAGCAACTTGTTTTAAAAATAAAACAATCAAACAAAAACTGGACACTTTTCCTATACAATTTCTTAGCAACAGTTTTAAAGTACTGTCATTAGAAACTGTAAATCTTATAGCTGGACTCCCCTTCTTTAAAGTGTCAATAAAAATAATGGTAAGCTGTAAGAATGCCTCAAACCCTATAGCAAATAGACATTTTGTAGTGCTGAAAATTTTAGCACTGAGAATATTTAGTGTTTAGAAGCAGACATTTTGTGAACCTAGAAAAAAATACAGGATTTAAAAACCTTATGTGACCTTCTGCTCTAATTGAGCCAAATACATAAATTATAGCACCATTGAATCTGGAGGAGGAAATGGCTTATTAGGTCATCTAGTATTTCCCCTGCTAAATTTGAACAGTTCCCTACAGCATATTTTCTAACACTGTAAGTCTGGTTTTGAGAGTTTCACGTGATAATGCTTGTCACCACGTCCTTAAAAAGCTATTAATCTAGTCGAGCTTCAAAGGAGGTCTCTAATCATGTTGAGTGAGAAGCTTTCTTTTCTTAACATGATTCCATCAACTTCCCTGCCTGGCACCCATCTCCAATAGACTCCCCCTTCCTTTTTTATGAGGATTTGAATTGTATGGAGCCAACCTGAAGGAAAAGTGGCAGAACATTGCCAATAGTGAACCCGTTTCCCACTCCTTCTCCAAGTTCAGACACTGACAGTGAAGCGTTGCCCTTGTACTGAAGAGTATCTTGCCCTCTTCTTTTTTCCAACTGTAGTGTTCCCTGAAAGAAGGCTCTGGGAATCTAAAATTATATTTATCATCCTTTAGAGGTGGATTTTCTTTTACTGTTAGCACTGTGGTTTCCCTGGCCTGAGTGCAAAGCGGAGACTCCATTACCGCAGTTTGTTCATAATGGATACAAGATGACAAGCTGATAATTATCCATAGCTAATGTACCTTCTCTAAATTACTTGAGAGAGCAGAGAAGAACTTTGGGGTTCATACCTAGAGAGTGATACGTCATTAAGTTTCATTCTAATTAACAACTGAGGTAGTCACTCTGCAAGTGAACTGAAAGACAATTTTGGAAATTTGGGTCAACACTTGCAAAAGTGGAAACACAGTTATTCAGAAGGTCTTTAAAACACTTATTTGATATTTATGGGTTTTATGTGCTAGGACTAGCACAGTGCAGACTGTTAAATTTTCAGAAATTTTGTGCGCCAGTTAGAGACACCAATGATTAAATATTAAATTATGTGAACTAACAAATTCTATTAAAACAAAGACAATACATTCTAAAAATTCATCATTTCCTAATTATTTTACTACATCTCAGTATTATCAATGCTCTTGATACTATTTGTATCTATTGCCTCTTTTATGGTGGAAATACTATAAACTAGTATATGCCACTGAGCATGTCTTTCCAAGACTGTGTTCACTGACTTCATGTTCATAGCTTGAAACCAGTAAATGCCACAAAGCAGGGCTCTATGGTCCCCCAAAAGCTGGTCATTGTGCATTTGCCATCACACCACTATTGACAAGTCTATAAAATACCTTTATTTTAAAAAACCCTGAACTCAGATAGGTAAGGAAAAGGGAAGACATTGAATATCAGCTGTACAATGTCATTCTTGTATATTCACTTTGATACCACTACACCTTTTAGCTGAATTCTGTGACTGATTTATCTTACTAACCTCCTTTATGCTAGAATATAAAGTTTAAGAAAATATAAAATAAGAAAATTAAAAATACAGTTAAAATAAAGTTGATTATGGGGCGCCTGGGTGGCTCAGTTGGTTAAGCGACTGCCTTCGGCTCAGGTCATGATCCTGGAGTCCCGGGATCGAGTCCCTCATTGGGCTCCCTGCTCGGCAGGGAGTCTGCTTCTCCCTCTGACCCTCCTCCCTCTCATGCTCTCTGTCTCTCATTCTCTCTGTCTCAAATAAATAAATTAAAAAAAAAAAAAGCAAAAAAAAAAATAAATAAAGTTGATTATTAGAAGCAAAGTTGTGGATGTCACTTTGTAATGTGAGTAGGTTAATTCTTGTTAAGTACTGATTTGGTTCCAAATTTTCTAGAAGCAAAATAAAAATGGAACTCAATTAATTATAGTGTGTTTTTTATCTGGAGAGACATTTATTTTTCTTGCAACTGAATACAAGGAGTGATGCATTTTATGGGTCATTATGAAATAGATATTAAATTAAATGTTTTTAATGTTGTAAGCCTTTAGGGGCAGTAGATTAAACCCAGTATATAGGCTCCAAATACATGTTCTTTGAATCAGTAAGTTCATAAGCAAATGGTAGTTAAATTGATTTTTTTTTTCTGGTACCTTCTATGTAAACCCAAGGTATAACTTCTTTAACATATTGAAGATATTTCTCTGCTGGAGTTAGAGCTTAAAAAACAGAGAAGCATGTATTTCACTACAGACTTAAAGATAATACTAAAATGTAGTAAAATATTGGGCCAATATTTTCAGATTCACAGATTTGTTACTTTGATCCACCAAACTTTTGTTTGTTTCTGCAGTATATCAACTCATCTACACTGACTTATACAGTCTCCATTTACTTTATGAAGTTAGCAAAATCTGAATAGGAAAATTTTACATCTGGCAAATGTACAAAAATAAAATTACACACCAGCCCCATTGTAAATAAAAAGGCAATTTTTCAAATAAAATATTACTATACAGTGTAGCAAGCTAATAATATTTTAAATAGTGCTCATTTCAGTAGTTCAAGGGTAACTCTTTATTAGATCTATTAGCATAGCTTATTGAATCAAAGAATTAAAGAAAAGATTCCATAAATCATAACAAAAGATGCTACAAAGGCATTTAATAAATTCACCTAGCACTGTAACATTCTAGAGCATATATAGAAGAAAACTATTTAAGTATGATAAAAATTTAGTGTGGTCCAACTCGTATATGTTTTTAATTTATTCTCAAAGTTGATTTCATATTCAGAAGAAATATATTTAAAATAAGTCTGAAATACTTCCATTTTCAAGTGTCAAGAAAAAAATCACAGGAAATTAAGATGTAAGTACTCTACAAGATCCAGATTTGAAAACAAAATATGAAATCTGGAAATATTACTGTAAAGGTCCGTTTTTGGTGTGCATGGAGAGAATGTTATTCTGGGAAACCATGAAAGCCAGCTGACTTATGTTACAGAATATTTTATATCAGTAGTACCAGTTCTGTGAACTAACTGTTCCACGATGTTTCGATTCAGCATAAGATCATTTTTTATTTTAATCAGGACTTTAGCTGCCCAACTACTCCTGCATCCATGAGCTATTTCTGTGTAAATACATCAGAGCTCAAAACACCTTCCAAGCTTCTCTAAGAATCCAGTTTCACGCTATCAATTCCATGTAATGTACACTTTACTGAGGACTTCACATGGGAGACAGGGGATGACTTTAAAATTGTATATCCCTCAGCAAAGTATGTAAACAACCCCAAAGTTCTGTCAGTTCTCAGAAACATTGTCTTGGTGGTGTGGCCAACTGCAGTGAAAGTTATTTTACCTTAACCAAAACTAGTTCTCCCACACTCAGCTCACCGGGCTGGTTTTTCTCACTTGCGTGATACAGAGCCTCTGCCTCCAAGCCTGCATCAATAAAGTCAATATGATTAAATCTTCCAGTTACAATGACCTGCCTTGCTTATAATGTTGGTCCAGCCATCATTTTGATCAACTGGAGTCCAGAGAAGGTTCTCACTCTCAGGTCAAGGAGACATTATTTTAAAAGAAGATATTGAAATCAAGGGCTCTCCCAAGTGGGAATTTCCAAACTAAAACTTTCTCTATAGCTTTAGAGTATAGCGCTAAAGCCTACACAAAATTCACAGCCAGTCTTTGGTTCAGTCTTTGTGCAGAATGTGCACTGAGTGGGCTGAAATACAAGGACATCATTTATCTACTCAGTTGAATTGGGAACACATCAGGGTGTGCCTGCAGAGAAATTTTCTTTACTGATTTCTTGATTCTCTTTTCAGAGCCCTTCTGACTCGCATTTTGATTTTGAACAAGTCAACCACTTTGAGCCTGAGTCTCATTGTCTAAAAAATAGAAATAATCTTCAGGAGATTGTTAAAATAAGTAACAAAAAATATCTATGAAGGCCTAACACATAATAGATATTTAACTAAATGCCAGATACTTATGAAAATTATTAGACAAGGGTTATGAGTTCAACTCTTTTATCTTTTACTGACAAGTAATAACACCTAGAGCATGAACTCTAAGTCTGTTGTATCTTAAAAGCTTAGCAGTTTGCCTGGAATGTCATTGGCAACAAAACAAGACATAACAAAACAAAATAAAACAACAATAATCACTGTGTGTTGAATACTGAATAGATCCTTATTCTTTCATCTTACAGCTGGGACCTAATTCACCAGCCTTCATACCCTTCTAGTTGTGCTAAAAAATTTTACAAAATTATTATTTAGTAGAAAGGTAGCATCAGGGCACAGATTTCTTATGAAGGTCAACCTGAGGTTAAATATTACAGACTTCCTTATTTCTGTTTCTGTGATATTATTGTCCAATTAAATTCTTGTAGAGAATCAAGTCCAGATTCCTTAGCATGGCACATAGAATCAACAAGGGATGAAATAACACCATGGTTATTCTTCTAACTTCATTTCCTGTCACTCTCTTTGACATACTACAACTTCCAGACATATGGAACTATTTAAAATTTCATATATTTATGCCTTTATGCATTCATTTTTTAAGAAATTATTTTTAGAACAGATTTAGATTTACAGAAAAATTGAGTAAATAATAGAGTTTCTATATACTCCAAACCTAATTTCTCCTATTATTAATATCTAACATAAGTATGATACCTTTCTTACAATTAACGAACCGATTTAGGTACATTATTAACTGAAATCCATCTTTTATTCAGACTTTCTTAGTTTTTACTTAATGTTCTCTTTTTACTCTAGTATCTCATCCAAGATACCACACTACTTTTGGCAGTTAGAGTTTCTCAGACTTTCCTTGTCTTTGATGGCCTTGACAGTTTTGAGGAGTACTGGTAAGGTATTTTGTAAAATGTCCCTCCACTGGGATTGTTCTGGTGTTTTTTTCAGTATGAGGCTGGAGTTACATAGTTTTGGGAAGAAATCCAGAGAAGTAAAGTGAAGTGCCATTTTCATTACCTGAGCTGTCAGCTGGTCCCTCTGTCTTTTGGGCATTTTCCCATCATTGGTATTTTGTTTTTGTTGGCTTTTTGTTTGTTTGTTTTAGCACTTCTCGCAAGAAGTTCCAGGTTCATCTTGTCTATTTCCTGCTCCAATCCTAGAATCGGATATTTCCCCAGGAGCCCTGATTCCTTTTATTGGAGAATGATTTTTAGAAACCAAGATCTGGGAACTTAGTGCGCTTATTGCTACTGGGATGTCCTTGCTTCTGAGCTCTTTCAGCTGACAGGGCAAGGATGTATGTTTGTGTACATTCCACTTTATTTTTCACTTACAAAAAATAAAACTAACAAAATCCTGTTACAGAAATTTTAGGTCCCAGTTTAAGAATCCTTTGCTTTAGGAAAGCCTTCACTGACTAAGCCATGAAAGTTGATTATCCCTTCCTTTGTGCCAAAACTTGACTACTATAGCAAATACATTGCAAATTGAAATGATTGTCATATTTTTGCTTCTGCTAGATTTGGCACTTTTTGTGTGTCTATTAAATCATAAGCCTTATAAATGTGAGGGATGGAAATTGAAAGGGTATGTCCCCAAAGCCAATTTAAATGTCTAGCACATAAAAACTTGTTGAATTAGTATATTAGCCAACCATGTGTCCTTTTATGATAGCAACTTTATATGGTTGATAAACTTTTCAAATTATATAGATCGTAAGTGTTTTAAGTACGTAAGTTGATGAGTTTTTAGAAGTGAATATGTCCCTGTAAGCACCAGTCCAATCAAGACACACAACATTTCCATCACACCAGAAAGTTCTCTTACGACCCTTTCCAGTAAATCCTAACTTTGTCTCAATGGACAACCATGGTTAAGATGAAATTCCTTGTAGATTAGTTTCACCTATTTTGAACACTGTAAAGGGGATTATACAGTGGATACTTTTAGAATCTGGCTTCTTTCGCTCAGCATAAAATTCTGATATTCTTTCATGTGTTTGCTTGTAATTAAAAGTTTATTCTTTTTAATTGTTGAGTAGAATTGGATTGTATGATTATATTACAACTTGTTTAGCCATTTCCTGAATGATGGACATATGACTTGTTTTTATTTTATTTTTTATTTTTTTGAGTGAAGTAAGACTGTCTTTATTTTTCTTTTGTTTACATTCCAGTGAGTTGGCATACAGTAATATTAGTTCCAGGTTTAAAAATTCAACACTTGTATACTTGTTTTTAGTTTTTGACTTATAACTAATAAAGCTGCTATAATATTTACATACAGGTCTTTTATTTCTCTTGGGAACAAACTTGGAGCAGAATTGTTGAGTCATATGATGGGTGCACGTTTAATTTTATAAGAAACTCCCTGTTTTCCAAAGTGCTGGTAACTGTCTTGTATTCACATCAGCAACGTATGAATGTTTCACATTGTCTAAATCCTTGCCAATGTTTGATGTTTTCAGGCCATTTAATTTTAGCAATTTTAAGGGGTCTTAAGGGAAGTTGTAATATGTATTTTTCTATGATTAATAATGATGAAGATTTTAGATGAGGAGTAATAATGATGAGAACTTATCAGTCATTTCTATATCTTTTTGTGTGCATATGAACTATATATGCAAGGTTTTTATGCACTTTTGAAAATTTGTTATTTTGATCATTAAATTAGATATATTTTTTATTAGTAGATATTCATCATATATTCTGTATGTTGAGTACTTATTTGATATGCATAGAGTGAATATTTTCTTCCAGTCTGTGGATTAATTTTTCTTTTCTCTTTTTTTTAAGATTTTATTTATTTATTTGAGAGAGAGAATGAGAAGAGCGAGCACATGAGAGGGGGGAGGGTCAGAGGGAGAAGCAGACTCCCCGCTGAGCAGGGAACCCGATGCGGGACTCGATCCAGGGACTCCAGGATCATGACCTGAGCCAAAGGCAGTCGCTTAACCAACTGAGCCACCCAGGCGCCCTAATTTTTATTTTCTCATCTGTGTCCTATGGTGAATAAAAAAACTTAATTATTATGATTGTCAATCATCATTTTGTCTTTCATGGTTTATGCTATTGTATCTTGTTCAAGAATTCCTTGTTTACATTGAAGCTGTGAAGGTGTTACCCTACATTTTACTCTAAAAACTTTGTTTCTGGCTTTTACATTTAGGCCTATCACCTGCTCCAAAATAGTTTTTTGAATATAGAGAGAAGTAGAAATCAAGGTTCATATTTTTTCATGTTTCTCTCCAATTGTTCCAGCACGCTTCATTGAAAAGACTTCTTTTCCTCATTGGATAGTCTTGGTGCCTTTTTCAAACATTAAGTACTCATAGATGTTTTGAATTATTTGAGCAGTTTAATTGGTTTTCTTCATCTGTTTGTCTATATCTTTCTTTAAAACTTTTCTAGTATAGTTGACACACAATGTTACATTAATTTCAGATGTACAACAGTAATTCGACTTTTCTATACCTTATGCTGTGCTCACCACTAGTGTAGCTAACATCTGTCACCATGCAGCGCTATTACAATGTCATTGACTAGATTCCCTTTGCGGAAATCTTGCCATTTGTGAAAACATGGATGGACTTAGAGGGTATAAAACTAAGTGAAATAAGTCAGACTGAGAAAGATAAATACCATATGATTTCACTCATAAATAGAATCTAAAAAACAAAACAAATGAATAAACAAACAAAAATCAGAATCAAACCCATAAATACAGAAAAAAAACTGATAGTTGCCAGAGGAAAAGGTTGGGCAAAATGGGTGATGGGGAGAGGGAGATAATAGGCTTTCAGTAATGGGATGAATCAGTCATAGGGATGTTTGTCTACATTTATAAAAATGCCATAATTACTATAGCATAATAAGTCTTTAAATAAGGTAATGTGCATTCTCTCTACTCATTTTTCAATATCGCTTTAACTATTATAAATCTTTCGCATTTCCACATACATTTTGAAATCACCTTGTCAATTTGTTAAAAAAAAATGTTTTGGATTTAGATTGGATTGTATTGGTCTTAAGATCAATTTGGAGAAAATTGATACCAGAATCAGAAGGCTTCTTCTAAGTCATTAACATGACTTATTTCTCAATTTATTTAAGTCTTCCTTAATTTTTCTCTCTTTTTCTTAAGTTTTTAGAATAAAGAACTTGCATGTCTTCTGTTAAATTTATCCCTAAATATTTTAGGTTTCTGATGTTATTGTAAATGGAAATTTTAAACGAATTTTCATTTTTTTGATTTTCCAATTGTTTGCTGCTGCCGTCTACAAATATAATTGTTTTTGTACATTTACCTTTATCTAGTAACTGCCAAATTGGTTGATTCTAGAGTTTATTTTTCATATATTCAGCTTTTTTATATGAATAATTACATAATCTATGAATAAATACAATTTTATTTATTTAATTCCAATGTTTACTCCATTCTCTTTTTCTTATTTTATTTGATTTACTAGTATATGTTGAGTGGAAGTGTGCAGAAAAGAAATTTTTGTTTTGTTCTTACATTTCTTTATTAAATTTCATGTTGGCTGCAGTTTTTCATGGGTAATTTCATATTGAGAACATTTCTTTCTAACCCTAGTTTGCCAAAGAACATTATTTTTAATTATAAATGAAAGTTTAATTTTATCAAATGCTTTTTATGTTTCTATTTAGATGATCAAATATTATTCTACTTTTTTTTGTTATATGCTAAATTGCTAATATTTTAAAAACCTTCCAATGAGGAGTAGATAAATCTCACTAGATCATGATATAATATGATACATTATAATTTTTTTGTATTTCAAGTTTTTATTTAAATTCTAGTTAGTTAACGTATAGTGTAATATTAGTTTCAGGAATAGAATTTAGTAATTCATCACTTACATATAACACCCAGTGCTCATCACAACAAGTGCTCCCCTTAATGTCCATCACCCATTTAACCCATCCCCCACCCACTTCCCTCCATCAACCCTCAGTTTGTTCTCTGTAGTTAAGAGTCTCTCTTATGGTTTGCTTCCCTTTTTTTTTTTTTTTCTTTTCCCTACATTCATCTGTTTTGTTTCTCAAATTCCACATATGAGTGAAATCATATGGTATTTGTCTTTTTTTTTTTAAGATTTATTTATTTATTTGAGAGAGAGAGAGAGTGGGTGGTAGAGGCATAGGGAGATGGAGGGAGAGAATCTCAAGCAGACTCCCCACTGAGCACAGAGCCCAGTGTGGGGCTTGATTCAAGGACCCTGAGATCATGACCTCAGTTGAAATCAAGAGTTGGACACTTAACCAACTGAGCAACCCAGGTGCTCTGGTACTTGTCTTTGACTGACTTATTTGGCTTAGCATAATACACTCTAGCTTATCCACGTCCAGCAAGATTTCATTCTTTTTGATGGCTGAGTAATAGTCCAATATATATATATATATCTTTATCCATTCATCAGCAATAGACATTTGGGCTCTTTTCATAATTTGGCTATTGTTGATAATGCTGCTATAAACATCAGAGTACATGTGTCCCTTCAAATCAGTATTTTTGTATCCTTTGGGTAAATACTTAGTAGTGCAATTGCTAGGTCATAAGGTAGTTCTATTTTTAACTTTTTGAGGAACCTCAATACTATTCTCCAGAGTGGCTGCACCAGTTTCATTCCCACCAACAGTGTAAGAGGGTTCCCTTTTCTCCGCATCCTTGCCAACAGCTGTTGCTTCCTGAGTTGTTAATTTTAGCCATTCTGACAGGTATGGGGTAGTATCTCATTGTAGTTTTGATTTGTATTTCCCTGATGATGAGTGATGATCACTTTTTCATGTGTCTGTTGGCCATTTGTATGTCTTCTTTGGAGAAATGTCTGTTCATATCTTCTGACCATTATTAGATTATTTATTTTGGGAGTAAGTTTGGATACTAGCCCTTTCTCTGATATGTCATTTGCAAATATCTTCTCCCATTCTGAATTTGCCTTTTAGTTTTGCTGACTGTTGCCTTCCATGCTCAGAAGCTTTTTATCCTGATAAAGTCCCAATAGTTCACTTTTGCTTTTGTTTCCCTTGTCTCTTGGAGACGTGTCTAATAAGAAGTTGCTATGGCCAAGGTCAAAGAGGTTGCTGCCTACTTTCTCCTCTAGGATTTTGATGATTTCCTGTCTCACATTTAGGTCTCTCATCCATTTTGAATTTATTTTTGTGTATGATGTAAGAAGGTGGTCCAGTTTCATTCTTCTGCATATTGCTCTTCAGTTTTTCTAATACCATTTGTTGAAGAGCCTGTCTTTTTTCCATTGGGAAAAAACATGTAGTTGTGGGTCCATTTCTGGGTTTTCTATTCTACTCCACTGATCTATGTGTCTGTTTTTGTGCTAGTACCATACTGTCTTGATGTCTACAGCTTTGTAATATACCTTGAAGTCCGGGAAGTGTGATGCCTCCAGCTTTGATTTTCTTCTTATGAAGAATGTTGATTTTTGTTCTAGCAAACAGAGAAATTACTGCCTGATTACCTTAAACTCATGAAGGATAGATCTGTTGGTTTTTTTCTTACTTTTAGGATAAATCCCTTAGTTCCAACATGTTTTATTCCCATTCTGGGGCTTTAATAGGAAGTCACAGTTATTTATCAAGGCTAACAATGCAGGTTTCAAACTCCAAACTCTAATCTTTATTCTGCCTTGTCACCCTTTAACTTTTGCTATTCACTATGTTCCTCAAAGTTCCCTCCATACCCACAACCATACTTTCATTTCAGTCAAGGCTTTCATGGGAGTTAAGTTGCAATATTGAGGTCTCCCACTCTATGGCTGTCTTCTTTCCTGGTTATTCCCCCTCTATTTCAGGTTTTATTGGAAGCTCTAAAATCCATTTTCTGATGGTTTGAGCCAGAAAGCCATGGCTCTCTTTTTGAGTTCTAGCCAAACTATAGTACCTGGACTGTGGGTTGTACTCAGGAGAAAAGTTCTGTAAATGTGGAATTCACCCAGGACAGTTCTCTTCTTTCAAAAGTACAATCCTCTCAAGTTTCTGCCTACTATTGGAAGTATTTTATCATGACACTAATGTAAAATATTCAAATAAGTATAATCTAAATATGGTAAATTCAAATAAAATAAATAAATTGTATTATATATCCATTGGCCTCATTTTTTAGCAAGAGGAGTTTTAGTTACAAAATAGTTATCTTATAACTAATTATAAAAAAGTGAAATTATAATGCAAAATACTGAAAGGTTTTGTATCCCCTTTATTAAGCATTTTTGGGTAGAGATTTTTAAAAATATATCTTTTCATTGTAGAAAACAAATTATTAAATAAATTGTGGCAACTAAAACAGAATTCTAAGAAATTCAAAAGAAGTAACATAAATTATTAGGAAGAATCAAATAGTTGTACAAAATGAGCTTTGAATGTGTTTCCCTTTTAGTCTGATGTTAAATATTTAACCAAGACAAAAAATTATTTTTGTTAAAAAATATCAGGGCGCCTGAGTGGATCAGTTGGTTAAGCAACTGCCTTCGGCTCAGGTCATGATCCTGGAGTCCTGGGATCGAGTCCCGCATCGGGCTCCCTGCTCGGCAGGGAGCCTGCTTCTCCCTCTGACCCTCCCCCCTCTCATGTGCTCTCTGTCTCTCTCATTCTCTCTGTCTCAAATAAATAAATAAAATCTTTAAAAAAATAAATAAATAAAAAATATCAAACACTGGAGGAAGCTTCATCCAATAAATGCAGGACTTTTTTTGCCACATAACATTACCTTTGGTCTTTAACTTATTTCCCTTGTTTTGTAAATGCAGGTATTCTTTATTTCCCTCCACATAAAGCTATGAAGTCATGACTTTGATGATATTTATATTGTGTTTTGTCATCTCAGACTCTTACCTTTAAAAAACAATAATCATCATCAGAAACATATGAACAGAAGGTAAAGTCAACAAATGCTTGCTCAGTTTCCTACATTGTTCTATTTCTATTAAGACTCTTAACCTGTATCTATAATTCTAATCTAACCTAGACCAGAATCCACAGAGTACTCCTCCAACCCAATGTTCACACACTCTGCCTTCTCTCTATGTGCTTGTACTAGAAATATATTTCATACTGACTATGCTCATGGCCCCCAGTTAGGAGTTGTGGGGGGGGAAAAAGTGCTTATTTGAACACACACTTACAGCAGGAACAGAACATATTGAAATGAACAAGCAAATATTAATACCAAGTAATACATAAGGTGCAAAATGTAGAAAGAAGTGCAACAGAACCTGGGAATACTGAGAGACCATTTGGACCTCAGCTAGGTCTTAAAGGACATATAGTGGTGGGAAGAAAAGCCTGGAATAAAGGAAATAATAGTCAGATGAGGGAGTTTAGCTTGAGCAAAAGGAGAGAGAGAGAGAAAGAATATGTTTAGAGAAAAAAAATAATCTTGGCTGATTGTAGAGGACCCATCAAGGAAAGGAAAGTGAGATACTATAGTATATAACTGAAAATGTGTACAGAGGCTGGATTGTGTGTTTCACAGACTTTTTGACAAAAAAAAAAAAAACAGTTCATAGAAGCAAAGGGGTAACTCCTTTATTATATTTACTATTTTCAAACTTTCTATTTATGAAAACTGTAATATTTAGGAGTGATCTTATTGAAAAAAAATTTAATCTTTTCTTCTTGAGCAGACATCTTTTGATGTCTTTTGTCATTGCCATTTTTAACTGGTTCTGCATTCTGGAACACTGGAGTTTTATTTTCAATGATTTCACAAGATGTTTCACAAAATGAATCTGACTCATCAGAATGTCCTAAGATGAATCATTAAATCAGTAAATGATGGGGAGGCAGGGCTTTCCTAGTAGGCTTTTTTCCCCCCAATATTTTGATAGAATGTGTAGTGAGTGGATGAAAGAATGGAAGTCTCAAAGGAAATTTAAAGATAGCTCTTTAGGCTCTAGTTATTGGGACACAGAGTTAACAAAGTTGTAATTTGTTGTGACTTGAAATAAGACATATAATATTGAAGACATATTTTTAAATAATCTCAAAAAGTAATTTCTTTTATGTCAATTTGCTGTAACTTGGATATTCTCTTTTGAATATTCAGTGTTAGTATGATAGATTTAGTAGATTCAATGTTAACATCAAAAGAAAAAGTGTTCATGTTAAAAAATTCAATAATTCAATCCATTTAAGTGAATATTTGTTAAGCACCTGTGTTATATAAACCACTGTTTTTTATTCTATAGATAAACAAAGATGGGAAACGTACTCTTTGTGTTCTCAATCTAACGATGGGGACAGAATGCTCGGCTTATTGAGTGATAGACAGAATGTGATAAGTGCCATAAGAGGGCAAATAAAATGTTTGGAATCACAAACAGCAGTAACAGTAGAGGTAGGAGAGAAATTGTGGAGGGAGAGCAGAGAATTCTTTTGCTTTGGGGCAGTCTCTGTGCTAAACATTTTATACACATTATTTCATTTAATTTTATTAATAATTTTATGCTATAAGCACTATTGTTACATCATTTTTTAAAATGAAAAACCTTTTAAAATGAGGCTCAGTGGGGTTAAGTAACACTTCTCCACCTGGAAAGCTCACTCTCAAGATTTTTCTGACTTTAAAAGGTCCTCTTAAACACTGCACTATACTGCCTCCTAGGGGAAAGTTTCATGGAGATGGTGTAATTATAACCTCACATGAGGTAAAGATGAGGATAAGGATGTTCTCCAAAGTCATGAGTATGAGAGAGCAGTGTTTGTCCAGGAAATGCTCACAGTATAATAAGCTCAGAGTGTCATGTGAATGACTTTGGGCAAGAAGTATAATGTATATGCTTAACATACAGTATAAAGAGTAAGACTAGACTGTCAGAGACTCAAGTACCAGGAAAGAAGCTTGGGCTTTACTATGTACATTAAGACTCCTTTCATATGGAAAGAACAGTATTAGAATTATCTTTTTTGATAGATTTCAAGTCAGTCAGTATCTCCCCTTTTTCTAGATCTCATGTCCACATTTCCTTATGGTAATTACAGCGTTTCAGAATGTTTTAAGCTAGAGCACTGGGTGTTATACGCAAATAATGAATCATGGAACACTACATCAAAAACTAATGATGTAATGTATGTTGATTAACATAACATAATAAAAAAAACCAGTCTTTTCAAATTTTCCAAAAATGGATTTGATAAACAGAAAGAATGGACATAAAGAAATTGTCATACTTTTCAAATTAAGAATCCTCGGCCAGTGATTCATATATGTGATCTGTTGAACATAGTCCATTCTATGTTGAAAATCTTTCCCACAATGAATTAAAAAAAAAAAAACTGCCTCAATGGCTTTCAAGTAGCACAGTTCATCTTTTATTTGTGCAAATGTCCAACTGATGTGCTTTGCCAAGCCATATGTGGATGGTTGAATACATCATTTATTAAGTAATTTGTGAGTTTTTCTGTTTTCAGATATCTGTAGAAATCCCAGCAGCACCAGGTACTCTACCAGATGCTAGTAGTGATAATTTAGTGAGATTGGTGATGTTCCACTCCAGTTTTTGCTTTTTCTTTGAGGAATCATCATGGAGAATAGAAATGTTGCAGTTTTCCAGCTGATTAAGCACCAGACAGTCCTGCCCATTTCCTGGGTTATAGCATTTTCTAGTATCTTACATAGCTTGCTGATTACTTTCAAGTCCTTTATAGAATTGTCTTTTTCCAGTCAGTCTGCCTGAGAATCCCTAAATCTGAATTATATGTAACTTCTGAACTCATCTTTGTCCAACTCCATCATGTTAGACATGAGCAAGCGGATGGTCAGAAAGATGAAATAAGTAGCCATAACCTCCCAGTTGGCCAGTGCTCACCTGGAACTTGAACTTGGACTGTCAAGTTACACTGTTACAATCCTCTTCAAACCCCCTGCCCTTCTTGCAGCTCAGGTCCTGGTCTCACTGTCAAATCTTTTATGCTATAAAGGTTTGTTGTTGCTTCCATATCTTGGCTAATGTAAATAATGCTGCAGTGAACATAGGGGTGCATATGTCTTCTCAAATTAGTGTTTTCATTTTCTTCAGTTAAATACCTAGAAGTGCAATTGCTGGATTGTATGTGTTATATGTATATACACACATATACATATATACACAAAGAATATTACCCAGCCATTTGAGACAATATGGATGAACTTAGAGGGTATTCTGCTAAGTGAAATAAATAAGACAGAGAAAGACAAATACAATCTGACTTCACTTATAAGGTGGAATCTACAAAAACAGAACAAACAGACAAACCAAACAAAACAGAAACAGACTCATAGATACAGAGAACCAACTGATGCTTGCCAGAGGGGAGGGGTGGTGAGGATGGACAAAATAGGTGACAATAATTAAGACGTACAATCTTCCAGTTATAAAATAAATAAAACACAGGATGTGTACAGCATAGGGAATATCATCAGTAACATTGTAACAAAATTTTTGTGGTGACAGATGGCAACTAGACTTACTATGTTGACCACTTCATAATGTATATAAATATCAACTCACTATATTGTACACCTGAAACTGAAAATAATACAGTGTTGTATGTCCGTTATTTTTAATGAAACATTTTTTAATTTAAAAAATGTTTATCAAAAACTAATAATGTTGGGCGCCTGGGTGGCTCAGTTGGTTAAGCGACTGCCTTCGGCTCAGGTCATGATCCCGGAGTCCTGGGATCGAGTCCCACGTCAGGCTCCCGGCTCAGCGGGGAGCCTGCTTCTCCCTCTGACCCTATCCCCTCTCATGCTGTTTCTCTCTCAAATAAATAAATAAATAAAATCTTTAAAAACAAAAAAAACCCCAAAAAACTAATGATGTAATATATGGTGATTAACATAACATAATAAAAAAAAAAGGAAAAAAGTTTGTTGTTGAATGTATGAATTAAGTAAATCAGAAAATAACTCACTTTGCCCCCCTATTTTTTTTTGAAAAATTTTAACTTACAGTAAAAATGTAAGAAGTATACAATAAACATACACACACCTTTTACCTAGGGTCATCAATTCTTAATATTTCTTTGCATTTCCCTCCTTCCTTCCTTTCTTCCTTCCTCCCTTCCTTCTTTCTGTCCCTCTCCCTTTACCCTTTTCCTCTCTACATACATATATGTACACATATATGAGACATATACATATATGTATACATACACACTTATGTATATATACATATATATATTCAAAAGTATATATACATATAATATATTCTCTCTGACCCTGAGAAAGTTTTAGACATCATGAAAATGCACCTCTAAATACTTTATTGTGTATCCTCCTCCCCCCTCTTCCCGAATTCTCCAACATTACCATAACATAGTTATTACATTTATGCAATAAAAATTAATACTATTATCTGTTTACCATCTACATTCAAATATCACTTTTATTCTAGTAATATATCTTATATCTATTTCTTTTTCCTTCCAATTCAGGATCTAATCAAGGATTAAAATGACTTTGGTTATCATCTCTCTTTAGTACTCTTGCATCTAGCAGAATTCTACTTTTTTTTTAAGTCCTTCATGACATTGAGATTTTTGAAGATTTTAAGGCACTTGTTTTGCTGTTTGGATTTGTCTGGGTTTTTCCTCATGATTAGCATCAGGTTAAACCTTTTTGGCAGGAACACTACCAAAGTGGTGTCACCATCTTTCTCAGTGCATTAATTCAGGAAGCACAGATATCAACCGAACCCATCATTGGTGATGTTATATTAAATCAATCCCCTAGTTAAGGTGATGTCTAATTGACAACAGCCCGTTTATTAAGCAGTTAAATATATCTGGATTTTAAATTTGTTGGACAGCACCTACCAGATTGTCTACACATTTCATTTTTATATTCTGTAAATATTAAAAATTAAAAATATTGGTTACATAGTGAAATATCCTATCTTTAGTGTCTCAAGACTAATTTTTTGAATCCTCACCTCCTTTATTTATACCAAGACTTAATATAATCTGAGATTTGGAATTCATTATTTGTGTGCTTTTCCTTCCTTTTTCAGTATTTTCAGAATTCATTATTTGTGTGCTTTTCCTTCCTTTTTTGGTATTTTTTTTTTTATGTTTTTACTTGCTATTATAGCGGAAAGCATGACCTTCAAGGTCATCTATTTGCATTATTATTTCTACTAATCCAATAAAATCAAACATCACTAAAGGGCTAATATCTTGACCATTGCTGCAGTTATGACATATTAGGATTCTCAGCTCACTAATAATATGTTTTCATAAATATAATATGCAGAATATACACAAACAAGTTGTTTTTGTTAATGTTGCAATAAACATTGAGCAATTAATTAATAACATTACATTAAACTGTGAGATTCTGATTAACAATTAACATAGGCATTGAAAACACCAAGAATTATTGTTTTCTTTTTATAGAGTTCAAATACAAATGCTTTGACATCTTCTGAAGTACTTGCCCTGGGAAATTAATTATCTCTCATCGGTGTTATATTTTGACTTGTACTTAGTCTAACTGAATTACATTCACTTGAATCTGATAACTTGAAGTTTTGATAAAAGATAGCCCTTTAAGAGTACTTGCAACCTCATTCCAATACCATGTTGCCTTAGATAACCTCATTTGGCAGTATTTCATTAGGAGTACCCATTTGTACAAAAGGAGTTACTCCAAAAAAAAAAAAAAAAAAAGGAAGGCATCCCTAAGAGCTTTGGTGTTTAATCTTGCATCACACTAATTCTTTTGCCAAGATGGCTATCTTTCGTTCAGGCTGCTTGCCATTGTACATTTCATGTGTCAGACTGAATCTACCTCTTCAATACTGACACAATTTTCTTGACCTCAGAAATCAAAATTTCCAAATATTATAAGAAACTAATATTTTTTCAGAGTTATATTTTCCTCTTTTAGTAAAGACTGGAACTCTAAGAAGGACTCATTTGTTAGTAAAATATGATAAATTCTGTCTTTATGCTTTGACAAAAAAATAAAAATATCATAACTGGAATGCTTTTTCCTGAAGTTTCTAAGTAAAAATAGCCAGCAACTCTTATTTTTTATTTTTATTTATCTTTTGCTTGCTTCCATCATCCTCCTTGCTAATACACCACATTGAAGGAAGGGCATTAAGTTAAGCCATATTGGGAAGCCACTCACTGCTGCGTGCTTCTTGTAATGCACACAATGTCAAATACAATGCCATCCCCATAGTCACATTTCCACATGGCTACCAGGGATGCTCTTTTGTGGGTGTTAAGTAAGGAGGAATCACCACGACCACATCTTCTTAACAACCTTGGCAGCTTCTAATAAACTCTTTCTAAAATGTGATGTTCCCATGTGATGTAACCCCATAGAAGAATTGAAACAGGCTTAGAATAATTTAATTTTATAATTTGGAAGGGTTATTTAGTCTAATGTTTCTTAAACCTGAAAGATAATCAGAATCATCTGGGGAGCTCTTTTAAAATACACTTTATCCAACCTCAGACCTACTGAATCAATATCCCCAGGAACCTGTGTTTAATTTGTAAAATTTGTTCAGCCTTCTAAGTAAGTTAAGAATGACATAAGGTCTAGCTCCATGTGCACAACCTTTTTCTCACGTCATAGCTCACACAGAAAGTTATCATATTAATACAGCACACTTGGAGACAGGGCTGGAGCACCTCCAGGAGCTGCAGCTTACAACCAGGTGCACCCAGGCTGGAAGGAGCAGTATATTGGCCCGTCTATAATACATCTTTGGCTCACCAATCTTTCTGACAGACCAGATTAGGTAACTGTAAAGCCTAACAGTAGAAAACAGTCGAGGGTGGGCTTACTCGCGGAGTAGCGTGATCATTCAACTCTACCATTGCTTCTCTTTCTGTTTTGCCCTAAGAGAAAATGATATTAAAAGGATCCAAAGAGAAATTTATAGCTGATGAAGAATGTTAGGAATTCTCATTAGAATTATTCCTTTTAACAGTGGTATAAACACAGCTCACATTTGCAAAATTAAAAAAAAAAATTTGGATCCTGCTTTCCACTGAAGGGCTGCATTTCCAAACAGGCTCTCTCCACATAACCTCAAGATGGTCACTTTCAGCTCTTAATGGGACTAGAGCAGAGGTATGAGGGAGAGAAAGGTGATGTCCATATTAAAGAGAGGTTAAGGGGGCGCCTGGGTGGCTCAGTCATTAAGAATCTGCCTTGGGCTCAGGTCATGATCCCAGAGTCCTGGGATCGAGCCCTGCATTGGGCTCCCTGCTCGGCAGGAAGCTTGCTTCTCCTTCTCCCCGTCCCCCTGCTTGTGTTCCCTCTCTCACTACATTTCTCTCTGTCAAATAAATAAATAAAATCTTTAAAAAAAATAAAGAGATGTTAGGTACACCACTGTTATGTTGATACTGAAGAGAGAATATGTTATTTCTCATCATTTGATACCAGCTTAAGCAAAGCAATGTGGCTAATAAGGAAAGAGTAAAACTGTCCTTTGGTTCTAGATACAAAATGGATTGGGGTCCTAGAGTAACAGTTGCCTAGGGGAGGTTTCTCACTCAGAAGATTTAGACCCTGCTAAATCAACACAAACCTCAGGATATTGCAAGATTAGGTTATGTGTATTATATGTAATATTATCATAAATTAATCTGTGCTTTAAATTTGTATTTATTTCATATAACATTTACCTTTTTTTTTTTTAAGATTTTATTTATTTGACAGAGAGAGACACAGCGAGAGAGGGAATACAAGCAGAGGGAGTGGGAGAGGGAGAAGCAGGCTTCCCGCCGAGCAAGGAGCCGGATGTGGGGCTCGATCCTAGGACCCTGGGATCATGACCTCAGCCGAAGGCAGACGCTTAACGACTGAGCCACCCAGGTGCCCCTTACCACTGGTTTTTAAGTGAGAACATTTTTATTATAGAAAATAAAATAGTAAACATGCTACATGTTGTCTGAAAAATCTGATTTTATGGAACTCAAGTCTGTAATCGAAGTAATCAATATTATCCTTGTGGTTACTCACCCCAATTAAAGGCAGTTTACAAAAAAAAAAAGAAGATGAAACACTGAGGTTTATGAGGACTACTTTTACAAACATTAATGTGAAGTAGCATTAGACGTCACTTGACCTGGGAGAGTCTTCAGTGGATAAATAATCAAGCTACTTTTAATGAAATTGTCATCACACGTCACCATGCCTGGAAGATGCCACCAGCAGTCTCCTAAACTCACCAGACCCTCTTCAAGGGCACAGGCTGTACACAGGGATGAGAACAAACCAGGACACCCTTAATGAATCAGAATTGTCTGAGTTTGGTTTTTGCCACGATAATCTTGTATAGGACAGTACCGAATATAATTTGTATAAATTTATCTAATAAAATAGAATATCTATGATGAATCACAATGCATTAACAAATTACTCTTGATTTGAGTTTATTTTGTGTTATACTGAGTTTAGTTTGTACTTTTGGAGAAACTTATGACTATATCAATATTTATGATGACTTCTCGTTTATCATCGTTACTTAAAGTATCTTTGTAAATCATATATCAATTGAAAGTGCTCTTATTGAAACAGTACCATCAAATACTAGTGAGCTCTGTTTTAAAATTTCACTACTAAGCCTTCCTTTGGGTTTTGTCTGTGGCACTGCAGATTTACCAGGCAGATCCAGAATCAAATCTAACTGAATGTCTTTAGTTGAGTCATTGCAGTTTTCTAAACTTCAGTGTCTTCTATAAAATGTGATCCACTATTATAACTACAATGTTAACTACATCACAGGATTGAGTGAATAAGGTTGTATATTACCTAATCTTGTTTGGTGTCATGTGTAGCATGCATTACTTTTATACATTGATATTATAATAAATTCTATAAATATTCTTGAAATAAGACCTCATCTAAAAGAATCATCAACATATATTTGAAGATATGAAATACATCTTTATTTTTTATCTTACAGTTTCATTAATACTTTAAACACAACACCTTAGCAGTTACAAGCATTTTCACACACATGCATTAATTTATGTTATTCTTCAAAAATCCCATGAGACAAACCACTAAGGAGACTGGGTTAGGTAAAGATTGAGTGATTTTTCCCATGGTCATTCAGTTTGTACACGTCACATGCTGCTATTACTGCATGGTTCTATCACCCAACTGTAATATTCTCCAGAGTCCTACAGTTTCTCTGAAATGAAACAACATAGCTCCTAGAGAAGTATCATAAATCCAGTTCATGAATCCAATATAGTCACATTATATAATAATGGAAAGCTTCTCTTCTTCAATGTCTTTTTCTTAAGCTATGTTAAATACATTAGATTTCCCTGGTTCATGTATTGTAGTCTAGTCACATTTAGCTTGAGAATATTTTTGGTCCTGTGTTATCTTTAGCACTATCTGTAAGTTTTAGAACTACATTAATATTTAATTTGAATTTCCAAATTCATTTTGCAAGATACCTGTTAAGTTGAATGTAACATACAATTAAATTCAAAACAACATGTTGACTACTTTGTAAAACACACAATAGATAGATATTTTGAAAGATATAG
>NC_138376.1:60129624-60154559 GCF_054177405.1 Leptonychotes weddellii | reverse complement strand
CTGGAGTCCCGGGATCGAGTCCCGCATCGGGCTCCCTGCTCGGCAGGGAGTCTGCTTCTCCCTCTGACCCTCCTCCCTCTCATGCTCTCTGTCTCTCATTCTCTCTGTCTCAAATAAATAAATAAAATCTTTAAAAAAAAAAAAAAAGAAAAAAGAATAGTAGTACAGAAAGAGATTAATTTTATTTTTTTTATTTTTATTTTTTTCCAAGATTTTATTTATTTATTTATTTGAGAGAGAGAGAGAGAGAGAGAAACAGCATGAGAGGGGATAGGGTCAGAGGGAGAAGCAGGCTCCCCGCCGAGCTGGGAGCCCGACGTGGGACTCGATCCCAGGACTCTGGGATCATGACCTGAGCCGAAGGCAGTCGCTTAACCAACTGAGCCACCCAGGCGCCCCAGAAAGAGATTAATTTTAAATAGCAAGATCCAGAAGGCCTACAAAGGAAATAGCATGAGTTAGTTGTTCGGTGACAAAAGGGAAATTCATTTATTCACTTATTTATTCATGAAATATTGATTAACATATACTCTATTTCCCCATTCCTTCATTCAACAAATATTCATTGAGTACCTACCATGCCATTTATTGCCCCAGGCACTGGGGATAAAAGAAATGAATAATGAAATAAGAACTCTCTCTCATGTATCATGTATTACAAGGGGCAGAAATAGAAAATAAATACACAAATGAATAAATATAAAATATTTTAGATAGAGGTAAATAAAGCATAATGCCAGATGCATTGGAGAACAATAAAGTAGGATGAAATGAATATGGTTCTCAATCTTGGCTGAACTGAAAGTTACCTGGCAAATTTTTATTTTTTTCCAGGTTTATTGAAATATAATTGACATATAACATTGTATAAGTTTAAGGTATAGAACATAATGCTTTTAAAGATATATATTATAAAATTATTACAAGAAAAAGTTGAATTAATATCTATCATGTTACATAATTATAGTTTTTTCCTTGTGATGAGAACTTTTAAGATCTGCTCTCTTGGCAACTTTCAAATATACAATGCATTTTTTTTTTAAAGATTTTATTTATTTATTTGAGAGAGAGAGAATGAGAGGGAGGAGGGTCAGAGGGAGAAGCAGACTCCCTGCCGAGCAGGGAGCCCGATGCGGGACTCGATCCCGGGACTCCAGGATCATGACCTGAGCCGAAGGCAGTCGCTTAACCAACTGAGCCACCCAGGCGCCCTACAATGCATTATTGTTAACTATAGTAGTCATGCTCTATGTCAAATGCCCAGAACTTGCTTATCTTATAACTGGAAGTTTATACCTTTTGACGACCTTCACCCATTTCCCCTACCTCCTATGCCTGTCTCTGGCATCCACCCATCTGTTTCTGTTGGTTTATTTATATTCCACACAGAAGTGAGATTATACAGTATGTTAGCTGTCTGACTTAAATTTATGCCAGTACCATACTGTTTTGATTACTCTAGCTTTGTAATATAGTTTGAAGTCAGCTAGTGTTATGCCTTTAGACTTGTTCATCCTCAGAATTGCTTTGTCCACTCAGGGTCTTTTGAAGTTCAAAATGAACTTTAGGATTGCTTTTTCTATTTCTGTAAAAAAATGTCATTGGAATTTTGATAGCAATTGCACTGAATGTATAGATGACTTTAAGTAGCATGGACATTTTACAATATTAATTCTTCTGTTCCATGAACACAGGATATCTTTCCATTTATTTGCATCTTCTTCAATTTCTTTCATGAATATTTTATAGTTTTCAGTGTACAGATCTTTCATCTCCTTGGTTAAATATATTTTTAAGTTTTTGTTTTTGATGCTATTATAAATGATTTTTAAAAATTTCTTTTCCAGGGGTGCCTGGGTGGCACAGTTGGTTAAGCATCCAACTCTTGGTTTTGGCTCAGGTCGTGATCTCAAGGTCATGAGGTCAAGCCCTGCAATGGGCACCATGCTCAGCACAGAGTCTGCTGGGATTCTCTCTTCCTCTCCCTCTAACCCTCCCACTTATTCTCTCTTTCTCTCTAAAATAAATAAATAAATCTTTTTAAAAAATTTCTTCTCCAGATAATTCATTGTTAGTACATAGAAACTCAATTGATTTTTGTATGTTGATTTTGTATCTTACAACTTTACAGAATATGTTGACTAGATCTAACACTATTTTGGTGGAGTCTTTAGGATTTTCTCTGTATAAAATCATTTTATCTGCCAACAGGACAGTTTTACTTCTTCCTTCACAATTCAGGTGACTTTTATTTCTTTTTCTTGCTTGATTGCTCTGACTAGGGCTTCCAATACTGTGTTAAATAGGAGTGGTGATTGTGGGCACCCTTGTTTTGTTCTTGATCTTAGAGAAAAAGCTTTCAACATTTCACCATTGAGTATGATGTTAGCTGTATGAGCTTGTCATTTACAGCCTTTATTATGTTGTTATGTTTCTTCTATACTCAATTTGTTGAGAGGTTTTATCATGAATGGATATTGAATTTTATCAAATGCCTTTTCTGCATCTATTAAGATGATCATATAATTTTTATTTCTTATTCTATTAATGTTATGAATCCCATTTATTGATTTGCATAAGTTGAACCATTCGTACATTCCCATGATGAATCCCACTTGATCATGGTGTCTGATCCTTTTAATATGCTGTTGAATTTGGCTTGCTAGTATTTGGTTGAAAATTTTTGCATCTATATTAATCATGGATATTGGCCTATAGTTATTTGTGGTTTTTTGTTTGTTTTTCTTGTAGTGTCCTTATCTGCCTTTGGCATCAGAAAAATCCTGGCTTCATAAAATGAGTTTGGGAGTGTTCCTTCCTCTTAGATTTTTTGGAAGAGTTTGAGAAGGATTGGCATGAATTCTCCTTCAAATGTTTAATAAGATTCATCCATGAAACCATCTGGTCTTGGGCTTTTCCTTGTTGGGAGATTTTTGATTACTGATTCAATCTCCTTACTCACTTTGGTCTGTTTAGATTTTCTATTTCTTCATGATTCAGTTTTGGTAAGTTGTATTTTTCTAGGAATATATTCATTTCTCCTAAATTGTCCAGTCTATAGACACACAGTTATTCATAGTAGTCTCTCATGATCCTTTGTATTTCTGTTCATTGTTATTTTATTTATTTATTTTCTCATCTAGAACACCTAAAACTCTGTATTAAAAACAAACAAGCAACACTAAAAAGCCTGCCTGGGCTGTCAGTAAGTAATAGAAACAACAGGAGGCCAAAATTTGCAAGAAAGCATGATACCAAAGAGGTAAACCAGTGTTATAATCTGCTTTTGCTTGAGGCATCAGCCAACTCTACAGACCAGAAGCTGTGTTTTAAATTGTCAACTGCAAAGAAGTGATAAGATATAACATCTTCAGCTCTAAGAGGATGGAAGTTCAGACTCATGTCTTGAATTAAAACCCTGGATTCCCAAGAGTATGGAGCAACAGGAGCCTTCATTCACTGTTGAGGGGAGTATAAATTCATACAACCATTTCGGAAAACTGCTTGACATTAACTAAAAAGCTGATCATGTTTATACCCCAAAATGGAGTATCATCTCTCTTAAAAATTTACCCTAGGGAAAATCTTGCTTGTATGAATAATGAAGACATATAAAATAATGTCCATAGCCACATTGTAGTTTAACAGCCCCCCACTTGAAACACACCGAATGTCCACAGTGGTAAAATGGATAAATAAATTGTCCTATATTTAAAGTCCTCATTCTTTTTCCATTAGTGTCAAATAAGCAGATACTGATAGATGTCAGTAGCAATAGCAATCTTCCACTATACAGAAAATCATTACAAACAAATTGGATTTTGTGAAATACATAGAAAAAAAGTAAAAGCAATTGGTTAGGTGTTACCACACTTTTCAAGTGCTTGTAAGGTGCCCAAATTCTTGTTAGTGTTCTGATTCTCTTTTCACATTCATGAAGGGATCCACATGTTGAGAAATGACTCAATGAAGTCTTCTTCCTCCTCATAGTCACTGATTTTCCTTCTACCCCTTGCCATAACACCTCCTTCTAAGTATGACACTTAAGTAAAAGATGAAGACAATTTAAAAACTTGGGAAAATTTTCAAAGGATTATGGACTGTTTGTGATGCAATTTTTCAGCAGGAAATCTCAGACTTTTTGTTGTTGTTGTTTTGTTTTGTGTTTTGTTTTTTTTAATATAAATTCAATTAATTAACATATAATATATTATTGGTTTCAGAGGTACAGGTCTGTGACTCATCAGTCTTATATAATACCCAGCGCTCATTACATCACATGCCCACCTTAATGTCCATCACAAACTTACCCCATCCCCCCACCCCCTCCTCTCCAGCAACCCTCAGTTTCTTTCCTATGATTAAGAGTCTCTTAAGGTTTGTCTCCCTCTCTAGTTTCATCTTCTTTTATTTTTTCCTCTCTTCCCCTATGATCCTCTGTTTTGAGGAAACCTCAAACTTTTTTTAAGTAAATTACAAAGAAAACCATTATTAAGTAAATTTTTCCATGTAAATACATTTATTTATACTTCTGATCTATTCGTATCTCTCCCATAGATGACAATCTCTATAACATCTTTGGATATAAAGTCAAATATTCTTAACTGTGTAATATGCCACCATTTACATAGATATAATCAGGTATTTTTAATTTGTTTTTGTTTGAGTTTTTTTGTTTGTTTGTTTTTTTAATCAACAGAACCCATAGCCTTTCTGCCTGTTCACTACATCTCTTTTTCTTTTTTTAAAAAAGATCTATTTATTTGAGAGACAGAGAGAGAGTGCATGCATCCAAGTGAGGGAAGGGGCGGAGGGAGAGGAGAGAGAATCTCAAGCAGATTCCCCATTGAGCATGCAGCCCAATGCAGAGTTCGATCCCAGGATCCCAAGATCATGACTTGAGCTTAAATCAAGAGTCAGACACTCAACCGACTGAGCCACCCAGGCACCCCCATCTCTTTCTCTATACCTGTTCTTTCTCCTCACAGGGTCTCTAAGTCCTACTTTTCTCCCTAAAGTTATCAATGTCTTCTTGGATTCATTTCCATCTGTAAAGAACTTAGATTTAATAGTCCATCACTTTAAACACACTTGGGTCAAGATATTTGCTTCACTAACTTACATTATAGTACATCTGTGATATTTGCCTGGCAAAATTACAAACCTACATCCATCTGATTATCCTGTAATTCTGAATGCTGCTGAGGAATTCACTCAACTAGGCATATTTGAGCCACTGAAAATAGTTGGCTTCCAACTTTGACTGGGCCCTCAGTGCTGGTCAGCAATAATTTATATTTTCTTAGTGAAGTCTTTCTCAGTTTTCCCTAGTGACAATTTCAGATCTCCCATTCTTCCCCAACCTCTGAGCCCACCACTTCCATTTTACTCATAGCCCCTTGCCCCTTAATAGAAAGGGACTGTAGTAGACATAAGACTAGAATTCTCTCAACTTCTTGCAGTTACAACCACAAATTACCTCTACCTATCTACCTTTTTTACTTCTCTTTGGGAATTTTGCAAGGAAAGTAGCATGATTTCTCTTGTACAAATTGAGCTCCCCTGTGCTCTTGCTCCCAACTTCTCCATCTATTTGGGTAAGTTAATGCAATCAATCACCAATTCTACCACCCACCACTCCTCTTTCTCCAGAGTCTTTGTTGTAATGGATCCCTCTCTTGAGTATAGAAGGATAATCATCTTTTTGAAAATATCCCTTATTTTTCATTCTCACATTCCTCCTCCAGCTAATGTCAACTTTCTTCTCCACTGAGAGCTACATTTCTACATTCTCTGATTCCCCAACTCTCACCTTTATCATCTTTCTTTGGTATTCTACTCAGTCCTCTCAGTATCCTAAACATAAGCATTCTTGGAGTGCTATCTTGGTTCCTTTCTTTCTCTCCACTCCATACTCTTTGCTTATGTGATCTCTTGTTTCAGGGCTTTATTTATTTATTTATTTATTTATTTATTTTAAGATTTAATTTATTTATTTGAGAGAGAGAGCACACAAGGTGGGGGGAGGGTCAGAAGGAGAAGCAGACTCCCTGCTCAGCAGGGAGCCCGATGCGGGGCTCGATCCTGGGACTCCAGGATCATGACCTGAGCCAAAGGCAGTCGCTTAACCAACTGAGCCACCCAGGCACCCCTTCTTTCAGGGCTTTAATAAGCATTTAAATGGAGACTATTCCCAAATCCTCAACCTGTATAAAACCTGTGCATTCTACTTCTAGATCTCTATCTGGGAGACAAAGAACACTTCAGTTCAGTCTCTCCAAAACTTAATATCTGCTTGAGCAAAGCTGATTTTTTGTTCTTTGCCCTCAAGGAATGGTATCACATTCTAACCAATTATCCAAGTGAGAAATTGCTCTTCATCTCTACAACCATTCACTAGTACAAGTGATTGTAATTTCCTGCCAGAATTCTAGATAAAGCCCTTGGCTGGTTTTTAGGCATCTAGTATTGCCCTTCTTCAGATATTCACACTGAAGCCAGAGTGATTCTAAAGAGCACATCTACTCCCATCACTCCCCCAACTGAAACCTCTAAATGTCTCCCCACTGACCTCTGAAATAATCCCAACTCTTTTTCAGTGTTTACAAAGTCCTGAATGATGTGATTCAGGCAGCTTCCTCTCACATTACCTTCTCTTTATAGTCTAGAATCAACTTTTAATTTTTCATTTCTAAGGTGTATAATATACCCCTTTACCTCTGAAGCTTTATAAACTTTTCTTCTGTGTGGAATAAGTTTTCCTCAGTGACCCACAGAAAACTGGCCTTCTCCTCCCAAAGCACATATTGCATTGTAGAATTACCTGTTTTTTTTTTTTTTTGTCGTTGTTGTTTGCTTTGTTTGTTTTGTTTTGTTTTTGCCTGTACCCTCTGATAAAGTTCCTGGGACAGAAGCTGGGCAAAGCTTGTTTAATTCCGTATCCCTAGCACCTACCAGAGTGCTTGTCACATAGCTGGACACTCAATATGCACTTGTAAAACGGAATCTGACCTCTCTGGTTCTTTCTACAACACCATATTCCTGAGTTTAAATGCACATATTAGGTAACAAATAAATGATTATTGAATGGTTGCTTATTGAAAGTTCTTTTTCTAGTCCAACTGATTGAAATAATTTACACTGTTCCTTCTTCCCCTTTCTGTTTCCTCATTTCAGGTTAGGGTCGTAACATTTTTTCTTTAGCCAATTCATACCCTGCCAGAGGTATCATCAGCTTTTCTTTCCTTGTGCCACAAAGAAAAGATATATACCTTGTCATGTCAAAATCTGTGTAATCAAATGTATCTACTGTCTTCTTTTCTGGGATCTTTCTTTTTCAACTGTATTCACTAGTTCATTCAGACTCTTCCTTCCAGTTACTTTGTATGCTTTTGTTAATTTACCTATATCCAAGTTGTACTTGCTAATAATACCTAAACCCAAGTTCTACCCCTGATTTAGATAATTAGAAAACAAAGTACCTGGATCAACCTAAAGAGGAGGAAAGGGACTAGAAAATCTAAAAGTCTGACCTTTTCTTTACAATGTTGTGAATTCTTGAGGACAAAAGCTATGTCTATATATCTTTATGTTATCGGGACCCAAGACTTGTCAAGTCTATACTAGTTGTTAAGTAAATGTTTGTTGAGTGAATATCAGTTTAGTGTCCTTGAATTTAGACCAACTCTGTTCCTAGTCAACTTAACTTCCAAATGAAAGGAAGACCAATTCATTTTTAAAGTCTTCCTAAGTTCCATAATAAAAAATTTTAAAAAAAGTCTTCCTAAGTTCCAAAGTCTAGAATTATATTATTTCAACTCTCTACAATATGACCTATCCTGCTTTACAATTTAATATTTTCTCTTTGTAAAGCACCAATGGAGGAGGAGGGATTGTTCATGAAACAAATGTTGCAGTAAAATGAATCTGTTATAATTTAACCAGAGATTAATTTAACAAACTTTTTTTTTTTTTACCATAATTCAATTTTGCAGGAGGGAGTTAGTGTATTAGAAGATGATGATGGTGATGATGATTTGCACTGGCTTACTGACTATAATGAGCTCATGTGATTTTGTGGTATTTGGAGAACAATTTATTTTAGAGCAGAAAAATGGAATACATATTTAAGAGCAAAAAATGGAATACGAAAGTTTTTATATGCAACATATGTGAGGTATTGAAATCTTCAATAAATATTACAACTTAATTTGGAACAAAGTGTTTCCCCACATACAATATAACAATACAAGGGGTTCTGAATTATGTCCTTTATTTTAGATAGACATTTGTTTTCGAGTCTATTCCAGTAGTAGTGCGATGTAACCATGGGAAGCACCTTCTCTTTTTGGCAGGGAAACAAAATCATCAAGATGTTAGTTTACAATTGTGAGCTTGAAGAAATGGTAGGGACATTCATATTCTGAGCAATCCCCAGGGTAACCATGGATAAATTGAATATACAGACATCCACAGAGTTGCTAGGTGTGTTTGGTGGAAAATGCATCTTCATGTCGTTTCTATGGCAATCATAAATAAATCTAACTACTTTGAAATCAACACAGCAGCTGCCCACACAAACAGATATGTTCAACAAAATCTGGAGAGTTTCAGCGTCCATCAGTAGTTTGGTTCTAGGCAAGCTTGTTTACAATAACAGAGTAAGTTGTTCAGTAACATTCACTTCTTATGTCAACTCCTAAAGCTTCATTTTAGATTTGACTTTGTCCATGTTCAATAAAGATTTTAGAGAGGACTGATGAGGTTAATTTTCCACATAGGAGGACTGGCTCAATATTGTCTCCATTTACCAATGTAAGAACTAGGGGAAAAAAAATGGGTTCTTTAGGAAAAAAAAAAAAAAAGGTAATTTGTTCAGCACTCATTTCATTCAACAACAACAAAACAACTATTTATTATTATTACTCTTGTTATTACCTTGTTAATATAAGCCAAACATTATGTTAATTATTACATTATAACTATTATCTTATGTAGTCCTCACAGCAACCCTATGAATTAGGCGGTATCATTATTCCATCTCATAGAGAAAAGAATAGGCCCAGATCAATTAAGTGATTTATCCAGGTAGTTAGAGGAAAACTAGGATTTGAACACAGCAAGCTTTTACAATTTTTGATTGAGAAAGCCTTTTCCAAGTGGTACATAAAAACTTAATGCTAGAAAAGAGAAGATTGTACATTTGTTTACATAAGACTAAAAAAAAGGTTTGTATAATAAGAAACAAAGTTAGTAAAAGTTTAAAGAAAACAATAAATTGTGAGCAAATATTTGCAGCTCACAATGGAGTTTTATTTCCTTAATATATGGGGTATTTTTAAGTCAATAAGAGAAATATCAGACATTCAATGGAAAATAACTAATAGATATAAATATACTGTACATAAAAAAGAAACACAGCTCCTAAATCTGAAATGATGCAAATATCACTCTTAGAGAAATGCAGATTAAAACTATATCAAAAATTTTTCTCTCCTAACAGATTGGCAAAGACCAAAAAGGAATAATAATGTGGATTGATAAAAGTGTATATGAAAAAGACACTCATATATTTTTGGTGAGAATATGAATAGGTACAAATCATGTGTACAGTAATATGGAAATAACTATCAAAATTACAAATTCATTAACACTTTGACCCAGCAATTCTCCTCTGGGAGTAGCAAACATACACATTTATGCATCAGTTTCTCATTGTAGCAATAGAAAATACCGGATGCAGCCTAAATATCTATCAGTATGGGACTGCTTTGGATGGATTGCTATAAAGGCATACAATGGGATAGTAGATCTAATACTTTGTAACTCTTAGAATCTGTATTCCTGGTGTTGCTTGGGACACCAAGGCTAGGTACTGACATGACCTCATTCTGTTGTCTCCTCATTAATCACCTGATTTCCTGCCCTGCATGGGAAAAGAGCCCCATCTGTAACCCCAGTCCATTTGACCAGGCCTTGATATTCTGTCCATTTCTTTTTCTCAGAAGATGCATCCTCTCTTAAGTTAAAGCCATCTCTGTGGATGTGACAAAAGCATGCACACCAACTCGAAGTGGTGTTCCAGCTGCAACATACCCTAGGCTCAGCGTTTGACAAATAGCACTATGGTGCCTTTTTAGGACACTGGGTACCATAACTCTCCAAATGCTCCATTTTCATCTTTTTTTCCTGGATGCAGTCTTAATCCCTTTATATATTATTGTATAGTACTAGATTTGTTCTTCAAGAGGATTATTTAACCTACATTTAAATGTGCAGAAAATGTTGATTTTATATTCATGTGTTCAACAAACATTTATTGCATGCTTGAATAGAGCATATATAAAGCATGGTGCTGAATTGGGGAATACAAAGAAGGGTAATATATGGGTTACTATTTCCATGACCTAACAGTCCAACAAAAAGCAGGGATAGCACAACATGCACTATAATTGAAGTGTTCCAAGATGGTGGAAAAGGGGGCCTAATCTAACTTAGCAGATGGGAGGTGGGGCACCAAAGGCTTCAGAGAACAAGAGAAAGTTGAACAGGGATTGGGAGCAGAAAGGTAAATGGATAAGAGAGAGATTAGAGTAGACTTTCTAAGATATTTTCATATAAATTACTTAACAGAATGTTTAATGGTCTGAGAGATTTCTTGTTGCTTAAAGTGCACTAGCTGGTGACAAATAGTAAATGTTATCTGTTTAGTTATTTTAGTCTTTAAGAGCATTCACATTGGAGCAAAATGAAACCTTTGTTCTTTTTAGAGCATAATACAGTGTTTGTTGATACTGCATTTCTGTGTGTTTTTTTTTTTTTTAACTGATGACAACCATGAATAGTTCTCTCGCTGAAACTGCATTATCAATTTTAGGTAGACAGAAATGTAATTACTGAAGATGGATTTTAGCCAGGCCACCTGAATTAATAACCAGCCTAAATCTTCTTGCTCTGGGAGAGAGTGGAACAAAACTGTTTATTGACCACAAATGGTCATGACCTCTGCTATCTTCCACACTCAAAATACCACAGGAGGAAGTCATCTAAAACACCATGACATTTAAACCAAGTGAGAAATTCGTGTAGACAATTTATGAGGACAAGCTAACACATCTACTAACTTGCACCACTATTTTTTAGATACCAGGATTAAAATATGCCTATTTAATATTTCCAGAAAAATACTATTTTTTTCCTTGTTATATTAACTACTACCTTTAATCCATTTTGCCCCACATGAAAATGTACCTCCTTTCAGTTTTTATGATTTTTTTTTTAATGCCAGGTGAACATAAAAGAGAAAATGCCCAAATTCTCACTTTGCAGTCATGTATAGTGGCTATTCATACTTGGCTGAAGAAATGCATTCTCACTAGGAATATTCAGCCAATGGTCTATTCATAGCTTTGGTTATATTTGCTATTGCTAGAGCCCAAAATGACTAAGATGAATATCCTCTATCCTCTAGCATTTAACTCTACTTTGATTGGAACAATAGAAATACAATTAAAAGTAATGCAAATAATAAAGTAATTTTTTGGTTCAGTTCACCAAATCATTACAAGAACAAAGAGTTCCTGGTCTTGGGGAAGTAGAAACAAGGAGTTTAAATGCCATCAGGACTCTTTCTTGGTCTGTCATTTCTATTTTCCTTTGCGTTTCAGCTTTGTCATTCAGCCTGGCACCTCCATGTGACTGAGACATGGTCCATGGTAGGAAAAAACTACCTCTCAGTTTCATTTAGAAATATCCCAAGAAAGGGCATTGATAAGCCCAAGTTGGCTCATAACTATCCAAACATTAGGTCAGAAAACTAGGTCTGGAACAGACAGGGAAAAATAATTTCCAAACAGAAGGAGATGCTGTTGCCATGAGAAGCAAGAGTACTGAGCAGACAAAACTGTCAACAGTCTCTATGAGTTAGACTTATTACACATCAAGATTGCATTTGTTCAAACTGTAAAAATATTTCTCTGGGATTATTTTTTTTCATTTTCATACACAAAAAAGCACTAAGGTTGTGGAGTTGCTTGCAGACAGATGTATCACTAAGGGCAAAATCTGTTGATTTGCTGTTTATTGAGGGATATTAACTCCTCCGCAAAGTATAATGGTGCATGTTAGTGTAAACACCAAGAAATTTTAGAAAACCATAAATTGTTTTCACATTTTTAGTCTCTGGTAGTTATTATCTATGAAAGCAAACAAACCTGAAAATATACAGGAAAGAATAAAATCATTGGAGAAAAGAGTGATTTTAAAACAAAACCCACTATGATGAGTCATTCTTTACCAAATTCCTTTCTAAAAAAAAAAAAATGTCTTACAAACAAGTAAGTCAATGCTTTGTTTGCTGGGAAAAATCAATTCACCATCCATTTATTTATAATTGAGTAAGTATTTGTTGCATAATCAGAGATATAATCTTAAAACGTAGAAATTTTTGCCAAAAGGGCATTTGGAGAAATATGGGCAATTGCAGTTCAAAGAACAATGAAACATACCTCCAGCTAGAAGGATCGAGGAAGGCTTTGATAGATGAAGAATATCACAATATGCTTAGTCCATGGTAATTCTTACTGTTATAAGTCTTCTTTTTATATTTTATCTGTAGGAATTGCCCACCAAAGTAAAGGCAGAGCTGTGAGCATCATTTGGGCATCCCAGTCATCTTTGACAGTCCCATTGTTCATATTTCTTTTTCTCTAACTTTTGTTCTTAAAGAATTCTCATTGGTGATGAGGAGTAAAGGGGGAATATTTTTTGATATATTGAATTATTTTCACTTGGTGGATTTTATTTTTTTATTTTTTTTAAGATTTATGTATTTATTTTAGAGAAAGAGAGAGAGCATGCCTGAGTTGCGGGAGGAGCAGAGGGAGAGGGAGAGAGAATCTTGAGCAGACTCCCCACTGATCGCAGAGCCTGATTCAGAACTCGATCACAGGACCCAGAGATTATGACTTGAGCCAAAACCAAGAGTCAGATGCTTAACTGACTGAGCCACCCAGGTGCCCCTTCACTTGATGGATTTAAAAAAAAAAAAATCAGGTCTGGGGCGCCTGGGTGGCTCAGTCGTTAAGCGTCTGCCTTCGGCTCAGGTCATGATCCCAGGGTCCTGGGATCGAGCCCCACATCGGGCTCCCTGCTCAGCTGGAAGCCTGCTTCTCCCTCTCCCACTACCCCTGCTTGTGTTCCTGATCTCGCTATCTCTCTCTCTGTCAAATAAATAAATAAAATCTTTAAAAAAAATCAGGTTCAATGCACACGAGCACACATAAAGCTATAAATATGCATTATCATTCATTCGTGAAGTAATTATTGAGGAAGTACTATAGTCATTCATTTATTCATTCAACAAATATTCAATGAGGAAATGAGGATACACTGGTAAACAAGAGAAAGGTCCTGATCTCATGGAGATTACAGTCTTGTCGGGGAGACTGGCATTTATAATCTTGTAGGCATGATAAACAGTAAGCAAATGCAATACAATAAATAAATTTAATTTGAGATAGTTAAAAGTCCTTTGAAGAAAATAAAAGCAGCCTAAGGATAAAGAGTACCAGAAAAGGGATAGACTCTAGGATGGAGCATACGGACAGAAGAGTCTTAAGGATGAAACAGAAAAAAAGAAAAACACTCTGCATGTGCAGTATACCATCAGAAGGCACTATACTAGTTGCTAAAATTTATAAAAATACATGTTTGGCATGGTCTTTACTTTAGCAACCAGAAGTTTTCAACTTAATTGGAAAAACAGGGCATATGCATAATAAGTTAATCATATAGAATAGTATACACAGGTTGGATCTGGGTATGAATTATCTGAGTGCATGCAATCATGCAATTCTAAAACTGGGAAACACCACTCATTATTTCATGAACATATTTGATTATGAGTGGGTGAATATGAAATTAGTACCCAAGCAAATATTCCTTCCGGTTAAACCCATCATCATTTTCTGTGCCAGTGGGTCTCTTCCTATGTTGTTGAAGCTATACTCATGCAAACAGTTCTTTCCCCGTGAATCCCTACCTCAGGAATCACTCAAGTGTCAAGAGCTAGAAAAGCAGAGCTCCGTCTTACCACCTACTCTGCACATACCCCTCATATTACTAGGGCCTTATATTTGCTAAATTTTCCCCAAATATTATTTTCTCCATCTTCACAACCTTTCTTAGCAACTTCTCTTATGACCTGTTATAAAGACATACAATATCCTTCTTATTGTTCTTGCATCCTTTCCTGCCCTATCCCATCATTTCTTTAGTAGGTAGCCAACATGAGCTGAAAAAGCTGAAATCTAATCATACCTACAGCCTTCCGTGACTTCCCTTTGCCCTTTGTATTGAGACCAAATTCTTTATCATAGTCAACAATCCCCTTGGTCTGACCCCTTTTGCACCTATGACATTCTCCTCGTGCTGCTTTCATGCCAGCCACATTGGGTTCCTTTCAGGTCCTAGAATATCTAATGCTACCTTTTGCCACCAGACTTTGCCAGGCAGTGCTCTCCAGATTGTTTTTGACGCATCTCTGCTGACCCTGTCTACTACATCTTGCATTCCTCTAATACCTGCTCATCTTGTACATCTCAGGTTGTTTCTTTTCCTCACGAAAATCTTCCTTGACTGCCCCCCGCCAAGAGTTGCTGTGTACCTTTCGCCTAAGCTGTTGTTATGCTTAAGTTTTATCTTTGTTTCTTGTGGCTATTTTATTAATATCTAACTTATATTCTAAGGTCTAATTAGGATAGGGGCTATGTTTGTTTTGTTAACCTAGCAAGCAGAGTGTTTCTTATAGACTGTTTGTTGAATGATTGAAAGTGTCATTTTCTTTAAAGCTCTGTTCAACTTTGCCATTTCCTGTATTGTAAGGGCATAGTATTGAAGGCAAAAAATAATAAACTTTTCAAAACAATTGGGACACTGAATTAATATGATTAAGAGAGCTAGATTTACCTGAAATGGGAAAATGATAGCCTTTCAGTACTGTGATTCTCTAATGAAGAAGGCTTTTTATTTCCTCCAGTGTCTTTTCATTTACTTTGAAGAAAATAAGATGTCAAACCACTACAACAAGTTGTATGTTACTTCAAACACATGATTTTCTACTTGCTAGAATGAACCCAAATAAACATTTCTGAATGACTAGACTCAAATAATCGTACCGTTTTTTCATTTTCCTGTAGAAACAAACGATGCATAATTTATTGCCAAAAATGTGGCACTTATCTTTAAACCTCTCAGAATCTGGAAATAATTCTAGAAGTGCTATATATTTATATGATTCAGACAAGTAGAATGGATTCCAGTGATTCCAGCTAATTCCAGCTCCAAAATTCATGTTCACAAGCTGCTGCTCCTTCCCCATTTTATTTACACTCATTCTATGTATGACCTCAAGGACTTGACAAAAGCCCTTCTTACAAGGACCCAAGTGCATATAAATTCTACTTCTCCTAATCTCCATGTAGATCAACTAACCCACTGTAACTTGAACAATGTAAAATCAATGAAATTGGTTTTCTAGTTATACCTTCGAAGAACTCATTAGCTCCACAAAATGGAGATTTTGGTAATTCTCTGACTGCAATAATTGCTGGAGATTTTTTAAAAAGATATCCTAAAGTACACAAACATACAAAAAGTTTTTCCTGGTTAGTCCCACATATGTGGTAGCATGGATCCCATCATTTGATGGGAGCAGTGTCAGTGTCAAACTGTGAGAACATATGGGATGGAAAATGTCATCTACCTTTGGAAAATACACACTCTGCCCTTTGTCCACACATTTTACACCCCTCCTATAGGCAAAAAATAAAAATAAAAAAGAACAGTTATCTCTCTCTCTCTCAAGAATCTCAAAGTCTCATCCCATAATTGCATCAACTAAAAGTTGAATGTGTCATTATATAAATCAGGATTTGTTGCAGATGGTAATTCTCAGGCACAGCTCCTTGGATTGCATTCTTAATCTGAAAATCTATAACCCAATGAGACACGTTATTTACTCTTCAAACACCCTTTTTACAATGGTATGAAATCACGAATAACTGCTTTACTCATGTCCATTCCAAAAACAGAAAAAATGATATGCGCACAGCAGACATTGGGCATTGCAGTTCTGAAATCTAGCTGGTAATATGTTGCCACCTTCTTGAAAATGGCTCAGTCCTACTACCTAAGGATTGTTCTCCATGTTCAGCTCTGCACTCGGTTCTTGTTGCCATCCTGAGTCATCCTTCCTCCTCCATGCAAAGTAGGTCTTCTCTGTAGCTGAGTTTTTCACAGTGCTTCATTCCAACGGAAATTTTGTATTCTCTCTGTACCATCCAGATTGGAATACTTATTTTAAAATCTGTTTCTTTTCTATCAATTTATAATTGTCTCCATTAGAAAAAAGTCACACCTACAAATCTCTTCTATATCTTAGTCTCCCTGTGAAATTGCTGTCTAACAACATGCTTAGGATTCTTAAAAATCTCGTTATTAAATAGAATCTATAAGACATATTGCGGCTTCTTAGAGGGGCTTTTAAACGTCTGGAAGTCTCTGTGAGGTATTGCCTTAGCAATTTCTGATAACAGAGAATTTTATAGTCTGGGCTTGATCTTTCTCTGAAAATAATTCTTAATTTGAGGATGATTGTCATATAGAGTGGCTGAGAATGAGAAACAGTTTCACTTTTGAACTCAAAAGCTTCCAGTCTCTTTATATTAACAGTTTATTATTTAGTTCATCTCTCTTGCGCTTTAATCATAAGTAGCAAAATGAAGCCAGATGTCACCATATTCTTCTGCCTGGAATTCTCCTTAGCTAGATTACTGAATTAGTTATTTTCCTTCTTTCCATTTTACTGCCCAAACAGTGTTGCTAAACTTTCTACCTGCACAGAATAAGGCTGTCTTCTCTGCTGGTACTGACATTTCTCTTTTTTTTCCTTTCCTATCCCACCCCAGCCTCCTCAAATCTCCTTAGGGCTCCATTGACACATTCCTAGAAGGCCTGTAGGCTTTTCTTTAACATCTCCTCAAAGTCTGCCCAGCTTCCACAAACCTCTTGATCTCAAAGACAAGACTACGAGGTTTCTTTTTTCTTTTTTATCCTGATGCTTTCATTTGTTCATATCAAATTTGTTTTATTTTTTTAGGTCTATTTCCATAACTTACCAGTCTTCATGTAGACTAAAATCATATTCAAGTTCAGTATTTTCTTATTTATTTATTTATTTTTTATTATGTTACGTTAGTCACATCATTAGTTTTTGATGTAGTGTTCAAAGAAATTTCAAGATTTTCAAATCAGGCTATTCTTCTCTAGACCAAAGCATCAACTCTTTCTTGGCTAAACACCTGTGTTTCAGGTTGGACTCATTATTCCCCCTACCTTAAAATCACTGCTTAAATGTTATTGCTTCTCAGAAATAAGGTTTTCTAGATAATACCAAACTAGATTGGTCTTATCAGGGGTACTGTGCTTTCAATAACTCTATCAGAAAGTGTATCTTGAGGTTTTACTATATGCTAAGGAATTTGTTTTACTTGCTGGAGATAAATAGGTAAATAAAACAAATGTATTAGACATGAACCATAATCTGCTGATCTAGGAGGGCAAAGCATACCATACACTTTTAAAAAGTTTGTTAAAATTTATTTATCAATTCACTAAAAGTAACACTAATAAGCTAATTACATGTTAATATAAATAATGCAGTTTATGAAAAATAACTGTTCTTCTAAACAAAAAAAATAGGGAAAACAGTGGCTATGTTAGTCTATTCAGGCTGCTGTAATAGAATACCATCCCAACAGTCACCAAAGTCTTAACATATCCCAGTGTCAATTCGAAAGTCTAAGTCCAAAGTCTCCTCTAGCTATCATCTAAATTAGATACAGGTGAGACTTGAGGGATGATTCATCCTGAGGCAAATTCCTCTCCAAATGTGAGCCTGTAAAACCAAACAAGTTATGTGCTTCCAAAATACAATGGTAGGACAAGCATGGCTCAGACATTTCCATTCTAAAAGGGAAAAATAGGAAAGAAAGGAGTGACAGGTCCCAGCTAAGACTAAAAACTTAACAGGGCAAATTCCTTTAGACCTTAAAAGGCTTGAGAATAGTCCTCTTTGGCTCCATGTTCTGTCTTCCAGGCCATTGGGGTAGCAATATCACCTCACAGGCTCAGAGGGATGTCCGTGTAGTGGCCCTAGGCCTGGGTCCTGTCCCAGAGGTGGTTCCACAGGACCCAGGCCATGCCAAAGCTCTTTGAGGCAGCCCCATCCCTGAGGAACTGGGAGGGGGCATTCTGGCCCACCTGAACTGGGGAGGTAACACCACCCTTTGAGATTGCTCTGTGCCCTGGGTCCTTGCATTCTGCATGCCTGCAGAAATGGCACTGTAGAGAGAAGAGCTCCTGGCTTCTACTGAGATTACTGAGCCATAGTAGTCTCCTTATCAAATAGTCACTTGGCCACATAGTTAGTATTCTCATTTTTTTGGTCCTAGGGATAAACTAAGAATTTTCTAAATCTTTAAGTTCCAATTCCTTTTCGCTTAACAACTCTGTCTTTAAATCATTTTCCTCTTCTTACATTTTACTAGAGGCAATCAGGAGGAGCCAAGGCATACTTCAATATTTTGTTTAGGAATAGCTTTAGCTAAAGAATCAATGTCATCACTTGTAAGTTCTACCTTCTACAAACTACTGGAACACAACATAATTCAACCAAGCTCTTGCTACTTTCTAAGAAGGATTGCCTCTCCTCCAGTTTTCTCCTCTTCTCTTTCTCTTCTACAGTTCTCCTCTTTTTATTCTGAGCCCTAACTAAAATCACCTTTAAGATTCTGTTCATGGCAATCTAAGCTTTTCCAGCATGCACCTCAGAGCTCTTCCAGCCTCCAATTCCATTACCCAGTTCCGTAGCTGCTTCCACATGTTTAAGTATTTGTTATAGCAGCGATCCACTTCTCAGTACCAATTTTCCTCTCAGTTCATTCAGCTTGCTCTAAAACAAAAACAAGAACAAAACCTTAGATTGGGTAGCTCAAACAACAAACACTTATTTCTCACAGTTACAGAGGTTGGGAAGTACAAAATGAAGACACTGGCAGATCCAGTGTCTGGTGAGGGCCTGCTTCCTGATTCATAGATACCTGTCTTCTCACTGTAACTTCACTTGGCAAAAGGGTGAGTGGATCCCTCTGGAGTCTCTTTTGTAAGGACTCCCATCCCATTCATGAGGGTTCCACCTTCATAATCACATCCTAAAGACCCCACCTCCAAATACCATCACATTGGGGATTTGAGGTGGACCCAAACATTCTATAGGAGTGGGTTGTTTTTTATATATATATTTAAAAAAATAAATCCTTTATTTTAACACAGTTTTAGACTTACAGAAAAATTGAAGAGACAATATAGAGAGTGTCAATATACTCTGCATTCAATTCACCTATTATTAATATTACATCTGTATGGTACTTTTTTATAATTAATTGCACCAGTATTGATACATGATTACTAACCCAAGTTGACATTTTATTCAGATTTCCTTTCTTTACTTAATGTTTTTTTTCTGTCTCAGGATCTCATTCAGAATACCACATTACATCTAGTTGTCACATCTTTTCAGGCTCCTTTAGACTTGTGTGATAGTTTCTGAGACTTCCTTTGTTTTGATGACCTTGACAGTTTTGAGGAATACTGGTTAGGTATTTTATTCTTTAATTTGTATATTTCAGATGCTTTTCTCATGATTAGAGTTATGCATTTTGGGAAGGAAGACCGCAGAGGCAAAGTGCCATTTTATCACATCATATCAAAGTGCATTCTATCAACATGCCATCACAATTCATATTAATCCTCATCACCTGGCTGAGGTAGTGTTTGTCAGGTTTCTCCACTGTAATATAACTCTCCTTCCCCTCTTCCCTACTGCAGGAGTAAGAACTTACGGAGTGGGAAATTATGCTCAACTTAAATAAGGGTAGAGTATCTAGATAAATTATTTGATTTTTTTTTACATGGGACATTTGTGTGTTCTCTCACACTTATTTATTATGTAATAATTTATTTCTATCAATATAGACTCATGAATATTTGTTTATGCATTGGTTATAATCCAATACTACTTAATTTTTTGATATTGTGCAAATGTTTCAGCTTTAGCTATTGGAGATTCTTTCAGTTGGATCCTGTGTGACTTTGACATATTCCTTATTTTTTAGCACTTTATCACTTTTTGGAACCAGGGTGCTCCAGGATCATTTTGTGTATTTTTTGCCCCAGTTCTAGAATCATCCATTTCCACAATAAGCTTTGGTTCCTTCTGTTGGAGAATGGTATTAGAAACTAGTATGCTTGTTGCCTTGATTGTTTCCAGGCTTTCTCAGTTAACATAGCAAAGAATTATATGTGTGTATACTAACCTGTGTATATATACACATAACCATAAAAGTTTCTATATGTAACCATCTATATTGATATATTAAGCTAAAAATGTCTTCATACTGATGGCTCCAACTAATCCATTATTACATGGATCATTCTAGCCTCCTTGCTTTACATTTTTGCATATTTATTTAATGTCTGGTATAATCAAAGAAAGCTGGATTCTCAAACCTGTTCTGCATTCGACTCACTGAGAGATCGCATACCATGAAACCTTGAAAAAACTATCCTTGTGTGAAGGAATGAGAGTAAAAATGATAAATACCATGTTATTATTATGATGAAGAGCTTTTGAATCCTGAGAGGATTTTGTGAACCCTCAGGGGTCTCCAGACCACACTTTTCAGGTTTGCTGCCTTATACTCTCCATGCTTTTGTCACTCAATGCAAGATTGGCCCAAATCTTGCCTTATTTTCTTGTTTTTGCAAGAAAAAAATACAAAGTTGCCTTTAAAAAGGATAGATCTGGACTTGGGATATTTGCTACCAATAAAATGGGATGTATTTGTTACATATTTGAATCACCATGATTTTGCTTACCTTTAATCCAGCTTTTCTATTGCTAAAATGTAGAGAAATCAGCAAAAAATTTTTGGAAATAGTTGTTTGATATAGAATATTTGAATTTGCCTAAAAATTTATTCACTTGACTTTAGCACTTGACTTCACAGATTTTCATAATGGAATTTACTCAGAAAATGAAAACACTTGATTTTTAAAATGTCATTCTCAGGGGTGCCTGGATGGCTCAGTTGGTTGAGCATCTGACTCTTGATTTCAGCTCAGCTCATGATCTCAGGGTCGTAGGATTCAGCCCTGTGACAGGCTCCATGCTAACCGTGGAGTCTGCTTGGGATCCTTTCCCTCTGCCTCTCCTTCTGCATGCTCTCTCTCTTTCTCCAATAAATACATAAAATAAGTCTTTAAAAATAAATAAATAAAATAAATGTCATTCTCAGAAATGCTTTTTAGGCAGATTATTGCTTTGTAGGATCTTTTTCTTCCCATCAACAGAAAAAGAGGTATGTAGAGTGTTTTCAGTCTGATCATATTTTAATGGTGCCAGATACTTTATCTATCTTTATGTTCCCCAAAATTGTGGGGAAGATGATCTTGGCATTTATAGAATTTAAGCTTAGTGGTACCAATTCAGCAGGTCAATTAAAATTTTGTCCATTTTCCTCACTTTTACAAACTGATTATAACAATGACATTTACAAAGAGAAGCTGTGTCATTAATCACCAAAGTGCATCATAATTCTATGTGCATTTTGTAGAATTTAGACAGGCTGGACTTTAAGATTGAAACATTTGGAGACCTTCACATATTTTACAAAAGTCAGTTGTCTATATTAGGGATAAAATAGCATTTAATAATTGTGAGGTATAAAATACATAGCCAGAGAAAGTAATTTCCAGTTCTTAGATCTACATTGTATATGTTCTTAAGAGCTTGTTTTACAATATATGAAAACATAGCATAAAGCTTTAGTTATCAAAACAGTTTAGAACCAATACATTAGAAGTATTTTACATAAGATTGATGAAACTTCAGCTGTTCATATAAACATATGGATAAAGATAAGGTGGCAGCTAAGCCATGTGTAAGCCTCCTTTTGATGCTGTCAATGTTGATAAGAAGATCAGAATCTATAGACACAAGATCAATATCTCATGAGAAGGTAGAGAACTGAGATCTCCCTGAAAAAATATGTATTTTTTATATATGCTCCCTGAAAAAATATATATTTTTATATATAAAATATATATATATAGCCCAGAAGAAAGATTATTACAGTCAGACTTGGAGGATTTGTGTTCCAATTCTTGTTCTATTATTAACTGGTAAATCATTCACATGGCAAATTTTAGCATCTTTCAGGATTAGAGCTTTTGTTGCTATGTTTTGGTTTACTAAAAGGAGGATATTAGAACACAAGGCATCTAAAACCTACTTAGCTCTATAATTTTATAAGTGAAAGAAAAATAGAAAAAATTAGGCAAAAATAAATTGTCCCAGGAACTTTCTTTACCTTAGCTTTTGAGTATTGACAGCCTTTGAGCAAAGATGAAACAAAGCCAAGGGGTGCTTGAAAGGTCAACTAGGCTTTACTCAACTGGGTGAAGTTGTGAAAAGACCTCTCATGGGCATGATGAAAAGTTATTGGCAAAATTTTTTTAAAAAGGGGCTTTTGATGTGAACTGGCTTGATTCTTAAAGCAGCATTGATATAAAGTTGCCTGAGAAAGATGATTGGTTCAGAGATCAATGGTGACAAACTGGTGTCTGTCCAATGTATATTGTTTATTTATCAGTTGATTAATTGAGTCAACAAATTACTGGAGCTTATTGTTTTTAGCGCTTTTTTAACACGAAGCTTAATTTATATACTTAAACATCTCAAAAATCTAAAAAGAAAACTTTAAATACAATTATTCTTTAATACATATATTACCCGGGCTAATCTTTCTAATCTTTACTAACAATGACCAATCATCATTGAGACACACATTTTTTTTTCTCATTTTAACATCTTTGAAATCAAAATGAGCCAAACAATACATGATGTCTTAATATTGTGTCATCATTTATTTGGTGGTATTTCTTCTTTCCTTCTTGGTGTTACATAAAATAATGATCATCTTAAAATCAATGGCATCTTAGATTAGATGAAGTACAGCATATACATCTTTGGTGTTGGGGTTAACGCAGAGCATGAAATCAGCCGTAATCCCTGGCTTGCTAAAATGTCACACAGCAGCCGCTGGGGGCAAGGGAAGGTTTCAGTTTCGGAGAAGGGCGTGGACCTTTGGAATGCCGAGGCATGTGTGAGCACTCTGCCATAGGAATGCTGCGGGGAGTTGCCTTCCCCAAGCTTTCCTAGCGCAAACAGCCGCCTGGGATCTAAGAGATGTCTGCATTGTCCCTTAGGCTATGTTTAGCAGAACTCATAGAACATGCAGATTAGCACATCGTATCTTTCCCATAAACAGATCCTCCTCCTTCCAGTATGACCCCTTGTCACACATCACGTGCTTGAGAAACAGTGATAAGGATTTGTGATTATCCTGAAGGACCAATAAAGTTGGGAGTAAAGAAGAGCAAAGGGTCTTGTCTCTGAGCATTGACCCCCTTGCCTTCTCCTCTCTTTCACAGCAAAATCTTTCATCCGTGGGTACAGGGATTGCTGGCCATTCCCAGCACTTTGGAATTCATTTTTTAAAAAGTTAAAAACAATCTGTAAAATACATAGTAAATTCTCATTCTCATTCAGATATTAATTATGAGAAATCTGGCTGGTAGTTTCAGATCTGTGAAACCTTGATCTTATGCTTCCGTCCCTCACTATCCAATGGCAAATAGTGATGCTAGTGATTTCTAGGGATTCCAGAAAGGGACAAGTACCTCCATGATTCAGCTTGGGTCACTAGGTCCTTCTCAGAATTTAATGCTCAATGCTCTACCAAATGAGGTCTGAGAACCATTGTAACTGGAAAGCTGTTGTTAATATATATAATAATTATAATGATTATAATAATAGAAATTAGTACTTTGTGAAGACCTAGTATACTGGTCATTAAGCTAGGCACAACCATTGAGATGTTTTTTTTAATTTTATATTGCACAATAACTGTAAAAAATAAATATTATTATTATTATTTTTTAAAGATTTATTTATTTATTTATTTGACAGAGAGAGAGAGAGAGCGAGAGCAGGAACACAAGCAGGGGGAGTGGGAGAGCGAGAAGCAGGCTTCCTGCCGAGCAGGGAGCCCGAGGTGGGACTCGATCCCAGGACCCTGGGATCATGACCTGAGCCGAAGGCAGACGCTTAACGACTGAGCCACCCAGGTGCCCAAAAATAAATATTATTGATACCCTTACTTTATAAATGAATATATTAAGGTATAAGTTGTTTAAGTAACTTAAAGTCTCAGAGTAAAATCAGGGCTCTGTCCCTCGATGTGTGATGCTTCCCCCAAAAAACATACAAGCGAAACAGATACAAGCAATAAACTAATGTGGAACCAAGAGAAAATAATTAACTATTAGACTGTTTTCTCTATGAGGGCATTTCTAACATAAATTATTCAATCAATAATGGCTTTTGATTTAAAAAATAAACTTAGCCAAGTGTGGGGATTAAGATCAGATCCAAGTGACACGGTAGGGTTACCCACTTCCAGAAATCTGAGGGGGAAATTAATGGAAATAAATCTGTAATCAATGAAGAAGACATGTGCCTTAGGACTGCTGAGAAAAATGTCCCAACTCTGAATGCTTTACTAGATAAAGTAGACAAAGGGCAAGGAGCCACCAATAAAGCTCATTACCTTAAATATGTCCTTTAAAAGCCCTTTGATTTCAGATCTTTCAGTGATGTAAGAGAAGGAATTTTCACTGAGATGGCATGAAATTGAAGGGAAGGAACTTAAAATAGACCACTAGTTCCTCCTGGCAGAATGTCAAACAAAAAT
>NC_138376.1:60109332-60129524 GCF_054177405.1 Leptonychotes weddellii | reverse complement strand
TTCCCGCCTAGCAGCAAGCCCGATGTGGGGCTTGATCCCAGGACCCTGGGATCATGACCTGAGCCGAAGGCAGACGCTTAACGACTGAGCCACCCAGGCGCCCCTAAGGTGGACTTTTTAAAAAGCTTTAACACACTGAAAGATATAGTGGAGCACCTTAATTGCTATTAGTCATATACATATGAGTTAGTTTTTTTTTTTCTTTTAAAGGTATGTTATTGTTATTTGGATTTGAAAAGAAAACCATGAAGCTCTTGATATTTGAAACTGCTAAAAATAATCAGGCTTCTGCCAGATGACAGAAAGGTCGTATCTGTGATGCAAACCTTACAATTACATGAAATTCAAAGTTCACAAATGGAAGGGTCATTACAATCAGTGATAAACATCTATTCATGCAAAAATATAGATTAACATGTCTTTTTCAAATTTTTTAAAATCCTGGACTTTAAAATACAAATCCTAGGGATTTTGACAAAAGGAATATTTTATGTTACTCTTAGTGTATTTAGCCACTTTCCAGTAGAAAAGAAAAAAAGAAATTTGGTTTGAGTATGTAAAAAGTTAAATGTACTCTTTACTCATGAAGCCATTACATTTTAAGAAGGATTTCCCTTTAAAACTTTTAATGTATTTGATTTCCAACTTAAAGGAAATATAAAGGATTTGTAAAGATTTAAGAAATGTCTAGACTCCAACTAGGCTGAATGTGTAGCATTCTTAGGTTGCATTTAAATGTGTGAATTTATTCTGAAACACATTGTCATGGGGGAAAGATATTATACTTTATAGTATATCTATTTCACTATTTATTCACTATACCATCATATACACACAGTGTCATCCATATAGTGGACCATTACAACATTCTGCAGAATGTCAAAACCTTTTAAAATCCCTGTAGACTTTATTTTGACAAAGAGCAGGAGATTTTACATGGTCTTGTGTTAAGGTGATGAATGTATGTTTCTGTCATTCCCATGTAAAACTGAACTGCTTTTGATTTTCTTTATTGATATATACTGGTGCCCCATTTCCCAGATCAATAACTGCAAACAAAGTGTCAAAGCTGTGCCTATCATCCCAGTAAAGACACCTTATTAGTATGGCAACTGCAACTAGGGCTAGCATTATATAGGCTCGTGATAGTCTACCATCAATCATCTCGATCAACTGGTTTTACAGAAAACATGTTGGTGAACTTAACTGAGAAATGGTGAGGATCATCCTCTCTGTATTCTTTAAAATTTTAGTAATTCCTCCTACAATTTTATTTTGTCTTAACTGAAGGTTGGGAAGAGGCTCTCAGAATACAGGTAAAAGAACAAACATTAGTTTTCTGCCAGTTACAAAATACATACACTTGGGATGAGGAAAATGAATATAGGGTAGATCTGATGACCCATTGGACTATGAACTGGACATATTAGTTATAAAAGCTCTTAAATATGCAATCTATTTCTTTGTGGAAACAGAACTGTATTTCTAACACTTGGGCTGCACTGAGATATGACTTGACCTGGAGGTAATGGGGGTTGCAAAGATGATCTTGAGGAAGCCAAGCATTATTCCTTAAGTAAGTGGTTTGCAGTGTATTCAGGCAAGCCAGAACTTCTCTAGAAAGGAATAAAAGCTGCTTTTCTTGGTCAAAAAAATCCTGGGAATCTGTGGGTGGAAGATTCTCAGGATTCTCTAGCGAAGCCTTTTTTTCTAAGGTCTCAGAATTCCACACTTCTCTATTAGGGTCACGGGATACAAGACTAACATACAAAAGTCAACTATATTTCTTCATATAGCAATAAATAATTGGAAATTAAAATAAAAACAGTGCAATTTACAAATCACCAGAGAACATACAATACTTGATGTAAATGTAACAAAATATGTGTGAGATCTATATGCTGAAAATTGCAAAACACTGATGAAAGGTGAAAGAAGAGCTAATTGAAAAGAGATATATCTCATGTTCAAGGACTGGAAAACTCAATATTGTTAAGATGCCAATTATCCCTAAACTGAACTGTAGATACAATGCAAACTCAATGAAAATCTGAAAATTTTTAAATAGAAACTGAAAAAGATGATTCTGATATTTATATGGAAAGACAAAGGAACCAGAATTACCAACATGTCCTGGAAAAATAGAACAAACTTGGAGGCCTCACAACCCTGATTTTAAGACTTACTATAAAGCTACAGTAATCAAGATTGTGTGGCATTGGTGAAAGGAGAGACACAAAAGTCAACGGAGCAAAAGAGTCCAGAAATCGACCAATATATGTATGGTCATTTGATTTTTGACAAAGTTTCTTTCTTTTTTATTTTTTATTAACATATAATGTATTATTTGTTTCAGGGGTCCAGGTCTGTGATTCATCAGTCTTACACAATTCACAGCACTCACCATAGCATGTACCCTCCCCAGTATCCATCACCCAGCCACTCCATCCCTCCCACTCCTCTTCACTCCAGCAACCCTCAGTTTGTTTCCTGAGGTTAAGAGTATCTTATGGTTTGTATCCCTCTCTGGTTTCGTCTTGTTTCATTTTTCCCTCTCTTCCCCTGTGATCCTCTGTCTTGATTTTCAAATTCCTCGTATCAGTGAGATCATATGATAATTGTCTTTCTCTGATTGACTTATTTTGTTTAGCATAATACCCTCTAGTTCCATCCACTCGTTGCAAATGGCAAGATTTCATTTTTTTGTTGGCTGCATGATATTCCATTATATATATATACCACATCTTCTTTATCCATTCACCTGTTGATGGACATCTAGGCTCTTTCCATAGTTTGGCTATTGTGGACATTGTTGCTATAAACATTGGGGTGCATGTGCCCCTTCAGATCACTACATTTGTATCTTTGGGGTAAATACCCAGTAGTGCAATTGCTGGGTCATAGGGTAGCTCTATTTTCAACTTTTTGAGGAACCTCCATACTGTTTTCCAGAGTGGCTGCAAAGTTTCTAAAAGCAAGTCATTGGAGAAAGACAGTCTTTTCAGAAATGGTGTTGGAACAACTGGTTATCCATCTGCAAAAAATAAACCTTGACTATAATTTGCATCATATGTGAAAATTAACTCCAAATTGATTATGGAGCGAAATATAAAATCTCAAACTATAAAACTTTGAGGAGAAACATTATGATCATGAATTAAACAAATATTTCTTAGATACAACACTAAAAAATGATTCATAAAGAAAAAATGAGGCAACAGGACTCATCAAAATGAAGAATTCTTTACAAAAGACATTAAGAGGATGAAGACAAGCTACAAAGTGGGAGAATGTTTTCAAACTATGTATCTGATAAATTACTGTATCCTATATACTATTTGGTTCCTTTTATATGACATTCTGGAAAGGCAAAGTGTGTAGGTACGGAAAACAGATTAGTGCTTGTCTTAGGTTGGGGTTAGGCGAGGGGTTGATTACTATGGGCAGTGGGAAAATTTGAGGGCTAGTAATACTTTATTTCTTTTTGTGTTGGTTACAAGACTATGCTTTTTCCAAAACTTGAAAATTCATAAACACTAATGGTATATTTTCTATCTAAATTATGTTTATTAAAAAATGAAAACTAGAGGGGCACCTGGGTGGTGCAGTCAGTTAAGCATCTGACTCTTGGTTTTGGTTCAGGTTGTGGGATCAAGCCCCATGTGGGGCTCCATGCTCAGCATAGAGTCTGCTTAAGACTCTGTCCCTCTCCCTTTGCCTCCCCCTCAGGCTCCCGCATGCTCTGTCTCTCTCAAATAAATAAATAAATCTTTAAAAATAATGAAAACTACAAGAGTTGGCAGGTCATTGGGCAATAACATGATCCTACTCAAATTTAACATATCACTTCTCCACCTTTGACCTGCTCCTCTGGTGAGATATCTTGGTTAGCAAGTGCAATCTGAGCTCTAGGTGGAATGCTGAAGGAGTTTACCATGATGTCTTGTATTTTGGCCTGGCCAAGGCAGCTATCTAAATGCAAGTCAGGTTTTTACTTCTATGTAACAAAGGGGCTGTGGGCTACCCTGGAGCTTTGCTTTGATTTCTACCGGAGTGTTGTACAGTGCTCCAGCTGTGAATTCTGAAAAATCATGATTCTCATTTATGATTACTGCAGTTTTCAAAGAGAGATGATATGAGCAGCAATCATTTAGTGTTTCAGTGATTTTTTGGTTTTGAGCAGATATTTTCCTCAGTTAGCTACCAAAAAACTATACATAAATGAAAAAAAAATTTCCTATAGGATTTACTACACTAATTGAAATAAAATGTAGCAAATTTAAAATGACCAATCATGTTAAAAGAGAGTGTAATGACCTAGAGAGCTATTCTTGGAAGTTGCCAGCCTTATAGTCATCAGGGTAAGCAAGTCCAGGGGCTAGCAGTTAAAAATTAAACAGTTCCACCTCTGTACCTTGAAGTAAAATAGATTTTTTTCTTGCTTTATTGAGATACAATTGATATAACATTGTAAAAAGTTAAGGAGTACAACATAAGGATTCAATACATATATATATATTGTAAAATGACTACCACAATAAATTTAGTTAACACATCCATCACTTCACATAATCACTTTTTTGTGTGTGAATGGTGAAAACCCTTAAGATATACTGTCTTAGCAACTTTCAAGTATATAATACAGTATTGTTAACTATAGTCACCATGTTGAATATTAAATACCCAGAAGAAACTTAGCTTATAACAGAAAGTTTGTACCCTTTGATCAGAATCTCTCCATTTCCTCCCTTCTCCATCACCATAGCCCCTAGCAACCCCCATTCTACTGTATCTATGATTTGGGCTTCTTTTTAGATTCCAAATACAAGTGAGATCCTATGGTATTTGTCTGTCTGATTTATGTCACTTGGCATAAGACCCTCAATGTCCATTCATGTAGTTGCAAATGGCAAGAATTCTTTCTTAATAGCTGAATAAATTCACATATATGTGATATAGGATATATATATATATATGATACATATTTATCACATTTTCTTTATTCATCTATAGATGGACACTTAGACATTAATTTGTTTCCATTTCTTGACTATTGTAAATACTGATGCAATATATCTGCTGATACAGATACCTCTTCGATATTGTGATTTCATTTCATTTAGATATAAGAGATAACAAGTTCTGGTGAGGATGTGGAGAATGTTCTCTCTTGTCTTCTTCATAATAGCCATTCTAGCAGGTGTGAGGTGATATCTCATTGTGGTTTTGATTTGCATTTCCCTGGTGATTAGTACGTTTTCATGTACCTATTAACCATTTGTATGTCCTTGTTGGAAAAATGCCTATTCAGGTCCTTTGCTCATTTTTGATTGGATTATCTGGAGTTTTTGTTTTGTTTTGTTTTGTTTTGTTTTTTGGTTATTGAGTTGTATGAGTTCCATATGTTCCATTGTGGGTATGAGTTCCCATGTCCGTTATGGACATTGTATAAGTTCCTTATATATTTTGGACATTAACCCCTTATCTTATATGTGATTTCCAAATATGTTCCCCCATTCTATAGACTGCTTATTTATTCTGTTGATTGTTTCTTTTGCTGTGTGGAAGCCTTTTAGTTCGATGCTATTCCATTTGCTTATTTTGTTTTTGTTGCTTGTGCCTTTGTTGTCATATCCAAAAAAATCTTTGCAAAGACCAATGTAAAGGATTTTTTTTCTTATATTTGTTTTCTTCTAGGAGTTTTAGGATTTCAGAATTTACATTTAAGTCTTTAATCCATTTTAATTTTTTCTAGAGATGTAATACAGGGGTCCAGTTGTTTTTTTTTCTTTTGAATGTAAATATCCAGTTTTCTCAATACTATTGAAGAGACTATAATTTTTCCTTTCAGTATTGTTAGCTCCTTTGTCAAATATTAGTTGACTGTATATGGATGGGTTTATTTCTGGGGTCTCTATTCTCTTCCATTGGTCTACCTGCCCGTTTCAATGCCAGTACCATACTGTTTTGATTACTAGAGCTTTATAATATAGTTTGACAACAAGAAGAATAATGCCTCCTGCTTTGCTCTTCTTTCTCCAGATTGCTTTGTCTATTCAGGGTCTTTTGTGGTTCCATATGAATTTTAGGATTGTCTATTCTATTTCTAGGAAAAATGCCATTGTAATTTTGATAGGGATTGCATTGAATCTCTAGATGGCTTTTGGTAGTGTGGACATTATAACAATATTAATTCTTTCAATTCACAAACATGGATCTCTCTATGTCTTTTTGTTTTTTCTTCCATTTCTTTTATCAATATCTTATAGTTTTCAGTGCATGGATCTTTTACCCACTTGGTTAAATTTATTCCTAAGTATTTTACTGTTTCTGATGCTATTTTAAATGATACTGTCTTCTAATTTCTTTTTGGATAGTTTGTTGTTAGTATATAAAAATGCGACTGATTTTTGTATGTTTATTTTATATCCTGCAACTTTACTGAATTTGTGTATTTATTAATCTAGCAAATTTTCTTCATTAATCTAACAGATTTTGGTGGAATCTTTGGGGTTTTGCATATATATAATATCATGTCATTTGCAGACAGAGACAATTTTACTTCTTCCTTTCCCATTTGGATACTTTTAATTTCTTTTTCTTGCTTGATGGCTCTGGCGAGGACTTCTAGTACTATGTTGAACAGGAATAGTGAGCATGGGTATTCTTGTCTTGTTCCTGATCTTAGAGGAAAAACATAAGGCTTTTTACCATTGACTATGATGTTAGCTGTATGCTTGTCGTATATGGCCTTATCATGTGGAGGAATGTTTCTTCTGTACCCAGGTTTTTAAGAGATTTTATAGAAAAAGCCATGAATGACAGAATTATAAACATTCAAGATGGATTGATGGATGACATTACAGGAAAGATAGTTGTTAGAACATAACTCAAAATCACAAGTGGGTTTTGAAAATAGAACATCTGCCAGAGATCATTACCTATATGACCCTTCACTCGGAGTCAACTTTCATCTGGCCCTCCAGATTCTCATCTTGACTTCCAGGGTTTGTTCCTTTACCTCTTCCTCCAATTTAAAGTTAATTTTTTTACAGCTGATATAATAGGAAAGTTCATGAAATGAGGATCTTCTTTTCATTTTCCAATACCTGGAAGCAGGTATGGACAACTTCATGCATGTTTTCCATCAACGAATTTTTCAGGAACATCGCATTATTAAATAACAATGAGAAAGTCTATTCTTCTTTCCCCCAACCCTACAGCGTGAACATGATAGTAAATTATCTTCTGGAACAATTCATTCTTCAAACAAACCTACTATAGAGCATCTAGACCATCAAAACAAACAAACAAACTAAAATTTGCAAGACTATAGAGAACAAACTGAGTGTTGATGGAGGGGAGGTGGGTGGGAGATAAATGGGTGATAGGTATTATGAAGGCACTTGTTGTGATGAGCACTGGGTATTATATGTAAGTGATGAATCATGAAATTCTACCCCTGAAACTAATATTACACTGTATGTCAACTAACTGGAATTTAAATAAAATCTTGAAAATATAAGAAAAAAAACAATTTAGAATCAACTCTCATTTTAGGTTAGGAAACTACTCTTAGATAAGTGATTATACTTTTGTTCAGTGGGAGCTTTTCAGAATTGTAACTTTCAGCATAAAGTTGACTTAATGCTATTATAATTATACATTTATAATGTGAATAATATTAAAAGGATTTTTCATGTGAGATATCTTTAAGACTGTTTTGTTACTAATTACGCCTCATAAAAAATGCAATCCTACTTCCTTAGGTATAAGGGATTAAGATGCAAAACAGGACCAACATTGGATAAAGACTAATATAAGGAATTGCATTCTGGTTGTAGATCTATTCATTTCAATTAAAATAGAAAAAGCATGTTATTGATAATTTTATCAGAGAGCTCAGACTTATATTTTATTTTGCAAATGTGCAAACAGCCAATTTACTAGGAGTTTTATTAAAGATTTGTTCTTTTTTTGGCTATAAATCAGTCATCCTTGAAAGTTGGAGCTCATTTTAGTACTGATGACATTTCATTTGAAGATACTAACTTGTAAATGATATTTTTATCAAAATATCATTTCTGGTGATATTCTATTTTCCTATTATCTTGTTCTTTAGAAGATTAGTGATATTTGAAGGTCATATTTTCAGGTCATGGAGCAGATCATGGGATAAATTTGCATTTGGACTGGTGAACTGTTACCTGTGCAGATAAAAAGACAGAAGCTTTATAAAAACATCTTTACAAACTTAAGAAAGATAAAGGAATGGAAAAGAAAATGTCAGATTGGCATTTACCACTTAATTTTGAATACTTTCATTATCCTTTTCTTCTCTTAAGCATGTCATTTTACATTTCCCATCATTATATCTCAACACAAAAGGTATGAATCTGCTCTTCCACAATATCTATATGGACTCATTTTCCTTCTGAAAGCAATTTGTCTGTAAATATCTGTGTGGCATCTCAGAACTCCTGCTCAAAAAGTCTACTATCATGTTTTCTTTTTGATTTGGAATGATCATTTCTAATAGAAAATTCTGAATTTTGAATATATTTAAGGATGTGAAGATTTTATAATAGAGAAAACATATAAACTATGTTTCAGATTTTTTTATCAACAAGATAACTTTAAGAAATTATATCTTCCCATTATGATTTTTAAAGTAACAAAACTATAAATTAAAAGCACAATTTTCAACCACAGTAGCAGAGCACTCACATACTATTTATGAGATGCTAATAGATCAAGGTGTTTTTTTTAAATATTTTGATGATTTTTAAGTATTTTACATGATTAACTCATGTGAAGCAAAATCTGATAGAATTGCAAGGAGAAATAGACAAACCCACTAATACAGTTGGAGCCTCCAAAAGTTGTCTGTTGGATACGGTACAATGAAAATCAATTAAGGACACCAGTAACCTGAACCATCAATTAACATTTCTACAATACTCCATCCAACAACAGTGGAATACAAATCCTTTTCAAGTTGTCATAGAATATTCACCAAGAAAGACCACATTTTTGGACCATAAAACACACCTTAAAATTTTTTTTTTAAATTAGAATTTAAAATATGTTCACGGATCTCAAGAGAATTGAACTAGAAATCTATAATGAAAGGATAGCTGGAAAATCTCCAAATATTTGGGCATTAAAAAATATTTCCAAATAATGCATAGATCAAAGAAGAAATTACAAGAGAAGTTTGAAAAATATTTTCAATTAAACAAAAATGAAATGTTGGGATACTGTGAAATCAGTTCTTAGAAGGAAATTTATAGTATTGTGCATATATTTAAAAAATAAGAAAGTTCTAAAATCAAAAACTGAAGTTTCCATCTTCGGAAGATAAAGGATGAAGAGAAAATTAAGCCTAAAGCAAGAGAAAAAGAAATAATAAAAACTAAAGCAGAAAACAAGTAAACCAAAAACAGGACTCAATAGATAAAAATAAAAAAAAAAAACAACTATAAGTTAGTTCTTTGAAAAGATCAATAACATTGATAAATCTCTAACCACACTAATCCAGGAAAAAAAAAAGAGAGAGAGAGAGGACACAAATTACCCATATCAAAAATGTTAGAGGGATCATTACTGCTGAGTCTATGAACATTAAAAAGATAATAAAGGAATATTATCAATAACATAATGCCTACAAATTTGATAAATGAGATGAAAATGAACCAATTCTTTGACAAGCACAACTATCAAAATTCTCACCACAATAAATAGACAACTGGAATATCTACAGTAAACAAACGGTGTGGTATTGATAAAATAAAAAATACACAGATCTATGAACAGAATTGGAAGCTCAATTATAGATCCACACAAATATTGTCAACAGTTTTTTGTTTGTTTTTTTTTTAACAAAAGCTCAGGGACAACTCAATGGAGAAAGAATCATCTTTTCAACAAATGGTGCTAGCATGTTGGAAATTTGTATGTGAAAATTGAATCTAAACATAGACTATACACCTTACACAAAAATTAACTCAAAATTGTAGATATAGGGCGCCTGGGTGGCTCAGTTGGTTAAGCGACTGCCTTCGGCTCAGGTCATGATCCTGGAGTCCCGGGATCGAGTCCCGTATCGGGCTCCCTGCTCGGCAGGGAGTCTGCTTCTCCCTCTGACCCTCCCCCCTCTCATGTGCTCTCTCTCATTCTCTCTCAAATAAATAAATAAAATCTTTAAAAAAAAAAAAAAATTGTAGATATAAGTGCAAAATGCAAAACTGTAAGACCTCTAGAAGAAAACATGGATAGAAATCCATATTACCTAGGTTTCTGGTGATGAGTTTTTAGATACTACACAAAAAACACAATCCATAAAAGAAAAAACACATGTTGGACTTAATAAAATTCAAAATTCTCTGTGAAAGATACTAATTAGAGAATGAATAGTCAAGCCACAGACAGGGAAAAACCATTTGCAAAATATGTATCTGAAAGGACTTGCATTCAAAATATACAAAACATCTGTAAAATAAGAAAATAAAGTAAACAAAGAACACAGGCAAAGGATCTGAACAGACACTTCATCTAGAAAAATATACAGGTGAAAAATAATCATATGATACAATCTCATCATTTGTCAGTAGGGGATGGAAATTAAAACAACAAGATATGACTCCACACCTATTAGAATGTCTAAAATCCAAAACCTGATAGTACTGATTGCTAATCATGTTGAGGAGCAACACCTCTCATTTAATGCTAGTGGGAGTGCAAAATGATATAGCCATCTTGGAAGACAGTTGGAAGTTTCTTATAAAGTTAGCATAATCTTACCTTATTTTTTTTAAAGATTTTATTTTATTTATTTATTTGACAGAGAGAGAGACAGCAAGAGAGGGAACACAAGCAAGAGGAGTGGGAGAGGGAGAAGCAGGCTTCCCGCCTAGCTGGGAGCCCAATGCGGGGATTGATCCCAGGACCCTGGGATCATGACCCGAGCAGAAGGCAGACACCTAACGACTGAGCCACCCAAGCGCCCCCCATAATCTCATCTTATGATCTAGTAGTCATCCTTCTAGGTATTTACTTAACTTACATGAAAATTTATCTCTACACCAAATCTTGCACAAAAAAAGTTTATAGCAGCTTTATTCGTAATTGCCAAAAACTGGAAACAATGAAGTTGCCCTTCAGTAAGCAAATACATAAATAACCCGTGATATATTCATACAATGAAATAGTATTCAGTAATAAAAAGAATGAGCTATCAAGCCAGGCAGCAATATGGATGAATCTTAATGCATGTTGCCAAGTGAAAGAAGCCAGTCAGAAAAGGCTACATACGAATATGATTTAATTTACATGACATTTTGGGAAAGGTAAAACTCTGTAGATGGTAAATAAATCAGTGGTTGTTAAGGGGTTCAGTGGCAGTAGTGTTGAATAAGTAAAGCAGAATGGCTTTTTTAAAGCTGCGAAATTATTCTGAATGGTACTGTACTAGTTCACACCACTAGGCATGTGTCAAAACCCATTGAACTGTATGGCATGAAGTGGACCTAAACATATGCAAAACTAAAAAAAAATAAGCAACTAGGAGGTCAATAGACGAAATAACCTTATTGAAGGAGATGTGGGGGAAAAGCATTGACCTAAGTAACATTGCCAATGAGTGGAGACTTTAAAGACAGAAGTATCTCTACGTAAACATTTCACTCTAGTTGATAAAGTCACTCCCCATGGAGGAACATGTTAACCATTTCTGAAACCACTGTATATGTATATTGGAATTGAACACTTAAGTAAATGAATAAGAGATGATTGGAGCTAGGTTTTCTCCATGCTGCTGGGAGATTTTAGATAAGCAAAGAGAGAAGGCTAGAATGATCCACATGGTTATGGAGTAAAGTTGGACACATCAGTATGAAATCATGTTTTAGCTTAAAATAGGTGGTGACATACAGAAGTATTTATGCATATGTGTATAGACACAATATCTGTGCAGATACTTCCTTGCTCTGTCAGCTAAAGAGGGCCTCATTAGCAACAAGGAAACCTAGCAACCACACACCTGAAGGGTGCCTACACATAGTGACTCACTTCAAAAACGGTGATATGGAAAGGGGAGTAAAGAGTAACTTTATCATGGGAAAACCTGACAAACACTACCTCAGCCAGGTGATCAAGGTCAGCATCAACAGTGATAAGTCATGTAGATGTGTGTATTCTTGAGGTAATGTGGTAAGAGAGGAACTTTAACTCTGTGGTCTTCCTCCTAAAAACCTATCACCTCAACCTAATAATAAGACTACTGAGGGAAATTCTACAGAATGTATAACCAGTACTTCTCAAAATTGTCAAGATAATAATAGAAAAAAAAAAGCCCCGAAATTAATGTTGATTATATTTTAAACTAATCACAGTTTTCTTTACTTAAAAATTAAGATTTGATTGTGAAACTTTTATTAATAACTTTTAATGAGAAACACCAGAACTAAATTTTACAGTATTTTAATTTTACACATTTTATATTTTATAACACAAAGACAATTCAGATAATATTTTGTATATACTCATATTTTCAGTCAAGAAATAAACACTAAGTTCATTGTTGCTCTTAGATTTAAATTATGCACAAAAAGATAATACTGATTTAACAGAGGATATTTTTTTCAGGCATATAATATATTACCATTTTTACAAAACTGGTATAATTTATGTGCACTTTCTTATCTGTAATTAAGTGTGGACTTGATCAAATAGTGAAAAAATGTAAGCTGTAATATTATATAAAAATCAATTTTTATATAAGTTAAAAATTTAACTTTTTATCTATGAAAGTTTTTCTCCGATTTAATTATCTTTTCAAATACTTGAAAAATTATCAAAGTAGCACATGTAAGTAATTTAAAAGTGAAAGAGTACTTCAAATGCATAATGAAAAACAATGTCACTTGTTCAATGTTCAACAATGTTCAATGTCACTTTTTTTATTCCTAAAACCAGTTCCTTAGAAGAAACAGTTTCAAATCTTCTGGCTGTTTATTCTAGAATTTCTATCCATAAAATGTGTACAATGTTATTTTTGATCCATAAATTTAAACATTATCTATCAGTTTTTGCATTATGTAAATACTGTGTACTGTTAACCATGCACTGTCTTGTGATGTTTTCATCCTTTTTCATTTTTGTGTGTTCTTCATGGATTTGATACCTACTTATTTTAATTTGCTTAGTTGTATTTTTAATTAGAACCATACTATTTACTTTGGTAACCTCTCATACAATTGCTCAGTAGTGGAATTTCTCGGATAATTGATCAGTTTCATTTCAGATAGTTCTCTATCCTTTTGCTCAGATTTGATTTGCTTCATAGCTATGAGATCCTGGAATTTTCTTTCACTATTATCCTAAGAATTATTCATCTTTTTTGTTTCCAGTGCCTATATGTTGGATATCATATATTTTTCTCTTCCTTGTTTTGTTCCATTATTTTGGTGGAACATGTTATCAGGAAATGGTACATAAGAGAAAAACTTCTGTAGACTGTCCACATATGAAATAGTCTTTTTGTGCTTAATTGTTTGGCTGGTAATAGAATCTAGGTTGGAAACCAGGTTTACTCTAAATTCTGAGGGCATTTGCTATTGAGAATCATAATGCCGTTTTGGTGCCTGACTTCTGTATAAGACCTGTTTTGTTCACCCATTTTTTCTGACTCTTTGGATATTTCATAATGGTGTGATTTGATAATTCTCTCTTCCATGGGATTTCCATCGATCTCTTTTCATCTCATATACCACATTTTTCTGACGAAATAAGCATCTTCAATTTTTAAATCTATGTGGTTCTGCAGCATAAATAGGCTTGCTGCTTGTTAATATCCCCCTACACAGTCATTTGGAATTCGGTTTGCTCAGTTGGGTTAAAAACCTCACCACCAGCTTTTTACTGCTACCAAATTAGTGATGTATCTTTTCCTTTATTATCTGTCCACTTTTCCTCTTTGTCCTTGTACAATTATAACTCTTTCTCATTTGAATGGCCTTAATAAGGGAGAAGACATGAATGTATGCCTTCAACCTGCCACATTTAACTGCAGGTTTATTCAACTACTTTTAAATTTACTTTATTAACATAACTATTACAAGATGTTCAATTATTTTTTCATATCTCTTGTTAATATGGTATTTTTCTGTTTTTCCTTTTACCTTTATTTGAACAAATAAATTAGCTCCAGACTGGAGCCTTTGATAAACAAGATTTTTTAAAGATTTATTTATTTATTTATTTATTTATTTATTTATTTATTTATTTATTTAAAAGAGAGAGAGAGCAGGAGTGAGGGGAGGGACAGAGAGAAAGAATCTCAAGCAGACTCCTGGCTGAAGATGGAGCCCCATGTCCACCCCAAGATTGTGACCCTGAGATCATGACCTGAGCTGAAATCAAGAGTCTGATGCTTAACTGACTGAGCCACCCAGGTGCCCCTAAACAATATACTTACCAACATGTGTGATAGCAATCTTTAATCTGGTAAGACCAAGCAATAAGCTATTTCAAAAAATGAATAATTTTAGAAAACCAAAGGTTACTTTTCAACTTACTGAAAATTAGTTCATTAATTTTTGGTGGAAATCTTCCTAAATGCAGTGCTCATTTACTTTCTATCTTAAACAGATCATGTATACTAAATATTCTCTCAGCTACTGCTGATAATCTTTATTTAACAAAACCTAGTTGATTTACTCAATAGCAAGCGTAACATTTCAGGTGCAGTTGAGATGTGTAGGAAAGTTTGTCATGAATATACTCACAGATCACCATTACATCGATATTTTTTTCTCTTGCCTTCCTGTCTACTGTTATAGCTATAATTCTTATTTTCACCCACTTAGGCTCCTTTTTAAAATCCCTGTCTACTAGGGCGCCTGGGTGGCTCAGTTGGTTAAGCGACTGCCTTCGGCCCAGGTCATGATCCTGGAGTCCCGGGATCGAGTCCCGCATCGGGCTCCCTGCTCGGCAGGGAGTCTGCTTCTCCCTCTGACCCTCCCCTCTCTCATGTGCTCTCTCTCATTCTCTCTCGCAAATAAATAAATAAATAAATCTTTAAAAAAAAAAATCCCTGTCTACTAGAATTTATCAACTAAACAAAATCAAGTAATAAATCTGTAAGCTAAGACATTTATTTTACTAACATTTGAAGTTTGTTACTCTGGCACTAAGGGCTCGTGTCTATGATGGAGTTAAATAAAAAGGCTATAGAACTGTTGTTTTTCTCAGAGACTTTTTTTTTCCTTATTTCTTCTGAGTTCCTAGATGAGTTTTGATTATTTTTCAGTAGGATTTACCTTCATCTCTGTTTCTTGTCTGGATATTGTAGTTGTCAATATGTCATCACTGAATTAAATTATTAAATTGCATTTATTAAAGAAAATGCATCTATCATATTTACTTAATTGCTGAAATATTATAAGTAGTATTTCTCTTAGTGATCAAATAAAACACGTCAAATTAGTTAAATAACTTCCTGAGTGCTTACTACAAAATATTAGTTAAAAGCACATCTGTACTCCTGTCTTGGCTCCACTTCTTACTGGCTGGTGCAAGACCTTTTACCATTCTAAATTTTGGTTTCCTCATTTTTAAAACAAAGATAATAATAATTTCTTCCACACAGGGTTTAATAAAGATCAAATCACATAGTGTATGGCACCCTCCCTCACATGTGGAAATATCTCCATAATCATGAGCTGTTACTGTCTTAAAGTTTTGTGCCAAGAATCTAACTAGGTGCTGGTGATAAAACAGTTACAATTGATGCCTTAATAGTATTATTTCTTCATTCTCCATTTCAAAGTAAAGAGTGATACTTAATTAGAATCTCTAATAATATAAAATGTGAATAATCTTAGGATGGAGGATGGTGATAGATGCATGTGGTTTGCATACAGACTGATTTGGAATTGAGTTTTGGTTCTGCTATTGTCTGGCTATCAATTTTGGCAAGTTATTTAACTTCTCAAAGCCTCAGTTTCCTTAAATGTAAAATAGTTACTTTTTTTTTTAGTTTTTTTAATGAAGTATATTTGACACACAGTGTTACTTTAGCTTCAGGTGTATAACATAGGGATTTGACAACTCTATACATTACACTATGTTCACCATGAGTGTGGCTACCATCTGTCACCTACAAACGCTATTGCAATACCATTGACTGTAGTCCCTATGCTGTACCTTTCATCCCGTGACTTACTCATTCCATAACTGGAAGCCAGTACCTCCCACTCCTCTTCACCTATTTTGCCTACTTCCCTACCCCCTCCCTTCTGGCAGCCATCAGTTTATCATATGTATTTATGGATCTGTTTCTGCTTTTGTTTGTTCATTTGTTTTGTTTTTTAGATTATAAATATACATGAAGTCAGTCATATGGTATTTGTCTTTCTCTGTCTGACTTATTTGACTTAGCATAATTTTAATAACACTTTCCCCATGCGGTTGTCATGATGATTTTATGAGAAAATGGCCATAAAAGGAATAATAGTGTGTATTTCACAAATGAGTGCATAATACACTTAAGTATAATAGTGTTAATATTTCCATAACTAAATGCAAAATTTTAATTAATGCTGTATATATTAATCATGATTTGCCATTTGAGAATTATACATATAGAAATCTGACTTGTACACACACTTTGTGAACAATATAGCAAATTTAAATGTTTGTTATAGTTATATCTGCTTTCAAAACCACATCTTCTGAAAGCTGTCTTGTGGGGGGAAAGTTTCAAATAACATGGAATGTAGAGATTCTCCACTTTGCTCCTTTTCACCCCATCTCTCCTGAATATGGATGTCCAAATTAGTCTCCGGGAACATACAATGAAGTTGGTGTAAACTTTTCTTTATTGCTATGAATCATGACAAACTGTTTTTACTATTTAACTTCCGAGTGAAAGCAAGTGTCACTTTTACAAAATGAATGATGTGAAATTATTACTTGCATCTCTTTCTCTGCAAGTAAACACGTCCAACATTTATGCTTAGTTTTCTACATGATATCAACACAAAAAAATAAGTGAATTTGATTTGTTAAAGAAACTAATCAGGGGCATCTGGGTGGCTCAGATGATTAAGCATCTGCCTTCTGCTCAGGTCATGATCCCAGGGACCTGGGATCAAGCCCCACATTGGGCTCCCTGCTCAGCGGGGAGCTTGCTTCTCTTTCTCCCTCTACCGTTCCCCCTGCTTGTGCTCTCTCGCCCTCTCTGTCAAAAACGTAAAAATAAATAAATAAATAAATAAATAAATAAATAAATAAATAAATAAAGGAAATCAGATTAATTATATCATATTTTGAAGACCAGATAACTTTTAATTGAATTTTTCATTTTTATAGCGTATTTTTGTGGCATTACATAGAAACATAATAGGAACAATCATAGCCTTTATTTATTGGATATTTTAATAGAACTTTACAACAGAAGAACGTATCTTTGAAAATGCAAGCTATCATTATTTTCCGTGTCTATAACATATGATTTAGTTGTGAGGATTCTACCAAATAACCTAGAACTTAATCAAATGAGACTTTTAAGATGTGATAGAAACTTGAGTATTTAAAAAAAATTTCTAAATGTGGACCATTTCCCATCTAGAGAACTAATTTATATTAGTTCATATAATAAAAAAGGGTAGGAGTCAGAGACATCTTCACCCATAATAGACAGGAATTTGTGAGCAAACATAAGCACAAGGAGGAATGTAAAAAATAGTAATGGAGAAAAGACTAAATAATATATAAATTATCAGAAGGATGATAGAAGAGTATGAAAAACTTTTACAAGTCTCCCTTTTTACTGTCTTTAATATTTTTGACACAGCTAAAGTTTTGTCAAGTTTCGGCAGGTAGTGCGTTTACCAAATAACAGCTATATTTCTAAGTTGTTGGAACTTTAAAAAAGTTGCAGTATTAAAAGTAATTACTATATGCAAAAATCAACGAAGTAAATTTAAAGATCACCAGTTGAACTCTTACTTTACAAATAAGCAAACAGACCACCAGGGTTGATGGAAGTCGTGGAGATCATCCTGTGAGTTACTGGCTGATCTGGGGATGGAACCCATGTATTTAAGTTCCTCTGTCTTCGCATGACCCCATTGCCACACCTAAAGTAAAATATTTCCACTCATCTGTGCTTTTCTAACAAATGTTTAAAATCTTTTTCCTTCTTCAAGCTATTTCCTTCAACTACAACAAAACTTATTCAAGAAGTCATCTGTATCTGTTGTCTCCCAACTAGGGTAAAAAAACCCTGGGGAGTATGCAAGACTAGTCATTGCACTGCAAGAAAACATAGTAGAATTTCCAGTTCCATTTACTTTTATCGTAGACAACAAAGAATTACACTATGTTGGATGACAGTTCCTCTCAGTTTGCTCAGAGTGATCATAGTTTGCTCCTGTTCCCTTTCCCTTACAAAATTGGCCCAGTTTGGATGATAGGTTATATGATGCATGTAAAATTTGTGTATATGTATACATAAAAATACCCTGATGGGAGTCTGGGAGATTTTTAAAAATTATATTATTGGAGTAGTATATTGATACAATTCATATAAAAACACTTATAAATGTAAAACATTTTAGATTTACTCTGTTTTTGGTCTGCAGAAATGAAAAACGAGAACAACCATCTCTATTCTTGGAGTTTAATCTACAGATTTATTTGCAGAAATAGGAAATGATAATATATGCTTATTCATTGTGGCATTATTTGTAATGGCAACACTTGGAAATAAACCAAATGTCCATCATTTGAGGATTAGTTAAATAAATTACAGCAAAAAGTAAAAAAGACAGATATACAAAAGAACTAGGACATCTTCTACATATAGGTATATTGTTAAGTGATGAAAAGCAAGATACAAAATGATGTGTATAATAGACTGAGTTTTCTTGTAAAATGATGGGAAATGATCTATATTTATATTTGTATGTACATCCATAAAGACACTCTGGAAATAAATAAAAGGGAAGGGAGGAATTAGTAACTGTTTACCCCGGGCAGTATTAAGGAACCAGCTGGGTTCATGGGGAATGGGAATAGAAGAGAGATTTTCACTTTATATCTTGGGGTTGTTAACTATGGTCTCATATTGCCTATTCGAAATTAAGTTGGCTGAAAATTTAAAATGCTGTGAAAACTATTGTATCATAACAGATCATACTGGCAAAGACAAGTCAAAAAAATTCAGAAAATAAGTTGCCATAGTAGAAAATTAAGAATGAGAGAAATAAGATAGAAACAACCTTTTTCCTGTTCTAGTGGCTTAAATGTCAGGGCCACTGAAGGGAAAACAGAAGAATGGAACGTGTTTTGTCATGAAGTGACAAAGATTATCGAACTGGCTGCCAGTGCATGGACTCTATCTAATAAGATGGTGAAATGCCCACCTTCCATTTCCAGTGAAAATTAAATGAATATGAGGAAGTTTATCATTCTCCATAAAGCATGAATACATTCATCATTTTCCATGGAACATGATTACAACTCCAGGTTCTAGTTAGTATCTTCATATTGATAGTCTTAGATGATCTTCAGACTATTATGCTTTCTTCTTTAGAATAATCCCTACTTCTTCTGCAAAGTCTATATATGAATATCTCATTAATACCTTCCATTTTTATATTACTCCCAAGTTGATTATTCTTTCTCAGCAGTACACAAAATTACACTTGCTTCTGAACTTCAGAATTTTTGACTCCTCAGAATTATTCTTTTCTCATCCCCCAAAGTCATCAAGCAAGTAAACCTTGCCGTTTTTTCCTTTATCTGTTCCAGTTCACGTTCTTCCCACTAAATTCTATTTTAGATATCCTTATTATGGCATATAAAGAGTACAACCTTCTCAAAATTTTCTCTCTCTTTTTTTAACAGGTCATTCATTAAAAAAAAAAATTCTCAATAGTTCTAACCTCTTCATGAGGCTTAATGATGAACCTCTGTCATATTTTTTTTTATTTTTTATTCTTATGTTAATCCCCATACATTACATCATTAGTTTTAGATGAAGTGTTCCATGATTCATTGTTTGTGCATAACACCCAGTGCTCCATGCAGAATGTGCCCTCCTCAATACCCACCACCAGGCTAACCCATCCTCCCACCCCCCTCCCCTCTAGAACCCTGTTTGTTTTTCAGAGTCCATCGTCTCT
>NC_138376.1:60075672-60108832 GCF_054177405.1 Leptonychotes weddellii | reverse complement strand
TTTTTTATTCTTATGTTAATCCCCATACATTACATCATTAGTTTTAGATGAAGTGTTCCATGATTCATTGTTTGTGCATAACACCCAGTGCTCCATGCAGAATGTGCCCTCCTCAATACCCACCACCAGGCTAACCCATCCTCCCACCCCCCTCCCCTCTAGAACCCTGTTTGTTTTTCAGAGTCCATCGTCTCTCATGTGAACCTCTGTCATATTACTGATTCAGCGTGATGGCAATGCTGAGCTTACACATCAGATAAACCAGAGTTATAGAAAACTCATCTCTGTCCTCTTATCTTATTTATGTTATTTTATGCTCAACTGACCATGTGTTATTTTCAAATAAGTAAACATAGAATATTATTGTCTTCAATAGAATTTTCCAAATACAATAGAAAAAAATAATTTCAGAACAGGTATTTTGGGAAAAAAAGTAAATTGGGTAGAGGAATATCAGTTGTTAACTTTAAATTGGGCCCCAAAGGCCAGCGATTCAGAAGTAAAGGATAAACTGAGAGACCACTGTATCCTCATAGCAAAGACTTCCAATATCCCTATCCTCAGAGTCCAGGTTGTTTGCCTTATAGGTCTTATTAACAAGGTCCTTTGGTCCTCCAGTAACTAAATTTCCTTAGGTGATAACCAAGAAAATTTCCTCTTTATGCCGATTCCTGATCATGCGCACACTGCTACAATAAGGTGTATTGTGCATTACGAAGCAGTGTTTTACCAAAGCCTATTAAATACGACAGAGATATGCAATGTGCACGTTATGTATCTCAGCGCTACTTAGTTGCACATTTGCCTTTACTACACTACAAAAATTTTTAAAAAAAGTCTTGAAAGTAGAAGTTGGATTTTGTTAACAAAAGAAAATAACAATTTAAAATCAAGCTCTCTCTTTTTAAGTTCATTTATCCTGGGAAAATGATGATTACTCTAAAATTAACCAAAAATAGTCCTATTTGTTAGATAGTATAACTTCAATATGACCAAAGTGACGTTTAGTGTTAATATGGAGCAGAATGAATTGCAACTATGTTCTATTGTTTCTGGCACATTAGGGTTTACCTTGTCAGCGTTCATTAGAAAGGAAGCTTATATTAACTCGGAAAATAATCATAGACTTCAGAAAGCATGTTATTATATTTCTGAAAATATTCCAAAATGAATGCAAGTAGTGAGTCTCCCAATAATTACAATGGAAAAGGGGCATTACTCTTGTAAAAGAGTCCTCACATACTGGTTGAGAATCCATCGTTAAGTGCAAACTGTTTATGGAAAGCATTTAAAAATTATTTTCTCCTAATGTGCCTTTGAAATTGCAATAATGAACCAGAAGTATTCATTGATATAATAGAAATCAGCTATAACTTAATTTTAATTTTAATTTACTCTATGGCATTAGTTTATCCCCTGCATGAAAATCTGGACAGATTCCATGAAGTCTTTGCTGTCCCTTAGGCCATAAAATGTCTTTATGTATAAGATAGTACTGGTTCAAAAAATTCAGATACTCAGTTTCATTAATAATCAAATCTTGAAAATTCACTTAAATATACTCTTTTTTTTTTCTTTCAGTTTTATAGATAACTGAAATGGCAAAAGGCTGTATTTGGCATCTTCTCGTTTTCCTTGCATGGGTTTCTATCTGTTCTTCTTCATCTTATCAACTGTGGGGGAAGAAATGGAGGAGGAATAACATCAGGAAAAGCCTTATATGACCAGCACCATCCATGCCTGTAATTTCACTTGATAAACTTGAAAAGACAGTGTGTTACACTATAATTCCAGATACTGCTGACATGTTTTATAGAAATGTCTGGGTAATATGTTTTTATCTGCTAACTATAAATTAATTGTAAAATATTTTAATATATAAATAAATACTTAAGTACAATAAGATAAATAGACATATAAAATGAAAGAACACATTTTTACTTTTGTAATAGGAAAGGTATTATAGGGAAATAAGATAATGTGGTTTTTGAAGACTTTTTCTGAAATCCATTCAAGATTGCTTGATGGGAGTTAGTTAGATTGTCCACCCCTAATAGACTACTAAGCTAAGTGTTATTCTGAACACAAATGAAAGACTGGCTTTCTGCTTATTCTTCTTCTTGACTAACATTGATGGAATGATAGAACAGTCAGCTTCTGCCTGTTCTTCTACAGAACGTTATGTTACCATCAGATTTGGGTCACAGTTATTTGGAGGTTATTAACACTGTTTCCAAGCTTAACTAAAGATCCCTGACAGCACCAGTAGCTCAAACATGTTTTTTTAAGATTTTATTTACTTATTTGTGAGAGAGAGATAGTGCGAGAGAGCAGGAGGAGAGGGAGGAGCAGGTCCTGGCTGAGCAGGGAGCCTGATGTGGGGCTCGATCCCAAGACCCTGGGATCAGGACCTGAGCAGAAGGCAGATGCTCAACTGACTGAGCCACCCACGTGCCCCATAGCTCAAATATTTTTGAAGTTCTTATATGATATGAAGGATTAAAGTCAGGTATGGATACTGCTTTAAAGATACCTTATAGATTGGTAGTTGGACATTTTCAGAAAGTTAGAAATAATGTAATGAAAATCATTTGCGCAGATAGTAGCTTGAATGCCAGATTCAGGATTTCAATGGAATGCAAATCAACCAAGCCTGAAGCTTCGCTGTTAAAATCATCACTACCTGGAGGGAAAACTCACTCTTCTGAAGAGTAAAGAAAGTAGAATAGGGCCGCCTATCCTCTTCTTATTCTCCCGTTTTGTTGATCCTCCTTATTACTCAGCACAGAATTTCTCTTTATCTTTTGTACATCTCTTTTTATGAATTTAACCACATTAGTGTTTTCTCTAAACCTACCACATCCATTCCTAAACTTCATCTATACTTAACAAATCTTGCAGATATAAGTCTCTGGAGCTTAATATACAAGATTGTAAGATCCTGCCCTTTGACCAGCTTGATCACGTCCCCAATTTATGAGATAGATAAACTTGGAGTTTCTTCAGCTGTAAAATCTGAAAGTGATTATATTCTTTATTTGTTTTGTTAATGAGGTACTGTAGGTGAAATCCCTAATACAGTTCTAACACATATTATGGATTCAATAAATATGAATGGCTTTTCTTTTGCTCTCCGTAAATAAAACAGTATTCCAGAGAAGAGAAAGAGAACTTCCGTCTCAAGAATCAAGGCATGTTTGATGGAGAAGGTGTCACTTATTCTGAAGCTTGCAGCATTAGTACAAGTTGGACTTGTGAATAGGTAGGAAAAGAAGCTCCCAGAAAAGGAAGTGGCATGAGCAAAGGAACAAATTTAACGTCTTGGAAGTGAAAGGTATACCTATATTTTAATTTGTAAAAAGCATAATATACATTAAGTTAGCAGTAGAGAAAATAATGAGAGGGCAGTATTTAGGGTACTGAAATCCTCACTAAGGAATTTAAATCTAAAGTTATAAAGAACAAATAGCTGTTGAGAGTTTTTGTATGATGTGCTCAGAGGTGTATTCATGAAGAAAAATCCAGCCATAGTGTACTTAGAGTGTATTTAAAGTAACAGAGAAGGATGGGTTTGGAAAGCTCTGGTGGAAATGGAGGAGCGGTGGCTGCTAGAGATAGAATACCATCAGAAATCTCACCTACCCACCAAGGAAACTAATGGAGTTGCGAAGCATATGTGGATATTTGTGCTCTGCCTGGACAATATTTATTTTCCTTTTAGGTGTTACATTTAATAATATATTGTGGGTAGTTTAATTATTACAATTCTGATTTGAATTCATCATCGCTACTGAATCTTGCTGCCCCAGTTGTGGTTCCTCCTTCATTCAGTTATGCCAGAAGCTAATCATTTGCCTCAGCCATATATGTCCACATATATGGGTGTCATTTATTCATGTCTTCCACATCCTTACCCTATTAATTGCCAAGTCCTTTTGTTTCTGCTGCCTATGTATGTCTTAAAGTTATCTACAAGTAAAAAATGCCAAGATTGGCTTCTGATTTTTCATATGTAACATCAGAAGCTAGAATATAGTCAATAACATCAACAGACTTCTCACCAAAATAAAAACCTGTGCCCTGAGATAGCATTTAAGAAATTGATTGAAAGAATTCAAGAAAATTATTTTCCACTTATCCCATCAAAAGAAAATATTTGACAAAGTTCTGTAATGTAATACTAGTCAGCCAGAACAGAGAATTCAAGATGGAGAAAAGCAAGGCGTAGAAAGAAATGGTAGCAAGTTCATTAGAATGAAGACTCCATGAGGTTACGGGTATTTGTTTTGTTCATGGCTGCAGCCCAGTGCCTAGGACAGTCATGTACAATGACCATTCCATAATTATTTGATAGATGAAGAGATGATTATGTATGGTGTATCTCATTTAGTCTATATAAATGTAATCGCATATAAATGGAGAATACTAGATTTTCTGCTGGTAATGTGAAAAATCGTGACTATAGAATAGATAAAATATCAGAAAACCTAATGCCTTAGAGTTGGATAAAGCATTAATAAATATGTTCTTAAATTCTAACAAGTGAGAAGAGGGGAGGAAGGTGTGAAATGGAGATTACTTGAACAGTTTCTTCTAACTAGGTCGTGAGGGAAAGCGATAAGAGGAATTAGTATTAGATAAAAAGTTGGCATCTTGTTTTGATTTAAAATAGAGTAAGATATGTTTTATTATAAATTCTGAGGAAGGGAAAGTAAACAAACTCCTAAATTTACAATGGAAAAAGTAGAATGATCGAACAAGTAATAATGCAAAGATATGTAAACATGGAAAAACAAAACAACTAAAATCAAGTAAATATTGCTCATACTAAAAGCAAGTAGATTTTATCATTAGAAGTTAGAGATGGCAAGATTGGATTGAAAAACCAGTCATTTGTGCTACTTACAGAAACACTAAAGATAATGTACCTAAATAGATTAAAATAAAGGAATGAACTAAGAGAAATGAGGAAATGCTCCTAAAGTGGAAGAAGCAGCAGTAGTCTCATTAATACCAAACAAGGGAGAATTTAAACAGGATATCATTATGTACTGATATGATTCTATATGGAAGGCATCACAGTAAAACTCTGTAACATAAAAATACAACTAAATACACAAAGTAAACACTAGTATAAATGCACAAAGAACAAGCAAAGCATATAGTTCTTTTTTTCTAAAACATATGGTTATATAGAAAGACTTCAGCTAATTAGATAATCTAGCAGCCAAGATACAAATGAGGATATAAGAAAGTGAATAATCATTCAACAAATATATATATATGTATGTAAGACATTGCTTCTTTCAAAAAGAAAGTATATCTATTCTTACACCCTGGAACATTTACACAAATTTAATTAGCTCCTTGACCACAAAGAACATTAACAATAGTCTTATAGCCTGCATTTTCTGGTTAAGAGCCAAAACAACTAGAAATAAATAGTATGGACCAAAATGTATCACACATACAAATTAAGAAACACACCACTAAACAACCCTTAAATCAGCTAGGAAATCAAGAGAGAAAATCATGCACAACATGGGAACGATTTACATTAAAACCTAGTGACTGTAGACAATTCAGGATTCAGGGAAAAAAAAAAAGTATAACTTTAAATTCTTAATTATTATAGAAGGAAAAAATTTTAAAGGCACAAAGTCATAACTAAAAAATTAAAAATAAGAAAAACAAAATGGACCAGAGATTAATTAGGGTTATAATCTAAAATTAATGAACTGGTAACTACACACACACACACACACACAAATTTAACAGGATAAATAAGTCCAAAAGCTAGTTTGAGAAGACCAATAAAATTAACACCTCATAAGCCTGCTTATGGAAAATGGAGAATATAAAACTAAGTAAAGAAAAACTATACAAAATTAGTATAAAGGAAGGATTTACAGCTATAGCCATAAGAAACCTTACAGAATTTTGGAGATGATTATTAAATACTAGTCCATAGTTACACATTTGAAAACCTTTGGGAAATACAAGATTATCCTAGGAGATATAATTAATAAAAATTTCCAACATTAAATGGAGACTTGAACAGTTCCCTAATTACAGAAGAGATTACAAAATTGATTAAAATTCTTTAATCCAAAAGGGCACAGATTAGATGAAGGTCAGAGCTGCACTTTAACATTTTAAAAAAATTCAGTACTATTTAAAGAATCTCCCACCACGGAAAATAATAAAAAAGTCTCCAGTTTATTGTGTAATGCCACAATAACTGTCATCCTACTCAAAGTAATATAAATGAAAACTATGGGGGAATTTCATTTATGATCATGGAATCAAAATCTTTAAAATAATTTATTACAATAATAAACAATTATTAGCTGCTAATCACTTCACCCAAACTTGTTGTCATCTACCGGAAATTGTCAAGATAAATATATAAAGTTAATACATCTGTCTTGTGAATAGTACCCCCTAGTATTGTACAGTACAAACCCCACACCATCTTATGGAGTAGGCCTGTCGTATGGGCACCTTATTCATAAATCTACCTAAGATGGACAAAGAATTTACATATCAACATTAAACAGGAAAGTGTTACAAATTCAAGGACGTGGAAGAATTATTAACCAAGACTGGAAACCTAGAAGCTTAAAAAACAACAACTAGAATTTAATGATTTATTATAAATTAAGGCTTTTTATGATAAAATATTACAAATAATTTCAACAGAATGAAATAGGTTTGGAAAAAAACACTTGTAAACCCAAATGAAATAAAAAAAGTTCTTAAGGATTGAACAGTATAAACAGCCAACACAAATAAAAACTGGCAGCAAATATATAAGTATAATTAATTTATGAAAGAGTAAGTCCAAAAGCTAAAAAACTAAATCCAAGTAGGAAAAAAACCGTAATAGCTATTTTAATTTTCTTTTTGCTAATTGACAAAAATAAAATAAAATTATACTCTAATCTTCTATAGTCATCAGATTAGTAGCATTTAGGAAGAGCTATAATATCTATGTCATGATTGGGGGTGGAGAGGCTTGTCGGGAAAGGGTAGTTTCACATATGGCTGATGGAAATGTAAAGTGTTATGGTCTTTTTTGGAAAGCAGTATGACAATATCTCCTAATATTAAAAATAACTTAAGGTTTTGACACAAAAATCTATTCCTAGGAATTCAATCACATGGAAACAAAAGCATCAATAAATATAATTAATTAATTAAAAATTTAAAAAAAACAGCAAAAACCCTTTATACAAGTATGCTTACCTTGTAGTGGATGAAGACAAATTAGGAAAAAAGGTGAATGCAGTTCGGTATAGAAAGGAATAATAGGGACGCCTGGGTGACTCAGTTGTTAAGCAACTGCCTTCGGCTCAGGTCATGCTCCCAGGGTCCTGGGATCGAGCCCCACATCGGGCTCCCTGCTCCACAGGAAGCATGCTTCTCCCTCTCCCACTCCCCCTGCTTGTGTTCCCTCTCTCGCTGTGTCTCTCTCTGTCAAATAAATAAATAAAATCTTTAAAAAGAAAAAGAAAGGAATAATAAATTAAGGCACAGCTACTCCATGAAACATTTTGCATTTATTAAAAAAATAAATCAGTGCATACAAACTAACTTGAAAAGATTTTCACAGTGCATTCCTAGGAGAAGATAAAATGAAGAAAAGTAGATGATGAAAAGTGTATTAAGTAATCCCATTTTGTAATTAATAATCAAATCGCCCCTATCTTGGCTAATCTGAATCCAAATTTGGAGGAAAATATGGAAAGGGAAAAATGAGTTGTAAATACGAGCTACACCCTTGTGTCGACGTGCAGAGAAGTCTGAGGCAGGAAGTTCTAGGAGCAGAAGACAGGGGAAGACAGAGTGAAAAGAAGAGTAAGGAAACTAAAGGTGAATGTATTAAATAATTAAAACATACAGAACATACATTTCTTGAGAAGAGGCATATGCTTTCAAAACAGGTCCTAAATATTTGGTTAGCAATTTTATAGTTAGGTATATTCTTGTGGGATAAATCTACATGTTCTCAATATGTATCAGTTGTTTGACCAAATCAAACTAAACCCATGGTTAGGGTCTGGAACTTTAAGCATTAAAATCCATGGAGAATTTAGTCTCTGCATAGGACTATATTTTAGGGTACTTTTGTAAGGAAAATGGCCTAACGCGTGAACACCAAGGTCTTTCAGTGTTCTCTCATGGACAGTCTTCCTCAGTGGACCTTCCATGTAGTCTGAAATTTGTGTGAAAGGTATTCTTTGCATTTCTGGTGATAAAAGCGGCTTTGCAATTGTGTTTTGGGACTCTTTTATTCTCACAAAGACACTACAATATCCTGAATGAAATTCAGTATTTAAAAAAATAATCCTTACTTTTAAGGCAGCATCTGCCAAATGCAGTGAACTAATAAAAATGTCTTTCTTTCTCCACAGAGGACCTCTTGTGTCACAACTGATCACATCAGCAAGTGAGGAAAGACTGTTGATATTTCCCACTAATAGGATTTTTGTTAATCAAACGCCTCTGGAAACGAAGTATGGCTAGAGTGCTATTGAGATATTACAATATCTCAAAGAGCTTTCTGGTAACAGCCAGTCTATAGCAGAAATTTCCTCTTAATATGTTCCCCAGATTGGATTAATTCTACAAGACTATTCATATCTCAACCCTCAGTAAGAAAGAGTGTGTTTTCTTGGTAACTCCTGGTAGGAATTCCTTGGCTGCCATTCAAAATGGGAGTCAAGCTGTGCTCGGTGAAACAGGCATCTACATCTGGACTTAGCTCATCAATAAATTACCAGAAGGAATATTTCCTTTCTGTCACTTGGGAGCTGCAGATGAATTCGGCTTGTGCTTACTGCTTGTTCGTGGTCAGGCCCAGGCCTATTGGAGAGCAGGGAAGGCCGGGCACAATGACTCATTCAGGCCTGAGCACAAGGAAGGAAATGCTCTATGGCCAAAATGCTATGTGGAGTTCCATTCAGAGCACCACACATTTCCCTGAAACTTGCTTAGGAAAACATTCTAATGCTGTTTTTAGTGTGTTCTATTTGTCATTCTGAAACACAACACATTAGTCGCTTTGAACTCCTGGGCACTAAAAATATTTAAGTTACATAAGCAGATTGAGTGAAAGAAAGACTAAATGGAGCTTTTAACTCAACACACTCAACAGCATCTCCTTATTGCCCTAATGAATAGTGAAGCTCTTGTAATCGGCTGTGGAAAGCCTTGCAGACAGCCAGCCAGCCCATATTGGACAGTGCAAAGAAGCAGCAAAACCAAGATAAACAGCCATGCATATTTTCTCCTGCTGGAATGAAAAGCAGTGTTTTGCAAAAATACATACTCTTTTTTCCTATTACTATTACAATTCTTGCATGACTTTCATGTCCAATTGTTGGCTCACTCGGACTTGCAAAATGTTTGAGGGTAGAAAGGAAACAGAAGGAAGAGATATTGCTTGGGTGCCCTATTTTGTCCCATATGCATTTGAAAAGCAGACACTATGTAAATATAAGAGGAAACTATTCAAATTTGCTTGTCCTTTCACTTTTTTTTTTGCCTCCATCTTTGTTTTCTTTTATATTTCTGGAGCTTTGATTCATAATCTTGAATCTCTTAGTGTGGGTCTCTATCTTCAGTACCTCTGTGTAGGACATCCACTGCCAATGTTTAGGATTGTACAGTTATTAGTGAAACTGGGTTTTTTTAAAGATGTATATTGTCTGTGTGTGTGATATACACGTGCAATATATTCCATAAGTGTCATGAGGGATTCTTTATAGGGGCTCCTGTTATAAACAAGCTTTATTAGGCATGTGAAAATAAGTTGCATAGGAGGAAAAGCAGAATAAATGGCATCACACATATTCACAATACAATCCTTCTTCAGCATTTCTGAAAATAAGTGTGAAATCCTTGAACACACACACACACACCCCAATAAAAGAGAGGTCAGTAAACTGAATAACTGTTTCTTTGCAGTACCTACTGAAGTATTTTACTGAGAGAAAAAAAGGGAGGAAAGGTTTGGTGGTGGTATTATAAGACTCATAAAAAGTCAAAAGAAACAATTTTTAAATTAAACTTGTTGCCTGATTTTTGATTTAGCATTTGGGGTTGAATGTGTACAAAATTCAAAAGGAGGCATAATCATAATTTTTAAAAAAACCATATTTATACCTAAGCAAATTAGACAATTGTCTGTTACTTTGCTCTAAATATAAACACAACTTCACTCCATGCTAGTTTCTGAAAGGAGGAACTCAAAATTTTCTTGCTCTAGAAAAAAAAAAAACAAAACACAAGGCAGCCAAATTAACCTGCATAGCAATAAATGAAAATAATTGTACAACAGATATTTCTTAGAGGGAAATATTTTCTAAAGCCTCTATATTTGAAGAATAATAAAAAAAGAGATGGTATTAATTAGTGGCAAACACAGATGTAAAAAATAAAATGAGGAGGGGCACAGGATATAGGAAACTATTTGAACTATTTTAGCACTTGAAAATGTCAGACAATTTATTGAGGATTTATTCACTTGGTTTGGAAGGTCTTAGGGACTGGCTATAAAAACATCTAAGAACTGGTACTGTTTTAACTGAGTCAAACAGCAGTATGAGCGCAGAGTACTTTTCAGGTTATTTTATGACATTAGTAAATGAAAGGGACAAATTAATTACTGTTCTTTTAACTCTAACCCCATAGATACAAGCCAAATGATTAGGAAGGAAAGCAAAAGTTAAATCAGGAAAAAGTTCATTTTGGAAAAAAAAATTAAACTCTCCTCTTTATATGCCTCAACGCCAAAGGAAGATCATACCCAGTTAACTTCTTTCAAATATCTGCTTTAATTTCAGGGAACTTTTGCATTAATTTGTGATCCTTCAGTTTTTAAAAGTCAAACTAATACCAGAAGTACTATCCTACTTCACAGGAATATGTTCACAATATATGAGATAATTTATATGTTAACTACTTTGAGATCTTAGGAAACAAGGAGTTAAGATAACATTTTTTTTTATCAGTATGGACACATTTAAAATACTGAGTAATTTATAGGGATTTTCATTCACCTAATTAAATATACTGACATTCAACCTCTAATCCAGGCTTTATGATGTATGTAACTACCCCTTCCTACAAAAAGACAGGCTATCAAGCATATTGTAAATTAATGAATGCCTAAAGCCTGTGTCAGGGTTTCTGAATTTGAACTTGTTACTACTTTTTTAACTTTGTTGCCTTATTATCATTGCATTAGCTCATCCACCAAAGGAAGCATGTTTTAAAACAAAGCCAACCTTTGCCTCAGAAAGCAGCCTTATTTTCACTGAAAAGTTTTGGATTTTCCAATTCCTTTAACACCATAACCAAGGAGAAGTCATTTCACATTATTGGGCATAGGATATAACACGAATCAATATTATTTCCCTTATAAAAACCTGCAAGTGTTTACATAAACCCTTCATAAAATTCATTAATTAATCTTGTGGTGTTCTTGTAGACACTGATGTTTTCTCCTCCTGTTCATTGATGAGAAGGCAGACTCAGAGAAGGAAAGAAAATCCACATTTTGAAAAACAAAAATATTATTTTAGGTTTTTTTTTCCTCCCCTCCGGGTAATCTTGGATTATTACTGTGAGTTCCTTACTACCTTTGTGCTGAATGTCGGCTTTTGCTGTGTGTGCAGAAAGTGAATCATCTCATCTCTGGGTGTTGAATATTTCTTTATAGCTTCAAATTTCAGAACAGTCATTGTGCGTAACTCGAGGGTGTGTGCCACAAGAACTGTTAAAGAGTACTCAAATAAGACATGTTTCAAATCCCACTTATTCTTTTATATTTCAAAACAAAATAAATAGCATTGTTACGGATCATTTTAGAGCTAATGATGACGCCATCTCTTTACGAATTTGCTTAACACTATCTCAGAGAGTCGGAAACTATGAAGCTTTTCCATTCCCTTCTCCTGATTTTGGATTATTTTTTCACTTGACAGTGACTTAGAGAAAAATGAAGTGCTGTAATCGAGTAACTTTATCCAGGTCACTGGAGCACCCTGCCTGCCTTCTCTTCTCAGCTTTCCCACTCACCACACACACACACACACACACACACACAGGAATGCGGCCGTGAGCATCATTTTCCCTGTTCTAACGACATCATAAAAACAATTGGGTAAGTGTGTACAGTGACCAAATTTCTCTTTCTTTTCCTTTTGGTAACCACTGTGGTTCCCAAGTCTTCATCACTGCTTCTGAAGGCTTCAGTCACTCTTGCTACAAATCCCCGCAGCCTGCAAAGAGGAAAAGGGGACAGCTGTGTGAGTGGGGTGGATGTGAGAAGGTGATAAGATGATGATGCTTGTTCCCAAGAAGTTTATATCATTTGTTACTATTACTAGAATGTTGCAGGGGAAAATGAGATGAACCATTATAAAATGAAACGAAGCTAGGCTTTTGGAGGGATGGACCGTGACTAGTTCCCATCACATCTTGTCAGCTTGTCCCAGGAACCAGGTGAATTAAATCTAACTCAATGAGAAGAAGGCAAAGCTCTTTGCCATTAATATAAATACCTGCTGGTTACATTCTTATTTTAAAAACATCATCTTTTCCAACTTCTGACAAATGAACTTAATGTGACTCAATTTGAGGAGTTCAAAGTTTATAATACAAATTCACAGATCTCTGTATCTGCAAAGAGTATTTGCATAAAATATTCACAGATCCTGTTCAGACTTACCAATATTTCAGTACAGTTTTTAACTACACCCACTACTGCTTGGAGCAACCTACAGAAATAAATGTCATTTTATTTTGTGATCGATATATTCAGATCTAACACACAAAAAAGAAGTGTGAATGCAGTCTTTAAAGATAGTGAGTTAGAAAGGGAACTGAAAGTGAAAAGTACAGAAACTGAGTACAATACAGAAGAATGGACACATAGATTATAAGGTAATTATACTGTTATGACTGTCTCCAGATTATTTTAAAGACCTTTATCCTCTCAGAGGACAATTTACAAATCACCTTCTAAATTCTATCTTACCTACTTCTATTCTTATATACTTCTTCTGATAAGTTTTTCCCAGACATATATTTGAAGCAATTCAGTCTATTTATGTTCAAATATTACATATAAATAATGTCACCTAATCATTTATTTTAAAAACTCTCTAGGAGATGATTTATTATAGTATCATTCCAAAAAATTCTTTTTTTTTCAAAATATTCTTACTTTTTTAAAATTTAGATTCAATTAGCCAACATATAGTACATCATTAGTTTCAGATGTAATGTTCATTGATTCATCAGTTGTGTATAACACCCAGTGCTCATCCCATCACATGCCCTCCTTAATGCCCATCACCCATCTATCCCATCCCCCCATCACCTCCCCTCCAGCAACCCTCAGTTTGTTTCCTATAGTTAAGAGTCTCTCATGGTTTTTCTCCCTCTCTGATGACTTCCCATTCAGTTTTCCTTCCCTTCCCCCATGATCCTCTGTGCTGTTCTTATATTCCACATATGAGTGAAATGGTATGATAATTGTCTTTCTCTGATTGACTTATTTTGCTCAGCATAATACCCTCCAGTTCCATCCACATCAGTGTAAATGGTAAGTATTCATCCTTTCTGATGGCTGCATAATATTCCATTGTGGATATATATATATATATATACATATATATATATATATCACATCTTCTTTATCCATTCATCTGTTGATGGACATCTAGGCTCTTTCCATAGTCACAATAGTTTGGCTATTGTGGACATTGCTGCGGTGAACGTTGGGGTGTAAGGGCCCCTTCAGATCACTACATTTGTATCTTTCGGGTAAATACCCAGTAGTGCAATTGCTGGGTCATAGGGTAGCTCTATTTTTAACTTCTTGAGGAACCTCCATACTGTTTTCCAGAGTGGCTGCACCAGCTTGCATTCCCACCAACAGTGTAAGAGGGTTCCTCTTTCTCTGCATCCTCACCAATATTTGTTGTTTCCTGTCTTGTTAATTTTAGCCATTCTGACAAATTAAATACTAATTTGATTTGTATTTCCCTGATGCCCCCAATGATGTAGAACATTTTTTCATGTGTCTGTTGGCCATTTGTATAAGACTTTACTTCTGTAAAATTTCATCTATGCATAAGTATAACTTCTGAGATTTGTTTCATTCTATTTTTTAGACTTAAAAAAATAAAAGTGGGGTGAGTCCTTCACATGACCTGACAGGTCAGCCTGCTAGTGGCCAGGGCTAAATGAGTAATGAGAGGATAATGAACATCAGTAAATTTTGGGGGTGGTTTGATTTCTATTTTTGTCTCAGTAATAGGATGAGACAAATCCAGAGAAAGACAATTGGTCAATAAGATATATCTAAAAGAAATGAAATAATCTAATCTTAAAAAGTAAGTGTTTTGAAACAATGTATGAAGAAGGCCTTCTCGCAGGATGATATACTTTGTTATCAGAATGAATCAGGGTCCCAAATGCCACATTGTATTTCTTTTCTGCATCTTATTTTAAGCTTCTAGAGAAAGGAAAATCTTTACTCCCTCCAAAAATGACACTTGACACCTGTTCTCTATAAAGACTAAACTTAAAAATGATCAGAACATTTTAGAAGTAGTTAGTGAATTGAATATTTGAGCTAGAAATCTCACCAGTGTGACAAATGTAGATCAGTTCTTTCTAAAATTGTGTATCAAGTGTAAGTTCTCGTGGAAGTCAAATTACATTTTACATATCCAATTAAATATTTTAAAAGGTAAGGTGTCCAGTCGTCAGTAGGTGTAAAAAGCCAACTAAAATGACATAGTTATTGATAGTAAGAAAGAGGACTAATTACTGAACAGCTTCTCTGTGTGTCCCTGGTGCTTCATTCACACATTCAACAGATATAAATAACAATTATCCTATTTTATAGATGAAGATATGGATGCTCAGAGATACTAAGGGACTCAGAAATCACATAGGCACTGACTGTCAAAGCCAGCGCCAGAGCTAGTCTCATTCTTCTCTCTTATACAAGGAAAATAAGAGTGGTTTTTGAAAAATTTTGGAGATGAATTAAATGCAAAATCAGAATTTTGACTATTAAGCAGTCTGATCATCTGAATAGTCATCTGAATCTGAATAAATACTCATATTCAGAATAACTTACCTGGTTTTCTTTCCACATTCCCCTATTTTGATATACATACCAATAAATTTAACAATTTTTTACTTTGCTGTCATACATTTATAAACCATCTTCAGTAGAAGAAGACATGAAACATCAAGGGTCTCTGCAACCTGCAAGATTAAAAGCCTGGTAGCAACTTTTTATCCCACTCTGTGCTTGAACCTGTCTGTGCCAACAGAGCTAGCAGACTGTTTAAAGTTCCTGTGGCTTGGGCAAAAGCCAGTCTTTGCAGACACAGTTTCAGAGAAGAGAGACTTTTTCCCCTTCCAACTGGCCAAGTTGAGTCTGATTAGGAAGGTAACACTGGGGGAAGGTGGAATGGGGTGTAGGAGTTCATTTGTTGAGGAGAATGTATGTTTTATTAGAAAAAAAGTCTTCAGCTGCACAAAGGCATAAAGGCACCGATATTTTCAGCTTATATCAGAAGCTAAAAGTTGGATTACTCTGAAGTCACGGCTTGTCTCTGGGCTTAGAGCTGCCTGGATATAAAAAAAAATAAAATAAAAAATCCGTAACATCCTTGCCGCCTCCGTGTTATTGTGTTGGTGCCATTTCTCTTGCTGGCTCTGAAAGCCTTTGCATTTCATTCACTCACTCACTCATTCACTCGCACATGCCTTCATTCTTCACTTGTGCCTACTAACACAAGCCATATCATTGTTCTAAATTTCTAAGTTGAGCTCTCCACGTCTGTCTTGCTCTACTCTGTAATCATTTAGTTTCAACACTACTGAAATGTTTTTCTAATCCACTGTAGTCTAAAATAGAACAGCCTTCTAAACATATTTGACATGACATTTTTATTATCCTGTAGAGAAATATGTGTGTGATTCAACTTCAATTCAAAAATACTGATAAAAATATTTATATTTTTGTTGCACTGGAATAATGTAACAATTACTTTTGTGATCATAGAAAGACACAATAATCACCAGTCACAACAGAGTGGGGACTCTTAACCAGGGGCACCTGTACCCCCTCATTAAATGCACTTTGAGGGGTTTGTAAACACCTGAAATTATATAATTTTATATATGCATGTGTGTGTGTGTATATATATATATATATATGATATCTAGTAAAGACCCTTGGTATTTTTATCAGACTCTCAAAGTACATACATACACACGAAACTGTGTATTACTTATATTTACATACTTTTGTTAAAATCCATAATGAAATTAATTTTACTGCTAATTGGCAATGATTACGATCATAAATTCAGGAAATCTTCTCCCCAAATCACTCTTCTAAGCCTTCTTTCTCTCACAAAACTACCAGTCACAAATCTTCCGTTGTGATATTGCACTCTAGTTTATAGGAGACAAACTTTAAAAACCAACCAAAAATAAACAAACCCTAAAATACTTCACTTGATCCTATTTTCTTAACCAAATCCTGTGCTTTGCTTTCCTTCCAAATTTAAATTCTTCAGCAAAATTTCACAATCATCTTGATATCATTCACCAATTATTTAATCTTAATCTCTGTGATCTGAGTCCTACCTAAATCCAACTAAAAACTGTTATGGAATTTTGCATTCATTATTAAGTTGGTTCACCATACAGACTGTGAAAAAGCTACAGAGGTCTAAGAAGTGAAGAAAGCAAAGAAGAGAGAAGGAAATGGCTTGTTGAGATCACATTTGTAAGTAAATTTATGTCTTCTGAATCCATGTCATTTGCTCTTTCTCCAACTCTCCATCCACCCTTTGCTAACATCATATTTTTCTGCATATTATAACTTCTTATTCATCTTTTTCCAAGTCCTATTTTTATGTTTTAATTCTCAATGATAGCCAATGTCATATATCTTCTTGAATCTGTCAAGTTACAATGTTTATCCACTTTTCAAGCATTCATCCACTCATTTATGCAAGCTTTCTCTTAACCTCCTTATAATTCATTTAAAGAAAAGCATTTAAAGAAAAGTACTTTATTCACAAATTAACTGCCTTCTCTCTTCCTCCAAGATTAACTAAAAATTTAGAATTTCAACACTAGATGTCAGTTCTTCAAGCCTTCAGTCTTAATTTTAATTTTTGTGCTCCTCTGAGGCAGTGATCTGGAAAGATCAATCTATAGATATGGAGGAGAAAGAAACTGTAATCATTCTAGTGTTTAAATGTAACGGCTTATCTTGAGGAGGTATATTGAGTCCGTTTTGTTTTACCACTCCCTGAATATATCTTAATTTTTTCATTCTCACTTTCAAAGGGAATACCTTAACCCCTCTCTACTTGTTTAAACCTTATACATTGCATAATATTTAGTACCACTTTTAATGTTTCCATAGGCTTCCCTTAACACCAAAGCCTAAAGTCAATTCATCATCCCCTGAAAAACTATTTTACTAATACATTGCAATTACTCATAGGAGATTAAAGAGAGCCGAATTAATCAAAGGAGAGCCAAATCTTTATCACTGTTTCCTTGAATTCTTACATAATTATGTCATTATAGTGTTTTTCAGAATTGCTTATTTATTTCCACAACTATATAATAAACTCATAGGGAAGAAATATATTTCTTTGATCTGCTACAGTACTTAATGAATTTGAGTGCTCAACAGGAGTAGACTGATTGCATTTTACTTTGATTTGCTAAATCCATAGTAAAAAATAATCCAGGAGGGTAACAATCAAGATTCCAAGAGTTATTTGCTAAGGAGGAGAATCTCAATTTTCTTCAGATGAATTTTATATATAATGAAAAAGATTCTTTATTTCATAGACTTAATCTCTCTCAGAACACCAAACCAACCAATGAAAATCATCAAATTTAATTTTTTTGTAACTAAGTTTTAAAATATGCTTATGGAAAAATTCACAGGTCTTAAATGTTCAATTAAATGAGTTTTCAAAATAAATCTTATACTGAAGCAAGGTATACGACATTTCTAAATCTACCCAGAAAGTTCCCTCAGGCACTAAATCCACTAAGTCCCATTCCCTCTCTGTTGTAGTTTCTACCAAAAATAGATAAATTTCTCCTGTTCTTAAACTTAATTTTTTAAAAGATTTATTTATTTATTTTAGAGAGAGAGAAAGTGAGAGAGCACACACATGAGCAGGGGGAGGGGCAGAGGGAGAGAATCTTCAAGCAGACTCCCCACTAAGCATGGAGCCCAACACAGGGCTCTTATCTCCTGACCCATGAGTTCAAGACCTGAGCCGAAGAGTCTGATACTTAACTGACTGAGCCACCCAGGTGCCCCTTAAACTTTGTTTAAATGGAATCATGAAATATATCCTTTGGGGGCACCTGGGTGGCTCAGTCGTTAAGCATCTGCCTTGGGCTCAGATCATGATCCGGGGTCCTGGGATCGAGCCCTGCATCAGCTCTCTGCTCAGCGGGAGGCCTGCTTCTCCCTTTCCCACTGCCCCCCCCGACTTGTGTTCCCTCTCTCACTGTCTCTCTCTGTCAAATAATAAATAAAATCTTTAAAAAAAAAAAAGAAATATATCCTTTGTGTTGGTTTCCTTTGGCAAATTTACAGTTTTCACAATTCTGTGCTTTTGCATGTATTTATAGCTCATTCTTTTATGTTACTGAGTAGTATTCCATTATGTGGACATGGACAGATATTGACCTGTAATTTTCTTTTCTTGTAATGTTTTTGTTGGGCTTTGATATCAGTATTATACTGACCTCAAAACAAGAAGAGGAGTCTTCCTTCCTTTTCTATTTTCTGGAGGAATTTGCATCTAATGGTTGTAACTTCTTGAAGTATTTGATAGAATCAACTAAGGGGAAATATCTGGGACTGGAGTGGGTTGTTTAATCTCCAAATTATTGGCAATATTTAAATATATTATTAATATTACATTTAATGTAATAATTTATATTTATATTTAATGTAATATAATTATTATATTACATTTTAATTTAATTCTGTTTTCCTAGAGAACATATTTTGTAAGCTTAAATCCCTCAGAATTTATTGACACATTTTTAATGAACCAGTATATGATCCATGTTGTTAAATATTCTTTGTGCACATGAGAAGAGTGTGTATCCAGTGGTTGGGTGTATTGTTCCAAAAGTATGAATGAGGTCTATAAATATAATTTAGGTGAAGTTGGATGATGGTATTATTCAGGTCTTCTGAGTTTTTAGTTTTTTCTGTCTGGTTGCTATATCACATACTGAGAGAAGGATATTATATTCTCCTTTACTTTGTGTTTATCTATTTATTCCTTTAGTTTGGTCAAATTTTACTTTGATGCTCTGTTATTAAGCACATATACATTTAAGATTACTGTGTCTTCATAATTAATTGAGTCTTTTTTCATTTTTAAATGTCTTCTTTATGTATTATAATTCTTGTTTTAAAGTCTGCTTTTCCTGATATTAATATAGTTAAAGAATTTTCTTATACTTAGTGTTTGGATGGTATATCTTTTTCTACTCTCTTATTTTTTAGCCTATTATATTTTGATATGTATAGAGTATTTTTTATAAATGGCAAATGGATATGTACTGTTTTAATCTAATCTTACAGTTTCTATTCACTACTATTCATTACAACTTTCTATTCACAAATGAATTTAAACCATTTATATTTTATGCAACTAAGAGTATTATTGTATTTAAGTCTACAGTCTTGATACTAAAAAAGTTTTTTATTTTTTCCTTTCATGCTTTTTATTTGTTTAGTGGACTACTTCTGAATTTTCCATTTTAATTTCTCTATTGACTATTTTGATATGCCTACTTGTATTTATTATTATATTACTTCAGGTTATATAAGTAAACATATAACAGTATAATTCAATTGGCCTGTCTCTCCATCAGTTGGGTTATATTTACATATATTGCACGTCAACACATATTACAATCTCCAAGATACAATTTTACTTAAGTTTTAAAGATTTATTTATTTATTAGAGAGAGAGTGGTGGGGACAGGGCAGAGGAAGAGGGAGAGAGAATCTCTAGCAGACTCCCTACTGAGTGAGAAGCCCCACATGGGGCTTGATCTCACAGACCCTGAGATCATGACCTGAGCCAAAACCAAGAGTCAGACACTCAACCAACTAAATGAGCCACCCAGGCATCCTAACACAATTTTATTTTTTAATCTTTTGCTTAGTGAGACAATTCTACTTATTTTTTTTTTTTAGATTTATTTATTTATTTGAGAGAGAGAGCGTGTGCTTGCACAGGGTGGGGGGAGGGTTGGGCAGAGGGAGAAGGAGAGGGAGAGAGAGAAACTCAAGCAGACTCCTCCTGAGTGTGGAGCCCAACATTGGGCTCAATCTCACAACCCTGAGATTATGACCCAAGCCAAAACCAAGAGTCAGACACATAACCAACTGAGTCACCCAGGAGCCCCCAACAATTCTACTTATTTAATAGATTAAGATAGAAAAAAAATAATCTTTTATATTTACTAATATATTTGCCACTCGCTGGGCTATTTATTTCCGTGGACTTAAATTGTCATCTAGTGACAGTTCCCTTCAACCCAAAGAACTAGCTTTAGCATTACTTATTGTGCAGGTGTGCTGGCAAGTAATTCTCTCACCTTTTATTTTTCTAAATATACCTTTATTTCACCCTTGGTTTTGGAAGATTTTGTTTGCTGGATATAGAATTCTGGTTGACAGATTGATACTATATTTGTTATTTATTTGTTTGGTTATTTGTTTTCAGCACTTAAAAATGTTTCTATTTTCATTGGCCTCCACTGTTTCTAATGAAAAATTTACCATAATTAGTATTTTTGTTCCCTACATAGTTTTTTTTTATCCCTAGCTTCTATTAAAGTTTTGTTTTTATGTTTGGTTTTTTAGCCATTGACTTTCCTTTTATAATACTTTTTCTTTCATTCAGGTAAAGTTCTCATAATAAAAAATTACACATTTTAAGGTGAACAATTCAGTAGCAGTTAGTACATTCTGTGCAACCACCACCTTCATCTAGTTCCAAAACTTTCATCACTCCAAAAGAAAACACCATACCAATTAAGCAGTTATTCCCCCATTCCTCCTTCCTTATCAATCACCAATCTACATTTTGTCTGTATGGATTTACCTATTCTGGACATTTCAAAAAATGAAATTATATCACATGTGACCTAGCTTCTTTCACTTAGCAAAATATGCATGTACACTGTAGCAAGTAACAGCACTTCATTCCTTTTCATAACTGTATATACCACAGTTTATGTATCCATTCATCCAATGATGGATATTTAAGCTGTTTCTACCTTTGGCTACTGTGAACAGTGCTGCTATGAACACACTTGTGCATGTATTTGTTTGAGTACCTGGTTTAACTTAGTGGGAGGTATATACCTAGGAGTGGAATTACTGGTTCATATGGGAACTGTATAACTTTTTGAGGAACTGGCAAATTATTCCCCAGAGTGACGGAACCATTTTACATTCCACCACCAATATACATGGGTTTGATTTCTCCATAGTCTCTCCAACACTTACTATTTACTTCTTCTTCTTATAGCCATAATAGAAGGTGTGAAGTGGTACTCCATTATGGCATTGATTTGCACTTTTTCTGGTAACTAATGACATTAAGCATTTCTGTGCTTGTGGCCATTTGTATGTTTTCATTGGAGAAATGTCTATTCAAGTCTTTTGCCCATCTGTAATTTGGGTTGTCTTTTTGTTGAACTGTGAGAGTTCGTATATTCTGTTTACTATGCCCTTATTAAGTATGTGATTTCCAAACATTTGCTCCCATTATGTAGGTTGTCTTTTCACTTTCTTGATAATATTATCTGATGAACAAAAGTTTTCAATTTTAACAAGGTTGAATTTACCTATTTTCTTATTTTGTTGTTCATGCTTTTGCTCTCATAACTAAGGATCCACTACCAGACCCAAGATCATAAAGATTTATTTCTATGTCTTCTTCTAAGAACTTTGTGATTTTAGCCATAATATTTAGGTTGATTCATCCATTTTGAGTTGATTTTTGTATATTAGCCATTGGACTTTGATGCCCCTTGCTGTGGTTCTCCTTGTATCTAGGACACTGATATTGACTTAGTTTGGTAAATTTTTATCCACTATTTATTCAAATATTTTTAATACTTTAACCTCCCTTTCAGTGATTACACAGATGATGCACCACTCACTACTGTCCCACCAGGTACAATAACTTTGTTCATGGTATTCTATTCTCATTTTTTCCCTGTATTTTTTGTCTTTTCTTCAAATTAGACAATTTCTATTGATCTCTCTTTAAGCTTACCAACTCTTTTCTTCTGTTTCCAATATATATTCATACCCATGCAGTGAACTTGTCATATCATATATTGTGCTTTTAAATTTTAGAATTCCCATTAGATTAGAAACTTTTGTTTCCATTTCTGTTAGGATTTTTCCACATCTGTGCATTCATTATGACCACTTTTCACTTTAAGTTTTGAACATATTTCTGATAAACTTGGCTAAGTGAAATAAGCCAATCATGAAATAACACATACTATATGATTCAATTCATATGAACAGGCAAAATTAATCGGTGGTGGAATAAATCAGAAGAATGTTTACCTCTGGGTTGGTGGTGGGAATTTTGTGTGAGGAGGGTATGTGGGGACTTCCTTGGTTGATGGGAATGCTCTCTATTTTTTTTTGGTCATGGTTTTACATATGTGTATTCCATTTTTAGAACTCATCAAACTATACATTCAAGACCTGTACATTCTGTTATATGTTGAATATACCTCAAAATACTGACAAAACTACAGAATATTATTTAGGGTCTACAAACTACTAAAGTAAGAAAGAAAATGATTAGGACAAAATGCGTAACAGTAGTTACCTCTGTAAGGATGAGGGAATGTGATTGGGAAAGGCACCCTGGGAACTTCTCAAGTACTGGTAGTGTTCTACTTCTTTCTTTCTTTCTTTTTTTTTTTTTAATGTTCTACTTCTTAAACTGAGTACTGAAGTAGTGTTATTCTTATTTTTATGTCATAGCATGTACAAATATTTATGTATACTTCAAATTAATTTTATTTAAAGATTAGCCTATAATTATCTCTATTTTGCTTTCAGTATTGTTATTGTTTAAATTCTGGGGAAAAGGATAGGTGAATGTCCCTTAGATGTTTTCCTTTTTTCACAAAGGTATATAATTTTTTCATCATAGAAGATTTTGGCAAATAAAGATGAAAAAACTGAGTCTTTGGCAAGAGGAAATGCATGTGGCTTATAGTATGCCATATGTTTGACTAGGGTTTTATAGTTTATGAAGCACCTTAAAGTCAATTTAACCTTTTTTTTATTTTTTCAAATGATTCAAGTAAAGAAAAGGAGTTTTTAAAAAGGATTATTTTTTAATAAAAAAGTTTTTATTCTATTCTAGACATTCAATTCTCATTTACTAGAATGTCAGAACTGGAACCAGGGAATCTTGGAATGGAAAACCTAGAAGAAACAATATCTATTTTATATCTTCCATTGTCTTAAGCTCCACATGAGTTAAATTTTGTATTCATTCAAGTCTCTGGATGATTACCACCAAATTTACAATAGTATGATGAATGAAATAATCACATACAAAGTAGACCTTCTTAGCAGCTCTCACTTACCCTGTTCTCTTTCAAACCTCATTCATTCATTCAGCATTCAAAAGGCTTAGCAAATAGTTTAACAGTTTGCCAATCATCATTGTTAATTTGAGAGAAAATAGAATAAATAAGACTCACTATGTCCAGTTATCTTTTTTAAGACAAAGAGAGGTCAATCTAATGTTAAAAACACATGCTTTTTAACCTTTTCCATATGTCAAAATGATTAATTACTATACTTTCTTATCTTCTCTATTGATGTTATCAAATGGTTGCTTGATATTTTTTTTAAACAAAAATAAAAATGAGCTTTGGCAAAAACCTAGTAATTCATTTTAATTTTTCCTGCTAGCATATATTTATATTTTGTTTGGAGGTTATATATAAATTTTTATATTTTATCGGGATGTTATATATAAATTTTATAAACTTTGTACTTAATTATTTTGTGGCAAGAAAGTTCAATGGCATTTCTCTATTTGTTGTTATGCTTCCAGTTTAGTATCTTTGCTCTTCTTGTAATTAAAATATCAAATGTTAAGAAATTTTAGAGTGGAAGTATTGTATCAGCCATCCTAAATTGCTTCACAAACTTTAATGTGCAGAAATAACATTGTCATTTTAAAGACATAAAACTAAAAATATCAAAAACAGAAACAGAAGCACATTAGTAAAAGTTATCTCCACCCAAACTGAATTTTATCAAATTTGATCAAATAAAATTTTTGAATTTTTAAAAAAGATTTTATTTATTTATTTGTCAGAGAGAGAGAGCACAAGCACAGGGAGCAGCAAGCAGAAGGAGAAACAGACTCCCCACTGAGCAAGTATCCCAATGTGGGACTCGATCCCAGGACTCTGGGATTATGACCCAAGCCGAAGGCAGACTCTTAACTTTCTGAGCCACCCAGACATCCCTAAATTTTTGAATCTTAAGAGTACAATTAAATTCCAGATTTTTCAAGCTTTACTACTTCTTCCTATAGGTATCCTGATTAGCCACAGAAATATTCTGAGTGATTAATTCGTTAAAACTCTAAAACCATATAATACAGAAGATAGAGGGAGTGAGATTGGGAGAAAGCAGGAAACCCCCACCACAAAGGTGAAATAATATTTTGAGATATATTTAATTAGTCCTTATTGGTTAAACATCACATAGCAAAAATCTTTATGTAGAAAACTTCAAATAAAGATGCAAATTTAATCCAAAATGCAGTTATTGATCACCCATCATTTTGTAAGTTCTATGGAATAAGTCTAAATACACCAATTAAAAGGCAGATCAACACAGTGATTTTAAAAATATGACTCAACTATATGTTATCTATAAGAAACTCATTTCAAATATAATGATATAGGTAAATTGAAAGTAAAATGATAAAAAACTATATATAATGCAAATATTAATTGAAGGAAAGTAGGAATGCCTACATTAACATCACATGATATAGATTTTAGAACAAAGAAAATTATCAGAGGCAGAGAAAGACATTATATTTTGATAAAAGACACAATCCACAAAGAAAACATGGCAATCCTAAATACTGTGAGAGGGGAACGATGTCAGCAAGATGGTAGAATCAGGAGTTGCAAAATATGTGACACAGAAAATGATATAATGAAATAATAAATTGACAAATCCATGATTATAGTTAAAAACTTCAACATCTCTCTCTCCAATAAGTGATAGAACGAATTTTGGGAAATTCTTGGTCATTATTACTTGAAATGTTCATTTTTCTCCCTTATGTCTTTCTTCTCCCTCCATTATTCTAATAATGCATATGTTACATGTTTTGAAATTATCCCACAGTTCATGGATATTCTGTTTTTTGTGTATGTTTTCATTCTTTTTTTTCTCTTTGCATTTGAGTTTTGGAAGCTTATATTGACATATCTTCATGCTCATTGATTCTTTCTTCAGCAGTGTTCACTCTATTGATGAACCCATCAAAGGCATTTTTAAATTTCTGTTACAGTTTTGACTCCTAGCATTCCTTTTGATTTTTTTTTTAGAGTTTCTATCTTTTTCCATGGAGGCCTTAATGTATTCATCATAGCTGTTTTAAATTTCTAGTCTGATGATTTCAACATCTCTGCCATATTTGGATCTGATTGTAATACTTGTTTTGTCTTTTCAGCCTGTGTTTTTCTTGTCTTTTATTACGGATTGTAATTTTTTATTCAAAGTAATAAACACATACACACACACACACAGCCATACACATATATTGGAAAAAAGGGCTAGAGTTAAATAGGCTTTTAGTGTGAGGTTTTATGTGAATCTGACTAGGAGTTCAGCCGTGTTTAATGTTTCCTGTAGCTATAGTTGCCAGAGGTTCAAATGCCTCTAGTATTCTTGATTTTTGTCTCCTTTGCTGTCTTTGGGTTTTCCTATTAATTCCTCCTTAAGTAAAGACTGCCCCTTGCAATACTTTCAGCTGTAATCCATTATTACCACACTTAAGCCCTATTGATGTGGTGGGAAGCTATGTGGGTGAGGAGGAAGCATTCTATATTTCTACAATTAAGTCTCAGTGTTTAGTGGGCCTATGTCTCTGGGCTGTGATCATCACAATTGTTTCTTATCTTCTGTTACCTCCTTAGGTGAGACAGGAAGAATGGAAGAAGCTAGAGATGGCTAAATTCTGCCCCCCCCCAACAAAATAAATAAAGCTATTTTAAACATATTTCTCTTAGAATATTGGCTTTTCTTATGGTAAATTCTTTGGGCATATTTCAAAAAGGTCAGTTTTATCTTCCCCCTTACAAAAACACAAGGATTTTTTTTATTTCTTCACCATGAAAACTTGGTGAGGTTTGCAGAAGCACAACTCATGAAAGTCTTGGGACCCTTTAAGACTGAAGCCCTTAAGAGTTTCCTACTCTCACACTAGTGTACATTCTGCTTCCATCAATTTAACAAAATAATCACCTAAGTTTATCTAACAGCTTCTGGTTCCAGCAGCTTCTTTTCCTGATAAGCTGATTTCAGCTATGATTTTCTATATTCATCTTAAGATTTGGAGTGTTGTTTCGCTCCAAGAACTCAATTCTCCAATGGGTTCAAAAAAAAGTAATTGACTTTCTGTTTGTTCAGCATTTTTTCTTGTTGTAACATGAGACTAATGACTTCCAAACTCTTTACATGTCAGAACTGAAACTAGGAATCCTCAAAACTTATTTGTGACAAAATTTTTGGAAAAATAGAAGCAGAAAGATTTCCTCAACTTAATAAAGATGACTACAAAACAAAACAAAACAAAACTACAACTTAACATTATACTTAATAGTGAAAGACTATATATTCTCTGAGGTAGGAACAAGACAAGAAATATCTGCTCTCACCACCCTCATACAACATAGTTATAGACATTCTAGTTAGTGCAATAACACAATAAAAGGAAATTGAAGACATGAACATCTGAAAGGAAGAAATAAAACTGTCCCTATATGCAGATTCCATGATCATCCATGTAAATAACCTCAATGAATCTATTAAGAAAAATTCCTATAATTAATAAATAAATACCTCAAAGTCATAGGACACATTAAATTATATTTAATATTATTAGCCATTGGGAAAATACAAGGTAAACCACAATGAGATATCACTAGATAGCTATCAGAATAGCTAAAATAAAATTAGCGAGGGCGCCTGGGTGGCTCAGTTGTTGGGCATCTGCCTTCAGCTCAGGTCATGATCCCAAGGTCCTGGGATCAAGCCCTGCATCGGGCTCCCCGCTCAGTGGGGAGCCTGCTTCTCCCTCTCCCTCTGCCCCTGCTTGTGTCCCCTCTCTTGCTGTGTCTCTGTCAAATAAACAAAATCTTTAAAAAAAAAAATAGCGAAAACACTATATGCTCGTGAAGATGCAAAGAAAATGGATCATTCATACATTGCTAATGGGACTGTAAAATGGTACAGACACTCTGGAAAACCACTTGGCAGTTTCTTAAAAATAATAAATATGCATGACCTTAAACTCAGAAATTGCACTGCTAGGACACATGATAAACATAAGAAGTTATCTTTCTATAGACTATCAACAGGGCACGCAGACAATAAATCAAAACTGCAACACCATTTACAATTACTCAAAAATAGAAATACTTAAGGGTGAATGTAATAAAACATATACGAGACTTATATGCTGAAAACAATATAATGCTGATGAAAAAAATCAAAGATCTAAATAAATGGAGAGATCTACCATGTGCATGAATTAGAAGACTCATTATAGTAAAAGATACCAAGATAAATATCTAGAACAAAAGCAAAAGAATTCTCGAGACTCAATATAAGTAAAACAAAAAACTAGAAAATGGGCAAATACATGACCAGACATTTCCCAAAGAAGATATACAGATGGCAAATAAACACATTAAATTATGTTTAATATTATTAGCCATTGGGAAAATATAAGGTAAACCACAATGAGATATCACTAGATAGCTATCAGAATAGCTAAAATAAAAATAGCAAAAACACTATATACTGGCAAGGACACAAAATCTGTAAACACATATTTTCCACACAGTGAGTGATTAAACAAAATGTAGTTCATCCATACCATTGAATACTAGTCAGCAATAAAAAAAATTTTTTTTAAAAGAATGAATTACTGATATATGCACAACCTGAATGAATCTCCCCACAATTATGCTGGTCGAAAAAGCCAAACCCAAAGGTATTTTTCCATGTACATATCATGCTTTCAATGACAAAATTACAGAAATAGATACCAGATCTGTGGTTCCAGCGGAAAGTATGTGTGGTTATAAAGGAAACAAGAGGAATCCTAGTGGTGATTGAAGTGTTCTGTGTCTTCACCATATCAGTGTCAATATCCTGATTGTGATATTGTGCTATACATTTTTGATATGTCATCAGTGGGGAAAACTGGGTAAGGGGTACACAAGACCTTTCTGTAGTAGTTCTTACAAAGCTATGTGAATCTATGATTATCTCAAAATAAAAGATATAATTTAAAAATTAAGTTAAAAGAATTCAGACTGTTGGATGGGGAATGGACTGCAGGATGGGAAGGGGAGACAAGAATACAAAAAAGAAGTTCTATCAGCAGGTAAGTATAGTTATTCGGGAAGGAAAGGATGGCAACATGGACTATGGGTAGTAATAGTAGAAATGAAGAATACTGAATAGATTCAAGATACAGTTTGTTGCTGAGCCAGTAGACCTGCTGTGTATATGGATGTGGGAGGTGATGAAAAGTAAGGATTAAAGGATGACTCAGAATTGCAAAATGAGAGTCAGTGAGATACTAGATGGGAGATACAAGCTGGGTGAAAAGGAATTGAAAGGGGAATGGAGTCGGGGAATTTGGAGAGGTAACCATACATGCCTTGGAAATCTACTCAAAATATGAAATGGAAATAATTAATAACGATTGGAGTTATATCAGTGGTGTTTTGGAATTAATTAACTAATAGATGGAGCATTTCTGGGCCATCAGGAGTGGGTGGCTAAGATGGCATAGGAATGAAAGTTACTGAGAATAAGAAGGTCAAGGACTGAGGGGCCAGAGGAATGCTAGCACTCAGGTTATTAGGGTCAGTCAGAATGGTGGCATAGCTTTAGGTTGAGAATGGGTGTGGCACAGTTGCTAAAACACAAGTTAGTGACTGGGAAGTCAGAAATCCACAGCTAAAAGGAAGGGTATAGTGCATTGTAGATGAAGGCGCAGGGGTTGTTGAAGGAAGACAAGAGCATGGTAGTCTATAAATGGCATTGTTGGTCTTCAGACTGAATTCTCAGGTTAGTTGGGTGTGATAGAAAAAAACAGGATGTCAAAGAGTAGTGGAATCCCCTAGGTAGCCAGCTTTTGGGTAAGGCAAAGATGGAGTGTTTGGTATAGATGATGAGGATAAGATGTATGTTTTTCATGGAACAAGTATCTCATAGGATGCGTGTAATGATTTGTGAGAGACAGGAATTTGGACCAGGGAAGAGAAAGTATATATAGTTTCTTTGGCTATGAAAAAATATAAGACAGATGACTGAATGTGTTTGTACATCAGGCAAGATATCAAAATGAATAAGACAGATATCCCATCCTTAAGGAACTAAAGAGAAATAAAAACAGCTATTCACTATAAAAATGCCACACTGGGATTTATTTACTGTCCCTTGCATGGAGCATTTATGCATAAAGAATCTGCATGTTCTTCACTATCAGAGACCTCTTTGCTGATGGGTTATAATTACTTTACTTGTCATGTTCATGTTGGGGGAGAGCCATATGTTGTCATGGGAATGGGGTGATGTTTTTATTTTTATATCAAGGGAGGTCACATCACTAGAGTAATACCTTCAATGTATCTACAATGAACTCTTTCTGAGATGTGAAACTGTCCTTGAGACCCAGCTGGAAACCACCCTTGGCAGAGGTAGAGTAGAGTTCTGGATATTGAACTACCTCAAAGTCTTTTGGAAGTAGTCTGAGTATAAATCCTATAAATAAATTAATTGACCAAATAGTGGATAGCTTGTGATTGCATTGCTCTTATATGCATTCCCAAGTCTTAGAAAAAGGTCTGTCTCAAAAAGAAATTAAGACGTATTATGTTACCAGATCCAGATTCTATGCCAACCGGGTCCAGGTTGGAACTTCTGATAACAAACCTTAAGTGGGGAGGGGAAAGGCACTTTGGCCAGAGTCTAACCATGTAGTCCATGGATTCCATTTATCACACAACAATGAGCAGGGCCTTATCTCAGAACAAAACCGTTCCTTTGAGATCAGTTTCCAAAGGCTTTGTGTTTGGCAACTTGAAAACTTTAATTTAGGACAGAATCTTACATTCTTAGAGGAAAAAAATTAAAAAATAAAAAAACAAGGCCAGATACCTTAATCTGAGGTTCAACTCTGTGGAAGGAACATGTGGTCTAGTAAGTTAAATAGTCTATTCCTGACCACGGTGTTCTCCCCACAGTATGTTTTTTCCCTACAACAAAATAGAAGTTGTGCTGCATCCAGCTGTTCGGAATACAGAAGCATGGAAACGAGGTGTGGTGGCCTATAGAGAGAGTAGCAAATAACTTCCTCTGTAGTAATACAAAGACAGTAGCAAATACTCAAGCAGTACTATGTGAAATTAAATCTAACTTGTATATGAGGCATAATATAGTTTTAGTCATCTCATAATTAAGCTGGGGCTTCATGTATGAGATATCAGATTCAGCCTGATTCCTTCATTTATAATTGACAGTATATTCCTTCCAAAATGATCATCTAGCTACCTTGCGATTTTGTATAACCATGTAATTTGATTCTGGCCAATGGTGTATACATATTTGGTATAATTAATTTCTAGCAAGTGTCCTTTAAAAAAAGTTTTGTTTTGTTTTGTTTTCTGTTTTCCTCCTTCTGCAGTCTGACCCCTGCTGCCTCTGTATAGACCTATAAAGTTTAAAAGCAGCCATCTTGGACAAGTTGCCTTGAGACCATGCATGATGGAACAAAAAGGTGGAGCCTGGCTTGTTGACATTATAGAGTGCTATTTCCACCCTGGGCTACTTATTTGCCAAACAGAGACATCAATTACATTGTTTAAGCTAATGTAGTCCTGAGTTTTCTCTTAGTCAAAGGTGAAATTAACCCTAAGAGATACTCTAATAGGAAGTTCTATTTGTAGAGTTCTCTGCCTTCTGAGGTACCCATTTAATTCCAAGGAAAATTTGACACCTTTGTCCTACCAAATTCTAAAATACAGGCACTTCCAATGAAACATTCTCAACACTTTCTATCAGTGCCAGTTCCATCCTTACTATCCCATAGAATCTTCCAGTAGAGTCAAGCATCAATCTTTGTGAGGCTCAAATTCCAGGAGACCCTGTGTACAGGTCCCTGATGAACTTGAACCCGTGGATCCCCATAAGATGGCTTGAAATTGTAGGAAGAGTTCGGACATTTACTCTCTAATGAGGAGGCAACTAGATACATTTAGCACTTTCCACGTTTCTGATATCAGATGACTGTCACTGAGAAAGACATTAACAGAATGATCTACAGAGGGATTGGTCTTTAAAAGCCATGTAGTGGGAAATTGAGACCTTGCAAATTCACTTCAATATCCAAAATCAACTGGAAGAATACAGGCAACTTTCCCTTGCTTAATAAATTTACCACTGGCTGGTTTTGCCATTCTCATCATATTTTAGGAACTTAATGATGAATCATCCCAAAAGTTTATGAAGAAATGGGATCTAGGTGCAGTTATCCTTACAGCAGGCACTGTTTGGGGTGTTTCCTGGATTTCTTCTGAGTAGCATTCCACTGATGTTCCCACCAGACCTGCCATATGAAAGCTCTGGCACTTTCTAACAAATATATCCAGAGGAGTCCTTCCATATTTCAAGGGCTTTTATGGTACCCAAAGGTAGTTTCTCCAACTTTACATTTATGTAATAGTGATTTATGTTTTTTCTTCTATGTAAAATATTATAAATTATTTTGTAATATTTCATGTACTTTAGGGAAAAACTTCAGAGTAGTAAAAACATCTGAAGTAGTTATTCAGTCACTTTTGAATCATGAAAATTTGACTTTGACAGAATATTTTTATAAGAATATATTCAACTATTCTCATTTATTTTACTTGATTAAGACAAACTACTTAAAATTTTGTGTGTTGTCTTTATCAGACACTATGTACAAATTTGAACAAAACAGAAATTATTATAATCTCAGTTCATTTCTACACTGAAGTATTATGAACCAACTTCATAACCACATTATGATTAAAATGTGAAGTTGATGTCACTAAACTTTTATAGTATTCTGGAGGTGCATGTGAAGTTTCCAGCAAGAAAGAGAAAATAAAAAACAGGAGTGGATTTAAATATAGAAATGCACAAGAAGGGGCAAAAATTAGCCATAGGAAAAGCATTTCCAATTATTGGCAGGTTTCTATATGAATTCTGTAATGATGATTATGTGAGAGAAAAGAGGTCAGTAATCAACTAATACAAACAGACATCATGACTACATTAGAGATTATACATGCCCAAAGGTTGAAAGCGGTGTTTATCATCCTAAGGTTTAGCAGTAGTGGAACACCATGCACAATAAGCTCTCTTAGTCTTTGTTTGGAGTCTTGCATTACTCTTTTTTGGAGGGAGGGAGCCTTGCATTTCAATATAGGGGTGATGGGAGGGGGAGGGGGGACTCAGGTGGTCTCCTAGCAACAGATAAAGGGCCCAAGTGTCTTGGTAGCAGAAGACACATCTAGATTTAGGTAGCCTTATCCAAAAGCTACACTATTACAATACAACTTGTATCCATTTACAATTCTAGCCATTCCAAACCAATGAACAGCCTTGCAGCCACCAGCCCAAACTGCAAAACTGTTATTTACAAGGATTACTCAAAATCTTTCACATTTGGGGGGGGCGGAGCAAGATGGC
>NC_138376.1:60060765-60075172 GCF_054177405.1 Leptonychotes weddellii | reverse complement strand
GACGATGGACTCTGAAAAACAAACTGAGGGTTCTAGAGGGGAGGGGGGTGGGAGGATGGGTTGGCCTGGTGGTGGGTATTGAGGAGGGCACGTTCTGCATGGAGCACTGGGTGTTATGCACGAACAATGAATCATGGAACACTTCATCTAGAACTAATGATGTAATGTATGGGGATTAACATAAGAATAAAAAAAAAAAAATCTTTCACATTTGTTCCTGATCTGTTCTTTTCTCATCACCACTTCTCAGCCATAACATCAAACTTCTTAACTTCTGGATTTTCCCCAAAGACTCTGATTTGACTGCCTCATGCCATGCTGCCCCATGATGTCTTAAATAGGAACTTCCATTGTACTTCTTATGGAACAAAACTTAAAGAAAGATATCAACCATTCAGCTGTGCCCTGACCAGATCAGCTTAATCCTACCTCCCCCTCTTACCCTCCCACACCATAATATGCTGGAAAATGACTGCTTAGGATTTCCTCAAGGATAGTCATTATTGCGGTTCAAGGATAACCCAATCATCAACTGTTTAGCATATTTGTGTATTGTTTTCTAATGCAAATTTTGTCAAGAGACACCAGTTGATGTTTCTGGCACTGTGTTAGAAACACACACAAACATTTGGAAATATTTCATGTCCTATAAATTCAAAGGGGAACAAATTAACTTGTCATAATTATAGATAAATAACTCTTTGGATGATTTGTTATGTTATAATATGAGATAATTATATCTGAGTGCATCATCCCAAAATGATACAGTCATATTGGTCTGCTCTAACATATGACAAAATGCCAAATTTGCAGTTGAAAAAATTATATTAAAATTTAGAGTTATATTTTTATGAAACTTGTAATGTCATTCTTGATGCCAAGTTTAGCATTCTTCCGTAGGAGCAATATTGCTAATTTTCTAATTTAGTTTTCTTACTTTATATAAACACTAGAAAGATTAATGGTAGGCATGGGTGTGGAAAGGAAGAATAAACTAGCTACTACTCTCTTCGTAAAAGTTGGGAGTATGATAGAATATATAAGGAAATATATTTGAAATCATCAAAATACCATTTCTTTCAAATAATGTACATAATATATTAACATATTAACATTTGACTCACATACCAAATGGACAGACTAAACCAAAGAAATATCCAATCACTGTTCTAAAGTAGGTTACTAACAAGTGAGGCAAGAGAAATGGTATATATAAAATCAAGAAACAGAGAGTAACTCATCACTTTTACAAGTAAGTAAGCTTTAACTAAAGGCTGCAACAACTATGAGCTAAGTTAGAATGGGAGATTCTCTGAGATCCCAAGCCCATAGTTATGGTTTTAGATTTATTTTGAAAGACGTATTTTCACTTGCAAAGTAACTACATCTCCATAGAAAGACATAACTCTAAAAAAAAGTCACCATTGAGGATAAAAAATTAGAGGAAAAGAATGAGTTGTTATCTTGTTTTTCTTATAGATATTCCTTCTAAGAAGCTGAATAAAAATGAAAATATACTAGCAAGAGTTGAATCAGCCTCAATATGTGTTCTCAAATCATTGTGACCTTGGACAAGTGGGATGACCTCTCTGATACTTAGTCTCCTTATCTGTTGAAAGAGAAAATGGTTCTGATCTAATGAACTGATATTTAATAAAACTTCCTACAAGACATGTCTATAAATAAATACCAGATATTTCTCTTCCCTCCCTGCATACCTCCATTGTATAATTATTTATATGTTGGTCTTTGCTGCTAGACAACATGTGCACATGTACTTGGAGACCATAAACTGCATTGTGTAAACATCTGAAGAGCCTGTATAATTTCTGGCACATAAGAAGAACTTAAAAAGTACTAGTTAGTTAAGTTAGTGATTCATATAGCACAAAAGTTGAAATTTCCTGGAGGTAATATACATCTGATATACAAAAGACCCATATTTCATATTGTTAAAAGTAATAAAGCAAAATCTCTATTCAATGGCATATATGTCAATTTTATGAAATAAAACCTTTTTTAAGTTAGGTGATATAAAACTATACTTGAACTCTATTTCTAAGAATTAGTTCAAGAGAGGTATTTTCAGTGGTGGGCACACAAGAATAACAGCCTTTGGGACTCACAGTAGTTTATATTGTTAATCTTACATGGGGTGCCTGGGTGGCTTAGTCAGTTACGAATCCAACTCTTGATTTCAGCTCAGGTCATGATCTCAGGGTTGTGAGATCAAGCCCCATGTCAGGCTCCATGCTGGGCATGGAGCCTGCTTGAGATTCTCTCTCTCCCCCGACCCTGAATTGTGTGCTTTCTCATTCTCTCTCTAAAAATAAAATAATATAAAATATATTGTTAATCTTACTCAATTATATACATATAAAAAGGCAAATGATAATAGCATAAGCAACACTATGTTAGACATCTCAGTGTCTTGCAAATGGACCAAATATCACTGTGAGAGTAAGAATAATTCACATATTTAGATATAAATGTTAGTTAGATATGTTGTTTATATGAGATTTTAAAATATCATGAAGAAAAATACATGAACATCTTTGTGATGGGCACATTTTGAGCAGAAAGTAAACAGGAATGCATACAAACAGGACTCTGTCATTGTACTTCCTAGGATTTGAGTTGAATTCACACCTATCTGTGACATAATCCTGTTCATGGACAAATCTAAGAAATCAGACAAATAATTGTAAAATGAATTGATAGAGGATAACTATGAGGCCTCTTTAAAAAGCATGTGGCTCAAGAGAAGAGAATTTAACAGTCAAGAAATATTTTTATTGCTTAGTAACTGTTTAGGTAAAATTCTAATTCCTAGGAATACAAAAGTAAACCAAATAGCTTAGTTCCCTGCCATAATTTTCCTCAGACTGTATGATCCAAAAATTCAAGATCACTAAAAAAGACTTTTGCCTATGGGTTATGTGCTATGAGAGAAGAACAACACAGGTTTAAAAGAGTGAGAGGGAGAATAAAAAAAGAAATGCCTAGGATGAAAAGCAGACCAGCTGGGTTTAAAACTTTGATGGTGAATGTGATGATTGGAAATCTAGGGGAATCCAATAAATATCACCATTCTTCTATTCCTGACTTCAAAGCCAGTTGAAAGCTAACACAAACAGATGAGGAGCCAATTAGCTTCATTAAAGATAAAGGCTGACATTGGAGAACACTACTTGTATCTGCAATTTAGTAAACTTTCTAACAATGAAAAACACTAATAATCCAACTAAAATGATCTACCTAAGGTTTTGCCTGGAACTGAAGGAGTTCCTCGAATATAGGACATTGAGTACTATAACTAGCAGTCGACTGAGCTGACCTGTACTTGCAGGTGCATGGTTCATGGATGCTCCTATGACCATCTTAGGGCTGGGGTTTGAAAGTATTACTGTTCTTCATAACATAGCTTCCCTTTGAAGAATCTCAGCTCAGTACAGTCCTCTGAGGCAGAATGTTCTGGGAAAGGGTTTAGCCTGGTCAACTTTTCTTATCAAGTAGCCCACACTGCATTCACTCTTTCTTTATGACAACTCCTTGTCTGTGTATGTGCGTGTGTGTGGGGGGGGGGTTCATAGAATAAATTTTGTTTATATAATATAAACTCTTTTTCATTTAGAATAAACTATTTTACTCTTTTTAACCTGATTCTTATCTGTTTCTTCCCTCCTCCCCACTAGGTTGAAGTTGCACATACAGAGGGATCATAACTGGTTGCCATTGAATACTATGGTATCTGGCATAGAGTAGGCACCTAATAACTATGTGTGAATAACACATGAATGAAACAATGTATACAACTAAATCATGCAGGGAAGGACTGTGGATGAAAATGCCTTACTTCTTCAAGACAATTTGAACAGGAAGGACCTAGATTCCGGGTCAGCTGGTATGTTTTAGTTCTTCCCCAGTCTCAACTAAAATCTGGGATTACCAGAAATGCTCCAACTTTACTGTTAACTACTGTTCCACCATTCAGAAAGGGGCAGAGTCCAAATCTCTACTAGTCTTGTTCACCAAGCTATACAAAAAGGAAGAAATGAGCAAAATATTTGGCATGTTAATTATCCTCTAGAAGAGATATTTTGTAGCTGTAAAATGGAAATAAAACCTACTCTACTGATTCTTGAGGAAAGTAAGTTAAATAAGCAATCAAAGAAATTAGCCCAGTGCTGGGAAAGATAAGTGCTTAATCAGCAATTGGTGTCATTGATAAAAGCAGCAAATAATTTGACTTGAATGACTTTGTTTAAGTTGCTACTGCAAAATGTGAGTCTTCAAGTTTGTGAAGGCTGTATTATGCTTTTTCAGAGATGTTTTTATTGATGCATTCATCCATACATTCAAAATCTTTTTTGAATATTTATACATGATAATCCCTTTTATTTTTCTTGGCACTGGAGATAACAATGATCAAAGAAGACAGAATTGCTGTGCCCTCAAAGAACTATTAGTCTAATGACTCCTGAATTAATATAGATTTAGTATCTTAAATAAGAAAGAGAAGATTGCAGGAAAAACTATAATAATAACTATAAATGTAACAATTTAAAGTGAGGAGGATGAACTACCTGAAAAAATAGCCAACAAATTTAATAAATTGATCAATAACATGATGGGAGTTTGAGGTTCACAGGAGGAATAGAAGTTACTTAAAGGTGAGGACAGTGATATTAAAATGTGCATGCAAACTAAATTCCTTTTATAACGTGTTAATACTCCTTCTATACCATTAACATTTGTACATTCACTTTTAAGCATTCTGTTCAAGTAAAGGATGTGAGTTAGAAAAATGTCACCATGGTGGAATCTAGATCTCATCTAAGCCCTTCTGTAAATCACGTGTGTGCTGTTAGCCAAGCTGCCTGAGCATCAGTTTTCTCTTAAAACAAAGACGAAATTCATTTAAGCTATAAAATTTAGTTTCCAAATCAGGGACTTAATATGTAATTCAACATTGTTGGAATCACCCCACAGAGGAGGAGTGGACCCTCATTCACAAACCTGGTTCAGCTTTTCAGACTGATGAAGCCACACATGAGCCAAGAGGGTACTAAAAGGTTTATTAGTCACAAAATGGGGATTCCTGGGGAGAGTGTGCTTGTCTCTCCATCAGGCTTGAAAATGACTAAGAGGGCAGAAAGGAAAAACTTGTTTGGGGTTTTATGGTAGTTAAGGGGTGAGGTTAGAATGAGAATTCCCATGTGAACCAGCACTGCAAAGTCTGAACTTCCCACGTGTGCCAAAGGAGGGAGCACTTGGACTTTCTTGGCTTGCTCAGATATGGGGCAATAGATGAAGGGGGAGTGGTGGCCCTTGAAAGCTCTCAGCAGCCAAACATCAAAAATGGAGTCAGACTCTTTATTACAAGCTTACAGACCAGGGACTTTGCTTCATCAGTGCCAAACCAGCCACCTTCTAGACTGTTCTTCTTGAGGTGGTTGAAATTTATTCATAAGAGTGTTGCTGAACGCTCAGGCCCTTTAGCAACCTAATGACTTATTCACATCATGCTTTTTATTAAGAAAAAAATGGCAATATAGCTGATTCATTAAGCAATTTGTTTAAGGTATCCCATGCTTGAATTTACTTGTTAAACTTGAACGTTTAAAAATGTAAAATGTGGGGTGCCTGGGTGGCTCAGTCTTTAGGTGTCTGCCTTTGGGTCCAGTCATGATCCCAGGGTCCTGGGATCGAGACCCGCATGGGGCTCCCTGCTCAGTGGGAAGCCTGCTTCTCTCTCTCCCACTCCCCCTGCTTGTGTTCCCTCTCTCGCTGTGTCTCTCTCTGTCAAATAAATAAATAAAATTTTTTAAAAATATGTAAATGTGTACATACTGCTTAAAAAGGGTTAGTTCGGCTAAAAATTCAGCAACTTTTCAGTGGTTAGCATTGCAAAAACTCTTTGCCTGATAAGACATAGTTAATTTTTTTTAAAACAAAATTTATAATGTGTTTAAATTTAAAAAATATTTCTAATATTTTGAAAATAAAATTCCTTGCTTAGACATAGAAATCAGGCCACTTTGTGTGCTGAGACTCTCCCTTGCACGTGGCACACTCAGAGGCACACGTTCTCTAGAAAAAGATAATCATAAACATCTGTCTGTTCAGTGGTATTTTTTTTCATTATTATACATGAAGAGACTAGTCCATGGACTTCTATGGATAAAGAAATATGAAGTTTTACATGCACTATTGGAATCTTTGGTTTAATAAAAGCCTAGTGCAGTGTGGAAAATATGTAAAATATGTTGATTTACTATCTCTTAGAGAATTTCTAAGGAAGTATTCATAAACTTGACTGCCTTTAAAAACAAAATGAAATCCTTTTATAAGTCTATAGTTTGATATATTCCCAAGTTAACTGCTTTTGTCTTTACTTTTTTTTTTTTAGGTACACCATGGCTGTGAGCCCAATTCACCTATTAAGAAATGTGGGTATTCTGATATTTACCTTGCAAATTCCAAATGGAGATTTAAAATTTGATTGTTAGGCCACAGGGATGTGTTGAGAACAATTCCACTCAAAGACAGAGAAACAACCAGACTTGCAAAATCTGTGGGTGTGAGCCACACAGCGAGAGTTTTTCAGAGCCATAGGTTTGGGCTCAGGAGCATTCAGGTGAACAGGTCATGTATTTCTCCATATAGATTTATATAAGCTATAGAATACATTTTTTTCTCACCAAAACCCAGAAATTGAGTTCTCAGAACAGTCTTGTCTATATAGTCTAATGCATTTAGACAATTGACAGATGTGCTATGAGTTTTAACTAAACTAACATATTTTTGTATTAAAAATTATTTCCAGCTGTCTTTTTAAAAACTGCCCAGTACTTGATATTCCTCTTCTTAGAAGTTCTTAAACCAGGGGATTACATTCACTATCTCAGGATAATTAAATGTCCTAAATGGGGTTTAAATTACCTTGAAGGTTAATATTTATTGCAGTATTTCTCATCTTGTTACTACATTCATCAAGAGTTTAAGGTGACATAATAAAGGATACATTCAAGAAAATTGTCAATACAAAAAATACTATAAGGGAAAAAATATCAAACACTTAAGTCAGCATAGTTATTGTAATCGATACTAAATGTGGCTATAAATTATCTGGCAGCTATAGCAAAAATGAAATATAAATACTATTTTAATTGTTTGAATAAGAAAATTTGTTTCAGTAATCAATATAGAAGATAATTTACTTGGAAATGAACTTTATCCTTATAAAATATAGTTTTTATATATAACTATATATAGTATATATATAAATATACATTTGTATATATAAAGTATAGTATATTATTACAATACATTATACTGGTTTTATAAAGAGAACTACTGAACAGTGAAAACATTTATGGAGAACACGCAGAACATTTTGACATGAAGCCATTTCTTGTTTTAGTCCTTAAGAATATTATGCCAAAAGTAGCCTGAAAGTATATTTTCATGAAAGCATTTCTGTAAGGATATGGGGAAAGAGCAGATGGGTTATTGCTTAAAAGTACTGACATGGACATAGACATGGACATATACACATATTCTGTGTTCTACAGTGATAGAGGACTACAGATCATACTACCCAGATCAGAGGTTGGTCCTCTGGAACAGGATCTTCTGGATGCTTTAAAAGTGTAGTTTGCTAAACTCCAACCCCAACACATTATTCCAAATCTCTAAGGATAGAACTCAATTTGACCTTTTGGGGTCATTTTCAGATTAAATTATAGTAAACAACAGTAAAATTAACTGTTTTTAGTAGAAAGTTCTGAGAGTATTGACAAAATCCACATGTTGAGCAAGTATTTTAGATGAGTTTTTATCTATTAAATTTGATCACCGTTGATTACATCAGTGGTTCTCAAACTTTATTGTGCATCAGAATCACCTGGAGGGCTTATTAAGACACAACCCTGCTGTTCTCCACCCCCACCATTTCTGATTAAGCAGATATGGGGAAGAGCCTGAGAATTTGCATTTTGGACAAGCTCCAGGTGCTGCCCCTGCTGCCGTGGATCCTCTGGGAGGCCCACTGAGAACCACTAGCTGAGAGCAATAGTTCTGAATGCTCACTGTTCATCACAATCACCTAGGGAATTTTGCCAAAAAACATTAATACCTAAGCTCCATCCCTTTACAGATACTGACTTAATTCATCCATAGTAGATCCCAGACATACAGTTTTTCATGAACTCCCCAGGCAATTTTAATATACAGCCAAGGCTGAGAATCATTGTCATAGTGGAAAAAATGGATATCATTCCTTTTAGTCATTTTCTCCAGAGTATACATTGGTTGGACTTTTGATAGGAACCAAGGAGCCGAGTACTGATACTCTTATACAATGTCACAAGGTATTGCGTTAAATGTTTTCATTTTAGTACATTTATTTAAAAAAAAATCTTACTGCCTCCATTATACTGAGAAGGAAATTGAAACATAATGCTACTAATTAAAATTCCAAAGAATATAAAATTAGTAAGAAGTGGGGACAGAAAACAAAACCATTTCTCTTTGTTTCTATAACCCATAGTTCATGAGTCATACTTTGAATATCAGACACTCCTGAGGGAAAATTACATTTTATTTTAAAAATTGAGGATTTGACTTGTCTTATTCCCCATATGCCAGTTTTATAAATGTCATGGACCACTGAAGTACCTCTGAGGAAAATTTGGATCTATTTAAGCACTTGATAAAATATTAGTTTTCACCCCACAGTTATTCACCATTAATCTTGAGAGAAATTATTTGAGCCGGAAAAAATGGAATAGTTGATGTTATAATTTGACCATCTGGGCCATAGTATTGCTCCAGTGGGATATCTGATTTTGAATAATATTGCATTCAGATGAGCAGGCCAAAGAGCAATGATTCCCTAATAGCTAAGAGCAAAGTCTGAGCTTTTCTCCGGGGGTAGCTTCTGCAGTGGAAGAACATGCTCTTAGGACATATTCTTTTTGAACATTACTCTTTTTGGTAACAAGATAAAAACATTAACTTGAAAAATTCACAGTCTCTTTCTCTTTTCCCAAACATTACACATTTTATTTCCCCTCCACTTACGCTTAATTCACAGAACCACACTGATGTTAGTTCTACTTTATTCCTTCATTTTAATTATACAATCCAAAGTAAATTTGGAGGGCAAAATTGAGGTAGCCTAAGGGGCTACCTAAAGTTGTATTGGAAAAGGGTAGAGAAACACATACATACACACACACGCACACACAATGAGAGAAACAAAACTGCCTTGCATTAATGGCCCTGATTCTTCTCTACTACCTACACTGCATTGAGGCTCATTATATTTAACTCTTAATATCCACTCTGGATTTTGTTCTGCCATGTGACATATTCTGGCCAATAAGGTGTTAGTGTATGTAATGAAAGCAGAGACTTGAAAAGCACGTGGGCAATTGGCTTGATGCTCGTTGCCTTCTGACATCACCATTCAAAGAACATGTCTGAGTGAAACCGCTAAAGGATGAGACACAAGCAACAAGCCCAAATGCCCTCAACCATCCCAATCCAGATCATTCTAGATCAATCAATAGGCAGCTAATTCCAGTATGTGAATAAACCTGGCCAAGATCAGTAGAGCTGCCTAACTGGCCTGGAGTTGAGGATAGATACATATGTGAGCCCAGCATAAATCAAATGAACCCTTCAGTTTTGTGAGCTAAAAAATATTTGTTTATGCCTGGGGTTTGCTGTGTATTGCTTGGCAATATTATCATAACAATAGATAACTGATACACAGCTTGAACATCTAAGTTTAAGACAATTTAAAGGGAGGTAGACCAGAGATGGAGAAAGATTCTGGAGCTAGCTGTCATTAGAGAGAGAACAGGCACAAGAAAGTGATTGCAAAAATATTTGATGTGTGTTTTGAATGGAACATCCTTTTTAGCATTAAGAGATTTTAAGTAAATTTTACATTTCTTTCCAGTTTATTTTGATTGTTGTATTTGAATTGCATTTAGTGTAACTTATACTAAGCCTGGCTTCAACATTACATGAAGCAGACCCAAACTTTTACGGGTTATCTTACATACAAGTTTATAGAACAAGAAAAATATTCAGGGGGCGCCTGGGTGGCTCAGTCATTAAGCATCTGCCTTCAGCTCAGGTCATGATCCCAGGGTCCTGGGATCAAGCCCCGCATTGGACTCCCTGCTCAGCGTAAGGCCTGCTTCTCTCTCTCCCACTCCCTCTGCTTGTGTTCCCTCTCTCGCTGTGTCTCTCTCTGTCAAATAAACAAATAAAATACTTTAAAAAAAGAAAAGAGAAAAAGAAAAAAAAACATTCAGGAAACTTCAGTCCAGGCTAAAGCTATAGTCAAGATACTTGGAATACCTAGGAACTAGGCATATCATCATCATCTGTTGACTTCAAAACCTAGTATAGATTACTCCAGATAGATAAGCAGGATGATATGAAAATGCACTTTGGGCAAAATCTATTTGTGCTTAATGGATTGAAATAATTGAATTCTAAATTATTCATAGAATATAAATTAATAAAATAATCTAAAATGAGAATAAATCTGCTGGATTCTCAGGTTTTTAAGCCAAAACAATGTTTATAGAATATTTGTAAGTGGGTTACTGCTAATAAAGAAAGCATAACAGTTGATATTCTATAAGTATCTTAATAAGCTCTCATTTGAATTGAGATTTTTAATAAATATTTGGAAAAATTATGCAAAATGATTCCAATGATTTGGACAAATAGTTTTCTAGGAAAAAAGTTTTCTAAAAGTTTTCTTAAAAAAATAAAGGGAAAAGCAATCATTGACATTTTTACCTATTAAACAGACACAAGATGAACTCAGCTCTGAGCGATATAATATAGGCACCACAGCCAAACACTGATGAATGAGAATAATCTGATAAACTCTTTCTTAGAGATAATTTGACAACTTTTAAAAATTAATCAGAAATGATAAAATAAATATGGTACATCCATATTATGGAATATGCTTTAGAATTTCAGATCATGGTTTTAAGAAAATTTAATGAATAGAAAAAAAAACTAACAATATAGAATTAAGGACAAAGCAAAATTAAAAACCCCCTACAATATGAATCATATGATGTAAATACATATATATTTGACATCAATAGCTTTTTATTAATTAAATCAATCTAACTCTAGTTCTCACTTCCTATGAAAGCAGTAAGTTCTAGATCACCTGTTTTGCATGGCTCCTTCCCCCTTCCTTGGTTCATAATCTAAGGCTAAACACCTTGATTGCAAGAAGAGTCTCTTGCAGTCAAAACGTTCTGACCATTATCAGTATTTTTGCTAAATAATGACACTGTCAATTACTGTATCTGATAATGTTGTCTGGACAGGCTATGTAGATGATCTTCATTCATCTGACTACAGATTAGCCTTTCAACCCTCTCCATTTCTGTTAAGGCCATAGTCTTAGTAGCAAATTTGTACAGCATTTCTGTAACCCCCTTCTTACAAGGTTTTGCCAGCTTCATGTGCCAGACGCTGAGATACAAAACTACAGGGGGCATTTTCACTTTTCTTTGCTATGTAAATAGAAACCCCTGGGTTGATACAATACAGCAGCCCTGTCCATGCTACTCTGTGTGAATAGGGGAGAGTCTCTACCTTTCCAAGAAATCGGAAAGTCTAGTCTGTCTGTCCCAATCCTGGGGAAGTTATTCTCCAGCAATGAGTCAATTCCTCTGTCCTCTTGAAACAATACCATCAAATCACCTCTTCTTCCAGGAAATCTGACCAAATCCTTTGGGGGACAGGAAGTTTTCAGAACAAACCCATGTTCTGGGTCTGTATGTGTGCAGGAGGTTATTCTCTAGGACAATCTTTCCCTACTTGGCCAGAATACACATCTAAAAAGAAGTGCTATTAGTACATCTAAACAAATGTAGCCCTGCAACTCAGGAATATGAAGCTAATCTGTTTTCCTTTTAAGAAGTGGGGGGAAATATCTTTTTTTTCATCTGCTAGTTTGTTTTATATATGTATATATACATATACATATATACACACACACAAAAACACAGCTTTTTAAAAAACAATTTAAAACATTTAACATTAAGTCAATGACATGCACTATGATCATCTGCATATACATATTTTATATTCAGAGAAAAACCCTCAAATATTCAAAGAAAAAGGCAAATTAATAAGAAGAAGTTAAAACTTGTTTTTTAAGACACATGGTAACAATTCAGGACAGAGTAAACATTTTAGGCATAAGTAGAGAAAAAAGGTCCTGGAAATCAGAATTATCTGTAAATTCAGAACCAGTGACTCCGAATTTAACAAATGGCACTGTTACAAGTGGATAAATGAATGAAAAATGAATCTCAACTTCAAACCTCTCATCACACACCGAAGTTAGTTTGAGATGGATCATAAACAAAGCTAAAACTATAAAACTTATTGAAGGTATCATAAAAAAAAACTTTGTGCTAATAAAGAAAGCAAACAGTTCTCAGAACATAAAAGGCACTAATCATGAAAGGACAAAATTGATGATTTGTAGGCATAATAATGGTCCGTGCCTTAATCTCCAGAATCTGTGAATATGTTACCTTACATGTGAAAAGGTACTTTGCAGATGTGATAAAGAGTATGGACCTTGAGTAGGGAGATTATCTGGTAGTCCCAATCTAACCACATGAATCCTTAAAAGCAACTGGGTCATAAAGAAGTGAGACAGAAGAATGAGGAAAGACAGATTCAAAATATTAGAGGGACTCAGTCCATCATTTCTGGCTCTGAAGATGAAGGAAGGAGTCATGAGCCAAAGAATTCAGGAAACCTCTGGAATCTGGGAACAACCTTTGGTGGGCAGCCAGCAAAAGAATAGGATCTCAGTCTTTACAATTGCAAGGAACTGAATTCTGCCAACAATGCTAATGAACAAGGATAAGATCTCTCCCTTGGAGCCCCCAGCAAGGAATGTAGCATGCTGACCTCTTGGTTTTAGCTCCTTGAGACCCATGTGAGATTTACAGAACTTTAAGATTGTAAATTTGTGTTGCTGAAACTGCTAAATTTAGGCAATTTGCTACAGCAGCAATTGAAAGTAAATGTAGATGAATAAAAGGATGTTAAACTTCTGCTAATCGAAAGTCACCATTAAGAAGATGAAAAAGCAAGTCACAGCCTAGAAGAAAATATTTGGGGCGCCTGGGTGGCTCAGTCATTGAGTGTCTGCCTTCGGCTCAGTTCATGATCCCAGGGTCCTGGGATCGAGCCCCATATTGGGCTCCCTGCTCTGCGGGAAGCCTGCTTCTCTTTCTCCCTCTCCCACTCCCCCTGCTTGTGTTCCCTCTCTCGCTGTGTCTCTCTCTGTCAAATAAATAAAATCTTAAAAAAAAAATTTAGAAGAAAATATTTACAACACATATATCTAACAAAAAGTTTGATCCGGAATATAGAAAAACTCCAACAAATCAATACCAAAAAGAAAACAACTACATTTAAAAATTTATTTTCATTATTTTATTTTATTTTTTATCTTTAATTTTGGGTGTACAATACAATGATTTAACAATTCTATGCATGACTCAGTACTCATCATGATAAATGTACTCTTAATCCCCTTCACCTATTTTACCCATCCTCCCACCCACCTCCCCTCTAGCAACCACCAGTTTCTTCTCTATATTTAAGAGTCTTTTTTTATCTCTTTTTCATTTGTTTGTTTCATTTTTTTTAATTCCACATGAGTGAAATTATGTTGTATTTGTCTTTCTCTGACTGACTTTACTTAGCATGAGACCCTCTAGAAACATCCATGTTGTTGCAAATGGCAAGATTTCATTCTTTTTTTTATGACTGAGTAATATTCCTTTTTTTTTAAATTTCTTCATATTGGATAACATCAATTTAAAAAATTTTATCAATATGGAAAAGTTCATTGTTTAATTTACATATCTTTAATTATTATTGAGGTACCTGTCCTTTTTTCCATTGGATTTTTTTAAATTTTTTATTGTTATGTTAATCCCCATACATTACATCATTAGTTTTAGATGTAGTGTTTCATGATTCATTGCTTGTGCATAACACCCAGTGCTCCATGCAGAATGTGCCCTCCTCAATACCCATCACCAGGCTAACCCATCCTCCCACCCCCGCCTCTAGAACCCTCAGTTTGTTTTTCAGAGTCCATCATCTCTCATGGTTTGTCTACCCCTCCGATTTCCCCCCTTCATTCTTCCCCTCCTGCTATCTTCTTTTCTTTTTTCTTTTTTTTTCTTTTCTTTTTTCTTAACATATATTGCATTATTTGTTTCATAGGTACAGATCTGAGATTCAACAATCTTGCACAATTCACAGCACTTACCAGAGCACATACCCTCCCCAGTGTCTATCACCCAGTCAGCCC
>NC_138376.1:60054340-60060665 GCF_054177405.1 Leptonychotes weddellii | reverse complement strand
ATTGTGGACATTGCTGCTATAAACATCGGGGTGCACGTACCCCTTCGGATCCCTACTTTTGTATCTTTGGGGTAAATACCCAGTAGTGCAATTGCTAGATCATATGGTAGCTCTGTTGGTGGGAATGCAAGCTGGTGCAGCCACTCTGGAAAACAGTATGGAGGTTCCTCAAAAAGTTGAAAATAGAGCTACCATACGATCCTTTTTAACATATATACCACAACTTCTGTATATACTTGGGTAGCTTCTCTATCTTGACTATTACAAATAAAGCTGCAATAAACATAAGGGTGCATATACCTTTTTGAATTAGTACAACCACAGTTTTTAATTGGGCAAAGAGTTTGAACAGACATTTAATAAAATAACAGATGCAAATAACCAATAAGCCAAAGTTCACCTTTATTCATCAGGGAAATTATCACACATGTGATACAATTTCATACCTACAAAATGGCTAAAATTAAAAATAAATTAAAGATAAAAAATAAAATAAAATAATGAAAATAAATTTTTAAATGTAGTAAGCCATTTCCTTAAAAGCCAAAATATTCAATGAGATATTAATGGCATATTGTTTTCTTCATCATTCACATATATTTCATATTGATGTGCTTCTCAGGAGATTTAATAACTTAAAAGAACAACATATCCTCATTTCTGACTTAGCCAATAGTGGTCACAATGTCTGATTTCCCCATTTTACACTAACCCAAGAAACTTTTAATTAAACAAAAAGAAAAGTCAAAATCTTTTAATCTTACAGGCAGTTTCTCTGAGCTGATGTTTCTTAGAACCACAGTTAATAAAGTTAAACTGATGTTATCAAGCCAAAGTCTACTTGTTTTATAATTCAATGTTTTCAGTCAATCCACTAATGTGCAGATTGCCCCCAAACCACTCAACATACTAAATATTTTTCTAATTTTTTTATTAAAATGTATTTTGAATTATAGTACCATTTAAAAAAAATCTTTCAGATCTTATTAGATAATTTCCAATAATAAATTATAGACTGATACAAACCTAAACTTGTCCAAGAGGACAAGCAAAGAAAATAATTACCAAATGTAGTAGTAAATATAACATCTTATGTTATAAAACAACATTTTTAAAGACAAAGATAAGACTACTTGGTTCACAGAACGTGATGCAGTTTAACAATATAACTTTGAATAATCATCACTGTCAAAATATTTCTTACTGCTGTACTATAACTCTAGGATCTTCTCTATGTCACCTTGTTTACATTTCCCCATTCCTCTACACCAGACATTTAAAAATAAATGATTACATCTGCCCTTCAATACCTAGAATACATGATATATTTTGAACTGATAGAAATTCATAAGTTAACTTGCAGTTACTGAACTTATCTTTTAAAAGGTATTTTCAAGTATTAATTGCTTCAAATTAAAAAAAAGATTTGTGAACTAAAGTAAATGCAATCTATATTTCTGATTTATATACTCTCATTGTGTTTAAATAGTTCCCTTTTGTTTAGGAATTTCCTAGAATAATGACTTGCTGTTGGCAGAACTGTAGACTATAGGAGCCATGATGCACTGCTGTTGGGAATACAGGCTTGTGTGACCATTCTGGAGAGCACTCTTTGGGAACTTAGTTGAAAATGTACATGCCATATAACTCAGATATTCTGCTCCTGGGTATAGACTCAAACAAATTCTTAAACAGGTACCTAAGGAGACACACGCTAGAATGTTCACTGCTGGGCGCCTGGGTGGCTCAGTTGGTTGGGCGACTGCCTTCGGCTCAGGTCATGATCCTGGAGTCCCGGGATCGAGTCCCGCATCGGGCTCCCTGCTCGGCGGGGAGTCTGCTTCTCCCTCTCCCCCTGCTTGTGTTCCTGCTCTTGCTGTCTCTGTTTCTGTCAAATAAATAAATAAAATCTTAAAAAAAAAAAAAAGAATGTTCACTGCTACATCATATTTAATGTCAAGGATTTGGAGACAACCAGTCTTCTCCCCATCATCAGAGGGCTATATAAGTAAGGTGTCATGGATGCAACATGGAGAATTATGAAGCAGTTTATATCAATGAACTACATGTAATCAAAAAAATAAAAAATACGGATGTATCATTTTAAAATGTAATGTTGAGGGGCACCTGGGTGGCTCAGTTAGTTAAGTGTCTGCCTTAGACTCAGGTCATGATCCCAGGGTCCTGGGATCAAGCCCCACATTGGACTCCCTGCTTTTCCCTTCACCTGCCACTCCCCCTGCTTGTGCTCTCTTTCTCTGTCAAATAAATAAAATCTATTAAAAAAAATGTAATGTTGATTGATAAAAGAAAGTGTAGAATGAGATCTAAAACATGACCTAATTAAATTAAATGAAATTAAAAATGTATCCATATAAAATCAACATACGAACTCAATAATAACAAAATAAGCTAAATGAAGCAATGATTAATAGTAATAATTAAACCAAAGGGCCTAGTTGTTTTTGGTTTTATAAAATTTGGCTTTATACAGTTTTCCACAGCTTGGTTTTACAGTTTCTAACTCAAATCTCTCAAAATTCTAAGCCAACCAGTGAGTATTCAGGTGAAAAATGAAAGGTTAAATCCTTAAAAAACTTTCTTAATGCATACATGCCAATCTAAAGATAATTACATTTTGAATATATTCGGAGGGGGAGATGAATCATGAAAGACTATGGACTCTGAGAAACAAACTGAGGGTTTTAGAGGGGAGGGGGGTAGGGGGATGGTTTAGCCCAATGATGGGTATTAAGGAGGGCACGTATTGCATGGAGCACTGGGTGTTATTCACAAACAATGAATCATGGAACACTACATCAAAAACTAATGATGTAATGTATGGTGACTAACATAACATAATAAAGTTAATAAAAAAATATAATATAGGCAGAGTCCAAAAAAGATAATTATATTTTGATATTAGTATCTAGAAGAAATTTTTCCATACTATTTTCCATTGTTTTTTTCTTTCTTCAGAGACATATGGTAGAACAAAATACGAAAAATAAAATTTTCTGAGGGAGAAAAACCAATAAGTTCTCTATGAACTGATAAATATAGGTAAAAGGTGCTGGTGTTCCCCAATTGCTCCCTCTTTTAGCTATGAGTGATGTAGAGATGGATGCCAGAGAAAAGTCCAATAAACTTGGGAATGTGAATAGCATAGCTCATTGTTTCTCTTAGCAGTGAAGACATCCTCTTTGAATTAGTAGAATAATCTGAAACCAAGTTTCTCTCCACTATAATAAGATATAATTTTGTCATGATACAATTAACTGTATTACAAGACTTTTACTAATAGGAAAAAAGAAGGGTAGATTATGGGATCATTAATCCCAACAGATGTAAGGCCTCAGCAAACTCTGCCCCTTAGGATCTGCAGTAGGCAATTATCCAGCGGCCCCTTCCAAAGATGTCCAAGTCCAAATCTCTAGAATTTGTGGATATAATAGGCTACATGGGAAAGAGGAAATGAAACTGCAGTTGAGATTAAAGTTGCTAACTAACTGACTTTATGATGAAGAGATGATCCTGGATTATCAGAGTAGGCCCAATGTAATTTACCAGGTTCCTTCAAAGTGAAAGAGGGAGGAAGAAGAGAATCAGAGAACGATATGTGGCTATGGAACCTGGGTCAGAGAGTTGCTATGTTGCTGGTTTTGAAGATGGAAGAGCCTCTAGCAACTAGAAAAGGCAAGTTAAATGGATTCTCCCTTATAGACTCCCAAAAGGAACACAACCCTACCAACAACTTAATTTTAGCCAGTGAGAACCATGAAAGACTTCTAACTACAGAACTGGAAGATACCAACTTGCATTCAATATTAAGACAGTGTGCTCTAATTAAAAGTCAGAGATAATCAGAATAGATAAAATAAGCAAAACCCAACTATATTTCACCCACAAGGGAAATATTTTAAATATACAGACACAGATAGATAAAAGTAAAAGAATGGAAAAGTATGTTCTATTCAAACAACAAGCAAATGAAAGCCAGAGATGCTATATGAATCATATAAAAAAGACTTCAATACAAGGAGTATTACCAAAGATAATGAAGCATTTCATAATGATAAAGGGAAAACTTTATCAGGAGGACATAAAAATCATAAATAAGTACACATCTGATTATAGGGCATTGAAATGCATGAAACAATATTTGAAAGAATTATAACAGAAAACAGATACTTCCATAATCATGGTAGTAGATGTTAATACTTTTCACTCATCAATTTATAAAACTAGAACCAAAGCAATAAGACACAGAAGATTTGAATATCATTTTTTACTAAACTTAAGTGAGATATTTATAAAACATACTCCCAACAACTGCAAAATACACATCCTTTCAAATGCGCATAGTGCATTTAACATGATCAACCATATACTGGGCAATTAAAAAAAAACAGTCTTGATTAATTTAAAAGGATTAAAATCATACAAAGCATGTTCAATAACCACAAAATTAGAAATTAGAATTGATTTAGAAGCTAATAACAGTAAGATATTTAAAACTACACAGATTTGCAAATTAAAAATAAAAAAAACCCACACACCTAAATAATGCATGTGTAGGGCAAGGAAATTAGAAAATATTGTTAGTGAGTGTAAATGACAGCACAACATATTCAACTGCTGCACTTAGAGGAAAACTGATAGCTTTAAATGTTTTTATTAGAAAAGAATAGAAATCTACAACAGTGATCATGAGTCCCCTACAAGTAGCTAGAAAAGAAGAACAAATCAAACGCAAGTAGAAGGAAAATTAAGAGCCCAGATCAACAAAACAGAACACAGACAGATAATAGAGAAAATAAACCAAAATCTAATTCTTTGGAAAGATCAACAAATTCAATAAATCTCCCCCTAGATGGACGAGATAAAGAAAGGAAGACATAAAACACCAGTATCACAAATAAAAGAATCTATCACCACAAATCTTACAGAGATTAAAAGATGAATAAGACAAAGTTATTAACAACCTTATGCCAACAAATTCAACAGCATAAAATAAATGAAAAAAATTCCTGAAGTTACATGTGATGCTAAAATACACTTGAGAAGAAGAAATATATGTTCAATCAACCAATTTCGATTACTCAGTGACTTTCATAAGGTCCTGTAGTGAGTGAGAATACAAAGGTCTGACCCTGTGAAGGGTCTATATGAAGATCACAAGGGTTCAGAGATTCAGGAGCCCTGAAGGTCTGGTTGGGGAGTTGGTAGAAACCAGATTAGGCAATTTGGTACAGTGTGGGAAATTCTATTCTGCAAAGACAAGGTTCAAGACATCCCGTCTGAGCTCTCTTCCTGGTGAGAGTATTTTGACAGGTCCTCAGGTGATCCCCTAAGTTTGGGTGCCCAGCACTATCAGTGAGGGCATGAACATGTAGAAGACAATGTTTCATCTGTTAGGGAGTTTTCTATTTTCTATTTTCCAAGGAGAAAGTAGCAAAAAGTAGTACCATAGAACATTGTATATTGTGGCAATCCTAGGACAACTGATGCTCAATAAATCCCACACAAAACAGTTTCATCTGTTTTAGCTTTACATTTTAATATCTAAGGTACATTAAGACTTCAGTACTATCCCCTTCCCATATAACAAAATGACTTAAATTGTAAAAGAAATGACTGTTTTTTGAATTTATATCCCCAGGAATTGTGCCAGGAATATCCTTTATTGTCTATTCCTTATAAAAACCCAGTAAGGAGGTGCCTGGGTGGCACAGTTCTTAAAGAGTCTGACTCTTGATTGCAGCTCAGGTTGTAATCTTAGGCTTGTGAGATGGAGCCCCACATTGGGCTCAATGCTCAGTGTGGAGTCTGCTTGAGTATTCCCTCTCCCTCTGCCTCCTCCCCACACTGTCTCTTTTTCTCAAATAAATAAATCTTAAAAAAAAAAAAAAAACCCAGTAAGGTATATATTTCATTACTTACAATTTGTAGAGAGGAAATTGAGGCTCAAAAATTACAAGCTTACTTTGCCCCCTGCTCAAAATAAAGCTGTTACCTTTCTAGCCCCGTCCGCCATGGTGCTGAGCAGCCAGGGATGCATGGTCTCAGACATGTTTACCAAGTAAAACACTGACTTGAGGGGCGCCTGGGTGGCTCAGTCAAAAAGCGTCTGCCTTCGGCTCAGGTCATGATCCCAGGGTCCTGGGATCGAGCCCCACATCGGGCTCCCTGCTCCGCGGGGAGCCTGCTTCTCCCTCTCCCATTCCCCCTGCTTGTATTCCCTCTCTCGCTGTGTCTCTCTCTGTCAAATAAATAAATAAAATCTTTTAAAAAAAAAAAAATTACAAGCTTACAGGGCGCCTGG
>NC_138376.1:60028165-60054240 GCF_054177405.1 Leptonychotes weddellii | reverse complement strand
ACGTTCTGATGAAGTCATGTGATCCAAGTGACCATTCTATTTTGGAGTTTATTATATACATATTATGTACTTAGTAAATATTTTTCTCTTAAAAAATAAAGAGAAGAAATAAGACGTTATATTTTATATATTAAAAATCCTCCTGCAAATAAAACTCTGAGCTAAAATGACTTTACTAGTAAACTCTACCAAATATTTAAGGTAGATATGGTAGTATTTATTACACACAAACTCTTCTAGAAAACAAGAGAAGTAGCAGAACCTAGCTGGTTCAGTCAGTAGAGCATATGATTCTTGATCTCCAGATTGTGAGTTCAAGCCCCACATTTGGTGTAGACTTTACTTAAAAATAAAATATTAGGGGCACCTGGAGGGCTCAGTCAGTTAAGCAGCCAACTCTTGATTTCAGCTCAGGTCATAATCTCAGGGTCATGAGATTAAACCCCATGTCAGATTCCACACTGGATGTGGAACCTGCTTAAGATTCTCTCTTCCCTTTCCCTCTGTCCCTGCCCGCCCCCCCTTTCCCTCTCTTAAAAAACAAACAAAAAACCCCATAATAATAAAAAATAAAAAAATGAAATCTTAAAAAGAAGAAAAAAGAAAACAGGAGAAGTAGAAATCCTTCTCAACTCAATAGGAGACCATGATTCTGATACTGTAACCAGATAGAGACATTATGAGAAGATAAAATCACAGACCAATATACTTCATAAATAGAGAAGCAAAAATCCTTTTAAAACATCAGAAGATTAAATTCAGTATATAAAAATAGTGACACATAATGACAGGAGTTATTCCAGGCCTGCAAGATTAGCTTCTCATTCAAAATCAATTGATATAATTCTCTGTATTAACAGAATAGGGGAAAAACTGTATGATCATCTCAATAGATGCAGAAAAAGGATTTGACAAAACTCAATAGCCATTTATAATAAATGTCTCAACAAACTAGGAATAGAAACAAACTTTTTCAACCTAAAAATAGACCTTTATGGAAAAAACTATGGCTAACAGCATACATAAATGTGGAATAATATACCCTTCCCTCTTAAGCTTGGGAAGAAGACAAGGGTGTCTACACACTCACTTCTTTTCTATTAAACATTGTCCTGGCGGTTCTAGACATTTATGATAAGACAAGAAAAAACATAACTGACATACTGATTAGAAAAGAAGTGGTAAAACTGAACTTAGTGAGGTCATAGGAAATAAGCTTAAAATTTCAAAAAAGCAATTGCATTTTTATTTGCTAGCAGTAAATATTTATAAATTAAATGGTTAGAAGTCCCATTTATAATAAAGCCACAAACAAAATACTTAAGAATAAATTTAGCAAGTGCTTAAAAATACATGCAAAACCTTCACACTGAAAACATTGCTGGGAAAAACTAAAGATGCAAATACATGGAGAAATATGTTATAGACCGGACAACAGTATTTTTTTTTGTTTTTACTTAAATTCCAGTTAGTTCACATACAGTGTAATATTAGTTTCAGGTGTACAATATAGTGATTCAACACTCCCATATATCATCCAGTGCTCATTACAATCCCCTTCACCTATTTAACCCATCCCCCTACCCACCTCCCTTCTGATAACCCTCACTTTGTTCTCTAGAGTTCAGAGTCTGTTTCTTGGTTTGCCTTTCCTCTCTTTCTCTCTCTCAGTCTCTCTCTTTTCTTGGAGGGGGAAACAATACTTTTAGAGTTTTATTTTTTTTCCAAATGTATTTTAAAATCAAATCAATTCCAATAAAAATTCTAGCATTTGGTATAAATTGACAAACTGATTCTAAAATTTATATGGAAAGGCAAATGGTCTAGAATAGATGAAGCAATTTTAAAACACAATAGAATTCTTACACTACTTTAACTAAGGTCTTCCTATGAAGCTTCAGTAATCAATACAGTGATATAGGTGGAATGATAAATCAATGGAATAGAATAGAGTGTAGAAAGAGGTGCTGACACATATGACCAATTGACTTTTCACAAAGGGGCCCAGGCACTTTAGTGACAACAGGAAAGTCTTCAAAAAATTGCTGGAATACTTGGATATCCACAGAGGAAAAAAATGAACCTTTAATCGTACTACACACTTGACATGGGTCAAAAATCTAAATGTAAACCCTAAAAAAATTAAAATCTTAGAAAAAAATGGGAGAAATGATGTTGATACGTTTGAGACCTCACAGAAAAAGAAAGAACCATAAGAGAAAAAAAAAGATAAAGTTGAACCTTATCAAAATTTCAAGGTTTTTTTTCTTACAGGCACCAGTAAGGAAACAGCAAAGTATTTCATAAAATGAGAGAATATATTTGTAAATTATATCTGACAAAGGATTTGTATCCAAAATATATAAGCAAACCCTATAAATCAATACTAAGACAAATCACCATATCAGAAACAGGTAAAAGATCTCAAAGACACCTCACAAAGACAAGGCATATGAATAGACAGTAAGCAATTTTTAAATTATTCAACATCATTGGACAATCCCCATGAGATAGGATGGCTAAATTTAGAAACACTGAAAAAACAAGTGTTTGTGAGGATGGGGAGCAACTAGAATTGTTTTAATACTACTGGCTGGTTATCAAGTTTCAGTTCCTTAGAAAAGTTAAACATGTAACTATTTGACCCATCCATTCCACTTGTAGGTATTTATCCAAGAAAAATGAAATCATATATCTATATACAAGGCTTGCAAAAACATACATAATATCTTTATTTATTAGAAGCTAAGCTTGGAAACAACCCAAACGTCTATCAGTGGATGAATGTATAAACACAATTTGGCATATCCATGTAAGGGAATTCTATTCAGCAATAAAAAAGGAATGAAGTACTGATACATCCAATAACATAGATAAATCTTAAAATAAATGTGCTAAGAGAAGCCAGACACAAAAGACCACATTCTGTAAGATTTCATTTTTAAAAAATGAAAATGAATTTATATCAACAAAAAGTAGATGAGCTCTATTGAGTCAGGATGAAAGGAGGAAAGGATTAGAAATGGGGTGAATAGAATATTTTGAGGGGGATGGGAATATTCCATATTATGATTTTTGTGTTGGTCTCATGGGTGTATATGACTCAAAATTTTGAATTATTGGCTTTAAATAGATGTAGTTTATTAGCCCTCAGTAAAGTTGATAAGAGGAAAAAAGTCTTAAAAATATTAACAGTGGAAGAAAATACAATCCAAAAAACTGAAGACAATTCTGTAAGAAGATATTAATAGAAACAATGGGAATGGTCTCAGTTCCCAGGGTGCTGTTTATTCAGAGAAAGGCTGCAGATCTCCCTGGAAAGAGGTATATAACAAGGGAGAAGGAAACTGAGCCATATATGTGTTGCAATCCCCAGTATCCTCCACCTTTCCCCAGTATGGATCTTTCTGTCATTCCTACAGTAGCCATCCAAGAATTCAGCATTGTCTTCAAGGAACTTGCTTCCTACTCAGTAGGTGATTTGCTTTTTGCATCACTCAGAAAATTAAGACCATCAAGTATGAACCTCCTTTGAAATTCTTCAAATGGAATAAAAAAAAAAGTCTCCATTATCTGGTATGACTTACTTCTCCAGCATTATTTCTTTTGAGCCTCACACTCTAGCCTCCGATTACTGTTCTGTGTGGCAGAGAGAGTGCTAGGGAATGTCACTGAAAAGACAGGACCGCCTATTGATCTATGAGCTGGACCCAGGCACTCAGAGGCTCCTCACGCCCTCCCCTGTCCTTGGAATGTGGATTCCACTTGCCTTCCTCACTCAAAGACTGTTCCAAAGACATAGCCTTGAGATAGTGATGTGGTGTTGAGAACACCTGCATAATATATGTGACTGAACCCAGTTAAGCCTCCTTATGAATTTTTAAGATACAGTGGGCGGGGGCAGTTATCCATTCATCTTACTGCTGCCCAAGACAAGCCTCATATATAAGTTTCCTTTGCTTATTAAAACTGCCACCTACCAATCTAGAGTGGCCTGCCTGTTTCTTTTGTCTCTCCCTGCCCTCTGCGTATGGGGGCCAGTTTCAGACTACACTTGGGAAGCTCCCAAGGAGGTTATAAACCAACAAAAAGTCTGTGAGTGCATTCAGGAACAATCATGCCATTGTGAACTAGGCGGAGCATCCAGGTATAACATAACTAGTGGAACAGAGACACGAGAACAGCAGCTGTGAATTCAGAACAGCAACTTACAAGCCAAACCTAAACTTGTAGGCTATGCCCCATGTGCCTTTGACAGAAAAAAGTGGCCTTGACAACAGGTCAACAGGTGGGATTGAAGCTGTTGTGTACTCTTTAAAAGCTTGGCTGGTAATCCTATGAAATAATTATTACACATAAATGACCTGTAAAATTGAATTATCCTAGGTGTCAGAAGTACAAAGAGGCAGAGCTGAAATTTGAAGAAAGGCTTCTGCTATCAAGTCTATGATTTTCCACCCACTAATTAATAATGCCTTGGTTTAAGGAAAGAGCCTTGTGCACACCTTGCACTGAAAGCAAGAGATAAAAAAGGCCAATCAATAGATGCAGATCCAAGAGGGCACTGTTTTATATAACTAAAGGGATAAGAACATTTCAAATATGATTAAACAAGTATCAGGTGCTATAAAGAAGACTAAGAACATGTCATTGGATTACGATTTCAACATTGACAAATAATAGGAAATATATTTCTTACATCCACCTGAAAGTGTGGTACTTTCTCAGGAGCAAGCATCCATGACTTAAGTCAAAAAATGTACTTTTGTCCCTAGTTGATATGTAAAATTAAAGGACCCTTGCAGGCAAGCATCCTTCTTTCTCAAGATACCATTAACAAGATACCATTCCTTATACCTTTAACCATGAGACTCTTAGCTATAGAGAACAGACGGAGGGTTGCTGGAGGAGCGGTAGGTGGGGGGATGGGCTAAATCGGTGATGGGCATTAAGGATGGCACTTGTTGTGTTGACCCCCGGGTGTTATATGTAAGTGATGAATCACTAAATTCTACTCCTGAAACCAATATTACACTCTATGTTAACTAACTAGATTTTAAATAAAAATTTGAAAAAAAAAATTCTTTACACCTTTGTCTCTTGGTTCCTGGTGTTTCGCTGTATGCCTTGACTCACATTTCCACTCCCAGAGCCTTTTCTTCCCAGGAACACTGCTCTCAGTGACTTTACAGGTTATTACTGTGGTGATTCCTTTGGCTAAAGTATGCTGTCCTCATGTGATCCCTAGCTGCAGAATTTGGGTCTCTTGCAGGCAAATAAATTTCACCTTTGAGAACTGTGAACGACCTCATACAATTTACTTCTTTGATTGCTGGAAGATATATACTGAGTTAACAGGACTCTCTTCCAATTCTTCTTGGGTTCTTGAAATCTTGTTATGTCTAGGATACCACCTGTGCTGCACTCAAGGTATTAGAGGGCTATTGTATACCTTGAAGGAGTGGTATGTTCTTTGCTTTAGTGATTATTTTCTGTTGATTGTAGTGGGGGCATGATAATATTAACAGATTTCATATTTACTTCAGATGACTATGCTAGACAAAGACACTCAAATGGAGAGAATGCCATCTTTTACTCTGTCTTGGATAAAAATACCAGATACAACCCAGTATTGGGAGTTTGGGTGGTACCTTGGCAACTCTAGAAGCAATCTTGCCGGGACTTTCAACCACTACAGTGATCCAACTATTTTCTGATTAGAAGTAGTTTAAATCATATAAAATTGTTGATATTTTACCATATTACACCCATAAAAGCAGGCATTTAATATATTTCAGCAGAATACTACTGCTACTGCTAAGAGCTTTCTGCTTTCTCCTCTCTTCTTCATAATTTCTCCTTACTCATTATTCCTGTTGTCTTCCAACTTCTCATTCATGTTAGCTTCTGCTTATTGATTTTTCTATGTCTTGTAACTTATGGGACACTAAACCATTTGTCTCTATTTGTTAATTAATGACATATCTCTCAATAGGTGATTTGATTGGCTTAACTGATCACTACTTAGAGCAGAGCACACTCTTTGGGTAGAGTTCTCATACCAGGCCATTCCATATTCCCTAGCCCGCCTGTAGGTGAACTGCCTCTGGGGCTGGTGCCATATCTATTTATGGATACAAAATTTGATTTCTTATGAGGCATAAGCCAGTATGGGGGGCGGGCACTGAAGGTAGTAGGCATTGGAGATGGTCAATACAGTTACTCTTTTTTTTTTTTTAAGCTCTTTTTATAGTTGGAGAAAAATATACACTCATTTCTCAAGGACTCAAACCCCATTTCTCCAGAGGCAGTTATATTACTTTGATTCTTTTTTTTTTCCCCTTCTCTATGAATCAGTGGGGCCCATATTCAAATGACCCCATTAAAAACACATGAAATAAAGAACCCCTGACAACCTGCTGGGCTGGCCAATTATGGTTCATCCCTTCACAACTGTAATATATTTTATAGATGACTTATACATTTCCCTTTTATTTTCTTCTTCCCAAAATGAGGTTTCCCTCTATTTAACTTCTATTCCAATCAGTCTTCATATATTTAAGATCAATAATATATATTTAAATAATCTTTGAAAACTTTATCCAGACTGAAGCAGTTTAGAATGGCCCTCAGCTTTTCTTTGCTTTAACACAAACAATAGGTCAAGCTGTCTCCAACTGAACCATGTCTAAGTAAATCTGGCTCTCTTTCCTCCTTGTTACTGCTTGGCAGGCTGAAGGCTCGAAGGTCAGGTCATGGCCGTCTTTCCAAAATATGATGGAGCCTGAAGTCCGGCTTCTCCTTCACTCCCTCCCAGACTGTTTAGTTGTGTGTTTTTTTTTTTTCTCCTCAGTGTGGCCAGATGGACTTTTTTTATATCCTGTACTCAGCACTGTTTGGATTCAGTTTTTCAAGATGAATCCAAGTTTAACCTCTCAATGTTACAGAATCTTTCCAAGGAAAATTTTTTCCAACCACTCTTGTGCATTTATAATGTCTACATAATTGTATTTAAAAAAAATAATTGCTTCATCCAAACTTCGTCCTAGCTTCATATCTATTATCTAGTGGACATTCACATAATGCACACAAGGACAGAATTCTACATGGATTCAACACATGCTTAGTTAAAATTAAAGGAAAAGTCAATTAGAAGAAAATATTTTATATAAGAAACACACGGAAGCAATTGGGGGAAAACAGAACAAAGAATTATTTTCACGATTATGGTTTACTTTACTCAATTATGGTACAAAATCTTGGTAATTTCTTATTCGATTCTAAGCAAAGAGTGAGTAGATCCCATCGTTCTTCTGCCTCATACCTGGAGATGGGGCATCTGATCTATGTGACATGCTATATCTGTAAATTAGTTCACTAAGATTGTCCCATAGATATAACAGACTGCAAGCTATATGCAATTTCAAATATTAACTGCAAGTTGACCCTGTTTTGTTTCACTGCTTGCATGCCTAAAGGTTAGAATTGAGACTCATTCTATAGGTGAGGAACACTGAAATCTTAAGCAACTATCAAGGGTATTAAGGTAAGGAGAGGGAGACACTGAATCTAGAATACAGAATTTCTGGCTCTTTGTCTAGTTTTTTTCCATCTAACTTCATCAACATGAACCTTGGATAGGACCCTATGGGCTATCTTTATTTATAGCATACAGGAGATGAAAATTTACTTCTTTCTTGCCCAAACAGCTAGGGTTGAACAAATCTCAAGTCACCTCTAAGAGGGAAGCATTGGGTTTGTTTAGCATCCTGAAGGTGTCTGTTAAATTTTGAGTGCCCTTATCTTACTCTTTTGAAATCTGAGCTGAAGGAAAGCACCAACTTTGGTTATTTTGGTTACTTATGTTTATTAAACTTAGCATGTTGATAGTTCCAGGGACATTTGGATTTTAGACTTTATTTCCAATGGTGGATTGAAAAGACACTGTTCCTTAATAAAATAATCTAATAAATTGGAAACTAGGTAGTAGGAATGTCTGAAGACAGAGGGCTTCCTGCCAAAATGCTAAGCCTGTTAGGATATATGTTCTCCAGAATGGCAGAACCCCTTTGGTTTTGGATTGACACACATTCATTAAAAATAAATTAGTGTTCCCATCTGGTCTGACTCATTTGATGGGAACAAAAAGTTCCTTTAAAAGTACAAATAGACAGGGGGAGGGGAATGAAAAATAGAGAGAGGCATGGGACTGGCCTTGTGCAACCTTCCTACGTCTAAGGACCACAGACATAATTCTGATGTACAGCTAAAATATTCTGAGCGGAACATCAGCAAGCCCACCTATGTGTGAAGATATTTATTGCCTTGAATTATCCCACAGATCAATTGAATTTTCTGTCGTTGGCAGCTTTCTCTTAATCAATTTTCAAAACTAGCTTCTGTTCCAGGAATCAAGTGTTAAATTATTAAAGGATGGAAATAAAAGTTTTCTGTGTTTTCAGATTCACTTTCACAAAAGTAGTGGTGGAATTTATAAATAAATTAATTGAAATGTAAATTCCTTTAGCAGGGTTCTTGAAAGAAGTAGCTCTGAACTTCTTCCACTCTCTAAGCCCTCTGTGGGTTGCATGTTACAATCTATAGTCAGAGAGGGGAGAAGGTCATGAAGAAAGAAAAAAAAATAATAAATAAATATATATATATCTCCAAAGTTCCCAATCACCATAGTAGACTCAAAATACTGTAAATCAAGTTTATTTATTATCCCTCTTTTGGCAAGGAAAAGATTATCTCAATTTTTATGTCAGGCAATCAAAATTCTCTTTCATTTCTCAGGTTCTTAAATTACTTTCTATTCCCATTTTAATCTCTTTGGCCTTTATAGACAGATAAAATTTAGTTGTCTTGGCAGAATTAAAGTAAGTTATTTTCTGGGGTGTTTTAAAATGCTTAATCCAGGAATTACATTTTCAAAAACATATATAATATAATGAATTAAATTGACACAAGTACAGTAAATTCAACTCTATACATAAAACTACCTTGATTGCTCTTGTGGACAATCTTAAATTGGCATGTAAAGTGAGATTTCCATTGAATCAATGTTTTTAATTCTCTCTGTCAGCATATTTCAAGGGGAAAAGTTCATGAATGATAAGCCAAAGAGATTTGCCAATTCTGACAATGTATTTTTCTTCTTTCATAGATGAACTAGGAAAGGAATTATACACTTGCATGATTATTTTTTTTGAAACCTGATATTATCTTTCTCTGAGAAAGACCATATGGAACAACCACAAAGATATGTGTGAAAGGAAGTGAGTGTGTGTTATCAAGAAAAAAAAGTAGACAATATAGACAAATTATCTTTCAAATGGAATCTTATCCAAGCATATATAAGGAATTTTTTACCCCATTCTGAATTTGAAAAATAGAGTTAAACTTGGTTTGAATTAGCACTGATTCTTGGGAGGCTGGATAGTGAGTTCAAGATTTCTAATAATCTTTCACTCTGAAGATCAAGCATTTTATCAGAAGAAATCAGAGCCAAGTTATAATCTATATAGAAAATACTCTTTTTTAGTTTTGGCTCCAGCCTTTCTTCACTAAAGAGAGCCAATATTTCCTTCCAAGAGAATTCTAGGATACAACAGGCCTAATGTTTTTATAACATGGCTACATGTCTATATGTAGAGTTTAAAATCCATGAAAACATTACTGTTGCTTTTAGTCAGGGTCCCTGAGATGGACTCAAGGAAAGAATGTGTTTACAGATGTTTGGCTAGCTGCTTAGTCAGGGTCTTCTAGGGGTAATACTTTAATTGGATAACACCAAAACTAAGGTCTAGTTCTCTACTTAAGACATTTAGAAACTCAATTCGGTAAGTACATTCTGAGATAATCAGTCTCCCTTGGACTGGTTCATGTGAATCCAATTCATAAGAGACTTAAGAGTTATATTTAGTCTCCTTCTCTATGCTCTAGGCACTCTAGACTTTGTCCTGCCAAATATAATCCTATCTCACAGCTTTTAAACTAGATCCTCCCTATGTCTGAAATGCTCAATCTTCAGATCTCTGTTTGATTTGGTCGCAGCTGAAATATCACTGTCTCCCATCCAAGTACTAACCAGGCCCGACCCTGCTTAGCTTCCGAGATCAGACGAGATCGGGCGCGTTCAGAGAAGCCCCATCTGCCTACCTTAGCCAGCATAACCTCTCCCTGGATTCTCTGTTCTTCTTATTTACTTTACTTTTTCACATAGCACTGAGTGGAAACTGAAATGCTATTATTTATTTAATTTTCTACCAAATTATCCTCTCTTCCCACTAGGATATATGGCTCATAAGGACACTTTTGTCCTTCACTGCTCCCCCAGCACTAAGAACAGCAGAAAGCTGGTGCTCAATATATTTACAGGCAGGAGGAGGAAATAGGCCAGAAGCAAAGGCATAACCTTTGATTTTTCCCTGTTTCAATCCATAAAAACAGGACAGCAAGATGAGATAGCAAAACATAAGTCCACACACAGTATATACAACACTTGGAGGTTACTTGTAGGGTAAAAAGTGATCCCCCTACCATCTTCAAAATATGAGTAGCCCTATGCTGGCACAGATCTGTCTGGTATCAGCAACTGCTAAAAGAAACCAAGGGAAGGCAAAGGGACTTCTGCAGCCCTGAAAGCCAGAGAACCCAGAAACTGCCATAAGATACTTGTTCCTTACTTATTTACTCTGTGTGCAAAGTCTGGTCAACCAATATGAGAACAGAGCCAAAATTAGGAGGGGACACCTCAGGCTCTGATATAAGGGTAAAGGAGACATCAGGAAAGCTAGATTGTTCTGACCTAAAAGAACACTAGAAAATAATCAAAGAACCTATGATAGTCAATTCTATGTGTCAATGTGACTGGGCCATGAGGTGCCCAGATATTTGATCAAATATTATTCTGAGTGTTTCTGTTAAGGTGCTTTTGGATGAGATTAACATTTAAATCAGGAGACTGAATAAAGCAAATTGCTCTCCCTAATGTGAGTGGGCCTCATCCCAATACTTGAAGACCCAAATAGAACAAAAAGGCTGACCTTCCCCTGAAGAAGAGAATGTTCCTCCTGCCTGCTTCAATCTGGGACATCAACTTTTTTCTGCCTTTGGACTTGAACTGAAACAATGGCTCTTCCTGGATCTCCAGTTTACCAGTGGCAGACTAGAACCACACCATCAGTTGTTTTGGGTTTCCAGCTTGCCAATTCACCCTGTAGATCTTGGGATTTGTCAGCCTCCACAGTAATGTAAGCCAATTCCTTACAATATCTCTCTTTAGCTAGATGATAGATGATAGATACATAACTCTCCTATTAGTTCTGGAGAATCCTGAAAAATACAATCCTCTTCAGAACAAAGTCTCTCTGAAGAAAAACTTCTGGGAATAAAATCTAAACTGAGCCAGAAGACATTCTAGAGACAAGAGAAAGAGAAGCTCCCCCAGGGAATTATTGTAAGAGGGGAAATTTAAAGATAAGTTCAAAGAGGCCGGTCTAACAACTGAAAAAACAACCATAGCACCCTATAACTAGAAAAGATATTCTGGTCTATTATCTTTTTTAAGAGCCCTGGAAAACACATCTTAAATATAAGCAACACAGGATTGTAATTTATATCACATATGAAGCTATTATAATAAAAAGTGCTATTATAATTTTAAAAACTGTCTCTACAGAAAAGAATGATTAGTCAGAAAGACATGCCCACAAAAGAGAAAAAACCCTAAAACCTTGTATTATAAGAAGAGCTAGGGCGCCTGGGTGGCTCAGTTGGTTAAGCGACTGCCTTCGGCTCAGGTCATGATCCTGGAGTCCCGGGATCGAGTCCCACGTCAGGCTCCCTGCTCAGCAGGGGGTCTGCTTCTCCCTCTGACCCTCTTCCCTCTCGTGCTCTCTGTCTCTCATTCTCTCTCTCAAATAAATAAATAAAATCTTTAAAAAAAAAAAAGAAGAGCTAAAAGATAATTAAGAGGGGCTAATGGAAATTAAGACAGTTATATAAAATATGAACGAAAAGCATAGATCAGAAGCAGAAAAATTTAGAAATGAGACAATTATAATAAAAGTAGATTTGAAAAAGGAGCTCACAGATATCAGGATAAATTTTTCTTATTTGTTTTGATTTTTAAGATTTTATTTATTTGAGAGAGAGAGAGGGCATGGGCAGGGTGGAGGGGCAGAGGAAGAGGGAGAAGCAGACTCCCTGATGAGCAGGAAGCCCAATGCAGGACTCGATCCCAGGACCCCAGGATAATGACCTGAGCTGAAGGCAGATGCTTAACTGACTGAGCCACCCAGGTGCCCCTGGGACAAATTTTTTTTAAAAAAGAAAAATATTCTGTCAGAAATGCTCAAACTAGAGGAAATATAAGAGTAACTACATACCATGGATAATATCATAGGAGAAGGATGACGATTCTAAAAAAAAAAAAAGAAGAAGAAGAAGAAAAAAAAGGAGAAAGAGTTCAATTAAAAAATATTTTCACGGGGTGCCTGGGTGGCTCAGTTGGTTAAGCAACTGCCTTCTGCTCGGGTCATGATCCTGGAGTCCCAGGATCGAGTCCCGCTTTGGGCTCCCTGCTCAGCAGGGAGTCTGTTTCTCCCTTTGGCCCTCCTTCCTCTCATGCTCTCTGTTTCTCATTCTCTCTCTCTCTCAAATAAATAAATAAAATCTTAAAAAAAAATTAAAAAAAAATATTTTTCACAAAATAGCAATCCCAAAGAGAAAAGTAATGTCAGAATGAATACAAAAATTTCTATTTAAAAAAATGACCTGAAATGGACAAATTCCTTGATATATCAATTATAAAAACAAACTCAAGGAGAAATAGATAATGTGGATGGCTCTCTATTAAAGAAGACATTGAACTTGTGATTAAAAACCTTCTCACAACAAAAACTTGTTGAATTGTAGCAAACATTTAAGGAATAAATATTACCAATTCAATAGGAAATCCTCCAGAAACTTTAAGAGGAGAGAATACTTTTCAACGTATTCATTGAGCTCAGGATTACTTTGAAACCAAAACCATACAAAGACATTACAAGAAAAATTTGAAAACTACAGCTCAACATTCCTCATGAACAAAAACACAAAAATTCTGAACAAAACTTTAGCCAAATTGAATCCAACAATACAAAAAAGAAGGGTTTCTTCCAGGCATGCAAGGTGTTTTAACACTTGAAAATCAATCAATGTAACTCACCATATTAACAAATTAAGAAAGAGAACCATACAAAAATTTCAGTAGAAGCATTTGACAAACCTAACATACATCCTGGATAAAATTCTCAGCAAACTATGGATAAAAGAGAAATGTCCTCAACCTGATCGACCTGATAAAGGGTATCTGTGAAACACCTAGTGTTTAGTATGTTAGCATCATATATAATGATAAGAAAATGCACACTGTTTCCTCCTAAGATCAAGAAAGTCAAGGATATCTGCTCTGGCCATTTATATACAACATGGTCCAAGAAGTTAAAAAGAGAGAGAAATAAAAGTTGTCCCTATTATAAAAAGGGATAAACTGCTTATATTTACAGATGACATGCTCATCTATGTAGGATATCTGATGTAATCTACAAAAAAAGCTACCAGAACTAATGAGAAAGTTTATACAGATTGTAGAACATGCGCACGTGTTTGCACGCGTGTGCACACACACACACACACACACAAATGTCAAGTGTATTTCTGTATAACAACTAACAACCAGAAATTGAAATAAATGAAACAGTGTCATTTTGAATTGCATCAATATATGAAGCTCTTAGGCAAAAGTATAGAACATTTGCATTGAAAACTATAAGGCACTGAGAAAAAATAAAGAGCTAAATAAATGGAGATAGACATTCATGTTTATGAGATGGAAAGTTCATTGTTAAGACATCAAATTTTCCACAAATTGTTCCATAGGTTCAACACAACTGGGATAAAAATTTAAGTAGGTTTTCTTACAGAAATTGAACACTATGTCTAAAATTCATTTGGAAATGCACAGGGCCTAGAATAGGTAAAGTAACTTTGAAAAGGAACAAAACTGGAAGGCGAAGAGTAATCAAGACAATATGGTATTGGCATAAATAGATCAACAGAATAAAGAGTATAGAGATATATCATGATATAATGGACAACTGACTTTTGACAATGGTGCAAAGGCAATTCAGTGGAGAAAGGATAGCATTTTCAACAAATGATGCTGGAAAAATTGGAAACCCACATGCAGAAAAATGAACTTTGACACATACTTTACACCATATACAGAAACTTAATCAAAATAATCATAGATCTAAATATGAAACTAAAAAAATTAAAAATATAAAACTTGTAGAAAAAACAGAAGATAACATCTTTATGATCCTGGGTTAGGCAAAATTTCTTTTTTTTTTTTTAAAGATTTTATTTATTTATTTGAGAGAGAGAGAATGAGAGACAGAGAGCACGGGAGGGAAGAGGGCAGAGGGAGAAGCAGACCCCCTGCTGAGCAGGGAGCCCGATGTGGGACTGGAGCCCGATGTGGGACTCGATCCCGGGACTCCAGGATCATGACCTGAGCCAAAGGCAGTCGCTTAACCAACTGAGCCACCCAGGCGCCCTAGGCAAAATTTCTTAAATATTGCAGTAAAAATGCAGTCCATAAAACAATTTGATAAATTGAACTTCACCAACACAATTAGAAAAATGAAAAGAACAATATAAGAACAATTTTGTGAAGCAAATGTCTGGTAAAGAATATGCATCCAGAATATATAAGGAACTGTCAAACTCTGCAATGAAAAACAACCCAATCAAAAACGGCCAAAGATTTGAATAGATACTCCAACAAATAAGATATACAGATGGCAAATAAGCTCATGGAAAGATATTCAGCAACAGCCAAAAACCAGAAATGACCCTAATGCCTATTGAAATATAAGTGGATAAACACACTGGGGCATATCCATAGAATGGATAATATATAACAATAAATAGTAATGAACTATTGGTGCATGCAACAACATAGACAAATCTCAAAATAATTATACTAAAAAAATTATACTGCCATGGTTGTCTAGATATGGAGATAGGGGATAAGGAGGGAAAGGAAGGAGGGATAACAAAGAGACACAAACTTTTGATGGGTATATTTACTACTCACTACATTATTGCTAACCGTTCCTTTATCTTTTTGCATAGTTGCAGAGATTGAAACATTGTTTGATTCTACATTATTTAATAATGGATGTATTCAACAACGAGCTTATAAAATTCCTGAAAATTTAATAATCTGCTCTTGAAAGCTGGTTTGAGCAAGCTCAAGCACACCAGTGTAACTGACCCTCCAAAAAGAGCTAGGTCCAGATGGTTTCACAGTAGAATTCTAAAAAAATATCAAAGGTCCCAATGTTACATGAAATCTTCCAAAGCATAAGAAAGGAAGGAAAACCTTCAAATTCTTTTTGTAGAGCAAGTGTAACATTGATATATAATTCTGATATAGTATAAAAATTGAATTAAAAACTAATACCACTTATGAATATCAATTAAAAAGTACTAAGTGAAATAATGAACAGAATCCAATAGCACATTAACAAAATAATAAGTCAGACATTCCAAGAATGCACAATTGGTTCAATATTAGAAAATCCATTAATATAATACATAATAATAATAAATCTACAAAGACAAATTATATGTATATGCCATGGATGCTGAAAAAACTTGGCCCAAATTCAACACCCATTCCTAAAAAAAAACACTCTGGAAAATAGAAATTGTTAAATGTCCTAGAAAGTAGACAAAGTACAACCATCAACAAATGAGAATGAATGGGGGGAGTGTATAGAAAGTAGAATAAGCATGCATGTCCTTTAGGATTTAAGACTTTAGTGTAAAAGAAGAGGGATATACATATAACTCTAAAAATGTAAAAATTTTAATCTTCATTTTGAACTGGAAATATCAGTGTAAATTTGATATGTTTTCTCTTAAAAAATACCTATTTCTTATTTCTGAACCCTGAACATATCTAGACTAATCTTAAAGCAATAAGCATCCCAAGAACCCATATTTGAGGATCTCAATATCATTTCCTAACAAAGATAAAAATGTTCATTAGAGAAATGGTGGATTCTAGACTTAATGGAGGAAAGATAAACATGGACTATCTCATAATGGTAGAAAATAAGGGCTTGGAAACCACCTTGAAAAGACACAAAAAAACAAAATTGGGACAATTAGAATACTAACTACAACACAGTGATCATATCAAATATATTTATTTCCATGAGTTCACAGCAATGACCCCCCAAAATACACATTGATAGATACTAGTAAGTGAAAATTATTACTTTGAAAATGAAATGAACCATGATTTGAAAAGTTAAAGGGGAAAGAAAAGTCAGACATAATTATGCATTTATTGTATCTTTCCTTTATCACTTGTATCTCAGAGTAACAAAATAGTTGATGAAGGGATGCTTCTATTTTATAGAAGTTTTCCAGTTACTTGTTAGAAAAAGGAATAGTAAAATTAGAATATCTCGATAACACTGTATTGTGTAACTGAAATTTGCTGAGGGTAGAGAGTAAGAACTTAAATGTTCTCACACACAACACAAAAAGGTAAATATGTGAGGTGATGGATGTGTTAATTCAATGGTGGGAATCCTTTCAGAATATATATATCGAATCATTATGTTGTACACTTCAAATATCTTACATTTTATTTGTCAATTATATCTCAATAAAGATAAGAAAAATATCAATTTTTCAAACCTTTTGTAAACTACAATGAATTAATGAAATGGATAATCATCAACGACTGCTAATATCAGAGACAGAAATCCAGGCATCATGTATCTACTGATGAATATATAAATGCCTATAAAGCAGCCTTACAAAAGTTTAGCAAACACAAAAACTGAATTTGGATCTATCAAGTCTTTTATATCAGTCTGGGTCTAACCAAGAGACAGAAACCATATAGTAATTTGGACAAGAAAAGTTTAACTATTCTTCAGGATTGGTGTAATAAGGGATTGGATAGTATGGAGTAGAGAGAATTCTGAATAATATAGGAGAGGCAGATATAGACAGTAGCCACTGGCCCAAAGGCTGAAACAGAACACTCAAGAGAGGAATCTTGAAATCAGAGACCACCAACCAGGGATGAGATCTAGATCTCACAGGCGAGGGTGTGGCCAAGACACTGAGCAGATTTACTGAGGTGCCACATGGAGGGGTTTACTGATAATCTTCCCTCTAGAGTCCCAGGAGAAGTTGTCCAAGAGGAAACTCCACACCAAAGGAACTCACTGGAAAACCACTCTGTGGGGTGGTTGAGAAATTCTTCCCACAAGAAGGTGCTGTATTCTGGAACTTACTGCAAAAAATGCCCAAAGGTCTGGCAGGGAAATCATCCTCAGGAGGTCTCTTGCACTGCAGAAGACAGCCAAAAAAGCACACCGAGCCAGGAGGCAGAATTCCTTTCCTCCTCTGGAATCCCTTTGGCAACCTCTACTGATACAACTAAACATCATGCCCACTTGTAAGAGAAAATATGTTCCAGTATCATAAGCAAGGTCATGATGGGTGGATTTGGAAATGGGGAGAAATAGATTGATAACGAGTAAACTTCTAACTCTAACTCCCAATACAGAGAAGTACAAGGGGGATGTTTTAGTTAATTTAGACGGTCATAACAAGGTAGCTTAAACAGCAGACATTTATTTTCCCACAGTTCTGGGGCCTAGATGTTCAAGACCAAAGTACCATCAGGATTAGTGTCTGGCAAAGCTCATCCTGGCTTGCAGATAGCTGGGCCTTCCCCTTGTGTCCTCATGTGGCTTTTCTTCTGTGTGCAGCTGAGCCCCGCCTCAAGTCCCCGATCAGTCTCAGAGTGGAGTCTGCTTGGGACTCTCTCTCTCCGTCTCCCTCTGCCCCTCCCCTTCTCTCTCTCTCTCTTTCTCCCAAATAAATAAATCTTCAAAAAACTTATTGCCCAGAATGATTTACTTCTAGTGTCTTCTTTCAGTACCAAAAATATTCCTATGTGGGAGATAATTTATATGGTCCTACCATTTGAAACCTATGGCCTTCCAGAGATGAGTAGCATCCATTTCATCCTCAAACCAAATAAACTAAAAAAAAGAATGTAGCCATAGATAGTAGCTCTTTGCAAAAGCAACAGTGGGCTGCTAGCTACAAAAACACTGGGTTTTTGCTCTTAATCTACTCATATAGTAAACAACAAATGTATGAAAAGTGTATGAAAACAATAACTGGACATGATATCAAGAAATTAAATTAAATTAAATTAAATATAACCACTTGCTATTAACCAGAATAGTCTTTTCTATATAATAAGCAATAATGGTAGGATGACAAATAGAATATACATAATGTTTTCAAAAATGTAAACACAAATAAAACTATGGAATATAGTTTAGAAAAAGGGAAATCATATTAACAGTATAATTAAAGGCTGACATAATATTCCATTATAATTTTCTATAATTCTATTACATTAGTTATTGGGAAAACAAGAGAAGAAAACCACAGAAAAAAATAGAATATAATCTACCCATATAAAGTCATACGATGTTAGTATTGGAGAACAACTTCCAGTCAGTTATAAGGTGATATCTTTTTATTTTAACCACGTTAAAGCTTTTATACTGTCAGTTATATTAGCTGGGATTCTTATTGCTTTTTCTCACTTTTGGGATTTCCATTGAACTCATTCAACCTGAAAATATATATACTCCCTTTACAAGGTTTGATATACATCTATTTACAATCAATTTTGATAATCAATGGCTTCATGACAAAGAAGAGGAGAAAAATTTGTCCTTTGTGGGCATATGTGCCTTTGGGAAGGACATTTTGGATATCCTTCCAACTAACATAAAATAATAATATGCACCTTTTTAGGGATGGAAAAATATATACATGAAAAGTAAGACTTTGTTTTTCCATACAAAAGGAAGTCATGGAAAGAGGAAAGGGACGCAACTTTAAAATCAGCAGTCCTGATTCTGGTCTCCATTCTGCCATGAAGTGGTGTGACCTTAGGTAAGTCCTTCACTACCTAAAGGGATAATGAGGAACAAATGTGATAATACACTTGAAAGAATTGTGAAGTATGAAGTCCTACACACATGTTGACTGTAGAGTACATCATTATTAAAGAAAGATTTAAAAAATTGAGTATAGAGTAAGATAGATGTAATAGTATTGGCATGCATTTAAATAAAAACTAAAACAAAACAAAACAAAAACTACATGTAATGATCAAAGATGGAGGAAAAGGGAAAATAACTGGGATTATTATTTCAGAAAATGCCAAAGTTTTCTTTGGAATTATAGAGCAAAGTGATGTGCATTGTCTCCAACTAATAATGTAATTATAGAAAACTTTAATTCATTCTGTCAATAAAAATGATACTGTCAAAAAAAAATGATACTGTCTTTCTTATAGTAATGGCATAATAAGTCAGTGCTTTTAAACTCTTTGAATTGTCTCAAAAATAAGGTGCTTCCTCATAAATCTAACACAGAAAATTCCTAGAGATTCCACCATGGTTGAAAATGTGGTAAATATAAATTGAGAGAAAAAATATTTTAAAATGACAAAAAGAATCAAATGACACAAGCATTGAATTAAAAAGAAAAAGAACTAGAAAGCCAGGTTATCTAGCCATTGGAATTGGGCTCTTATTTAAAATCAGATGTGACAGTTTAGATCACTCAACTTCAGTGCTAACGTTGGCAGACTGACGATTCCATGAGCTAGAAGTGGAAAAGAGAATTCAATTTGGTACACAGATAAAGTATAAATACCAAAGATTTTTTTTCAAATAGAAAATATTTTCATATACTAATCAAGTCACTTTTAATGTAGCTTATAGAACTTCCAAGTGCCTCATTTTCAAAACAGCCCTGAAGAAAAAACCTCCAGCATCAAATGTTAGTAATTGTTGTTGCTATCTCTGTTGATACAACAGCTCAAGACTCTTTGAAAAGAATAAGGCAATAAGGATACTCAATACATTTCTAGAAATTGTCAATGTTCCTATTATTCCAATGATCACTTTGAACCTTAGGAGCTGAGTGCCATTAAAAAAAAAAAAATCAACAAACTGAATGGTCCTTTACCAAAAACCACTGCACAACATCAAGCTCCTTTGCTGAAGGATTTCACCTAAATGTGTGAAATTAATCCTTGTTCTGGAGCAAAGGGTTGGGTGCCTTAAAAGCCTACTTGTTTTCTAGAGTCTTGCCTTGAAACCCAGATGAGTTTAGTGTTTCAGAAGCAGACACTAGGGAAAGCGGTGAGCCTGCCAATTCTGTAACAGATACTGGGGTGTCGTCACGTCTCACAAAGACCACCTTTGTGGACCGCATTCTTTTCCCATCAGGCCGTGCAGCCCTGACCTGTGGTGTGTTTTTAGTTTCCAAAGAATGCTGATCCTCTCTGAATGATGTACTGAAAACTGAGTGTTGAAGCACAAATGAAAAGTGAAAAGTGCCATTTAGCACACAACATAATTATTTCATGGCCTACTGCAAGTTAGCAAAAGCACGTTTCAGCTTTTAAGATGCGAAAGCCAGACCATGCTGTATCATAATATTTTGTGTGTTTTTCTGGAAACAGCTTTAAATCCCCCTTTTCCTGGGTTGGAGGCTGCTGAGAAGGGAAAAGGGAATGATATTTTCATGTGGAATAGCTTTTTAAAGACTGGGTAATAAAACCTTGATTAAGTGAACAAACATTGATTTCAATATCTGCAGTGGCCAGACCCTTTCAAAAGAAACTAGCTCAACCTCAGGAAATAGCATAAGCAATCATAGCTATTAAATTCACATTGCACTAAAATTTAATCCATCCAAGTGCACCATTAAAGTCAATACCATGAATGGCCATATAGTGTGGATGTGTATACACATACTAATTTTGAATATCACATAGGTTTAATTTTGTACACATCCTATATAGTACACGCTAAGTGGAAGAGAAAGTGAGTTTATGTGACTTCCAATTCTCACAGAGATTCCTTCAACAAATTAACCTTTTTTTTTCCAAAGATTTATTTATTTATTTGAGACAGAGAGAGCAGGGGGAGGGAAAGAGGGAGAGGGAGAGGGAGAATCCTAAGCAGGCTCCACGCAGAGCCCAATACAAAGCTTGATCTCACAACCCGAGATCATGACCTGAGTGAAATCAAGAGTCCGACACTTAACCAAATGAGCCACCCAGGTGCCCCAATAAATTAACCTTTATGATGGCATAAAAGATGCCATTTTTCTAGAAACACCTTAAAGCTCTATAATCTAGTGTCCCTGGTCCTAATAACTGAGAATAACGTCTAATTAGAAAAAAGAGAAAGGATAAAAAGGAATTATATCTTTTACCAGGAAAGTCCTAAATGTTGGCAGTGAGAGTTCTACCAGGAAAGGATTTTCCCTTGGACTCACCACCACATGCCACTCTATCACAAATAAATTTTGAGATAAGGTAACTTGTTTCTCTGCCCAGATATCATGTAATAGAAGAAAAATAAACAGCTCCTTTCCTGCTTTCAGGGGATAAAAATTTTTTGATTTTTCAGAAAAATTATTAAAAAATAATACTGTTGTGATTGCATATTTTCCCACCTGTGTCTGCAACAGCTCCACCAGAAGTGGAACATTTTGTTCATTGACCACAGTATAATGACTGTTGTCTAGAACTTTCTTGATAAATGTTATTTGAATGAATCAAGACTTGAGTGAACTTCTCAATAGCCTGTTAGCTTTCATCAGTGTGAAATGTAAAGATGAGAGTAGGATAGAAAGGGGGGAATATTTGCAACACTTCTGCTGTACACCTCCACTTAGACTTCCGCCCTACTCCCAGGACCAGCCATTTCTCAGTGCTGCTATTTCTTTATAATCAATGCTAGTCGCTTGTCAAGAAAGACTTTCATTGAAAAATTGATGAAAAGCATCCCCCAAGATATTTATTCTGTAGTTCTTTACTAAGTGTCCACTATATACCAAGCACTGTGTCTGGCAATATGAATAAAGACTCAAAGATGATCTATGATGCTATTTGACAAATTATCACTTACATAACACCATGAAACTATTTAAGGAACAAATTATTTATTGATTTTTCTACCATATGTCATGCATCAATTCTCATAAATACGTATGAATTAAGTGTGATTATCATTTCCCACTTTCAGATGAGGATAGGAACGCACAAGCAAAATTAAGAAATTTGCCCAAAGTCATTCAGATTGTTAGTTCTTCTAGAGCCAAGATTTTGACCACGGTAGCCTGGCTCTGAAGCAGGGCTCTTAACCACTAAATTATGTAGCAAAGGCTTGCTGGGTGATGATGAGAAAGCCTTGCCATAGAATTATATTTTTAGATTGTAATATAGCTCTTTCTGTGGCTTAGCCAAAAGTTTTGTGTAAAACAATCACATATTTGCTAACCCACCCGAAGAAATATATCCATTTGATAAAGACTTTTTTTCTCTGAATTATCAGTTGAACGTTATTTGTTCACAAACCTTCAACAAATCATACCACTCACACAAACACAGTAATTAGTTTTAATTTCCCTTTGTCCACCTAACATAAAAGTGGAGTAATTGATATCTTGATACTGAGAATTTCATTCTACCTAAAAGCAAGTTTAGCACTTTAGTAACTTGAAAGGGTATTTGATAAATGTCAAGAATCCTAAAATTCTGATAACCTCTACCTGAAAAGGTTGTTTTATGAATTGAATTTCCTGTAACATGTTTTACAAATAAATTCCGCGTCTTAGATTTTGATGATACTTATTTCTGTTTGGCCTTAGTCTTCTGGCCCTAAGAAGAAGATTTTAAGATTATAAATACAAAGAGCTCCACAGCTCTTTTTACTGTAAGTGAAATGACATCTGGTTAAGTGGATTCAGTGTTTTAAGAAATGCCTCTCAGTCATAGACTTTCTTTTGTGTCCGAACTTGGGCTTTATTCTCTATCGAAATGCTTCATTGTTCTGTACTCCTTTGCCCTCCTTCTTTTCATATGTATTTTGAAGTCTTTCTCCTTCCACTGTAAATATTTAAAATGTGTATTTAATGGTTCATGCTTTGGTTTATCAAATATGTATGAAGGACCTGTTATGTGCTGGTACTGTCTATGAATTGGAAATATGAAGGTGAATTACATTTTGCATTATTTTTAGATTGTTCACATTGCATAATAATGCTCTGTTTATACAAAGGAAAGTGCACAGCTTATATGTCTAAACTATAAAGTTCACAATAAAAGGACAACCTCTGAACCTACCATCCAACCCAAGAACCAGAATACCATCAAAATTACCAAAATCTACAGTTCATTCCCAATTTCATCCCCTCTGCTTCCTCTCAAGATGTAACTACTATTTGAACTTTTCTTTTTTATTCCCTTTCTTTTCTACTGATCCTTATTGTTTTTCTCCTCCTTTTTCTTTAAGAGTTTTAACATGGGTGCATATATCTACTTTCACTGTTCCATAATATTTTATTCTTCAAAAAGACACAATGTTATTTATCCATCTCCCATTGAGGAAATTTGGGGCTTTCAGATTTTGCTATTATGTACAATAAGCAATGGTCATTCTTACATATGTTCTTTAGTGCATGCTCTAGAATCTCTTGTACACACTTTGTAGTGAAATCGCTGTAGATGATAATAGGAAGATCCATATTTTCAAGATGTTATCAATTTTATGCCAAATTAAACTCACATCAGAATTGCCTAAGAGTCTCCATTGATCCTATATTGGAAATTATCAGACTTTTTAAATTTTGCCCAACTAGTGTGTGCTAAGTAATGTATAATGTGATATTTACTACTTCACTGATTCTTAATGAAGTTTAATATCTTTCATATGTGTCTGGATCATTTCTATTGCTTCTTCCGTGGAATACTGTTTCAAATAATTTGCTCCCTTTTTAAAAATTTTCCATTTTAATGTAACCATTAAAGATTTTCATTCATGAAGAAATAATTTTGATGTATGGTACATAATAAATAAGCTCCATTTATTTACAGGTACATTTATTCCCAAGTGCTCTTCAAAGTCACCTGTCTTATATGTACAACTGGGGTTTGTTTCTGATATATCTTTTTCATTCTATCAGTACTTGTCTATTCCTGTTCCAGTGCCACATGGCCTCAATGAACTTTGTAACATATTCTTATTTTTCTTTTTTCAGGAGTATCTGTATTATTAATCCTCAAAAATCCCATTTGAATTACATTAAATCTATTGATCATTGGAGAGAATGCCATCTTTGTGATATGGAATTTTCTCACTTAAGACATTATAATGTGTTTTAATAAAATTTTATACTTTTTTATATATACATGCTTAGTTGTGTTTAGGCCTAGGTGTCATGTTATTTCTTTTTTAATTCGTTTTGGTAAGTGATATTTTTATAAGAACATAATCTCCAATAAATCAAGCTTTGTACATATTTCAAATCTCTTAAAAACTTTGCTAATTTTTGAACTATCAAAAATTGTAAGATATGTGTTAACATCTCCCACTTCAATGGATATTTCCAAGTTTCTCCATAGAATTTATGTAAACTTTAGCTTTTTTACATTTTGAAGCTTTATTATTTAGTGCATTCTTGTTATCTTTCTATAAATCGAAACTTTCTGTTCTAATAATGATTGTAATTAGTATTAGAAGTTGTTTAATAAAAGACAGTTAATATTTTCATCAGAGAGATACTACTCAGCCAAAGATACCTAAGTATTGTTACCAGAAGCACTAGTGTTTGACTAGGTATAATTCTTTATTTTGATTTGATTGCATTAAATCTTTATATTTGAATTTCTCCAAATATGGTCATTTGCTTTATTTCCTAGTAGAAATATTTAGTAAATAATAAGAATGAAAATAACTTTCCAGTATATAGCCTAAAATTTAAAAAAAATAGGTTTTCTATCTATTATTCATTTAATTAAGATCCTAAGTACAGAGGACCATACTGATCACATTCCTCAGCCCATGCTATGTTCTTATCATTGATTCCTACACAAATCTGTGTTCACTTTTATCTCTTGATTCCATTTTCTTCTCTTTCTCCCAAGAGGCACCAACTTTATTTTTTAATTTTTTTTAAAGATTTTATTTATTTATTTGTCAGAGAGAGAGCGTGCGCCCAAGCACAAGCGGAGGGGAGTGGCAGGTAGAGGGAGAAGCAGACTCTCAGCCGAGCAAGGAGCCCGATGTGGGACTCAATCCCAGGATTCTGGGATCACTCGATCCCAGGACCCTGAGCAGAAGGCAGACGCTCAACTGACTGAGCCACCCAGGAGTCCCAGGGCACCAACTTTAGTGAATTTAATGCACATCTTGCAATTTATCTGCCTGTCATTTATTTTCATAGTTGTTATTCCAGAACAAATAATACATGCTTTGTGTCTATGAAATTTTCATAACTGGTATAGCATTACAAATAATATTCTCTTTCATGTTTTACCTTAACATTCTTTTTTATATTTAGTCTTGTTGCTCTTGTTTACACAGTTCTTTTGATTGCTCTGTATTAGTGCATATTGTAAACTTATAATACATTAAATATAGTTATCCTTAGTGACACTTGGGCTGTCTCTAATTCTTTGCTTTCAAAAACTGTTCAGTTTAGAATAATATCATTCATGTCTCTTTGGAGACCAGTGTGAACATTTCTCTGGGCTATATATCCAGAATAGAATTGTTGATAATACACATATTATATTATACTGTAATATATACTAATTTATATTATAATATGTATTAGCATACACTAAAATATATGTGTGTATGTAATACACATTATATATATTTCATATTCATATATTTCATATTTTGTATATACTATACATGTATTATACATTTCATATATACCATACATATTATAAATATATTTCACATGAGTATATATTCCCATATCCTTATAACTCTTAATGCTATCTGACTTTCTAACTTGGTCAAATTAAAGATATAAAGTGAAGAGAGAGAATTTGACTTCTTCTTTGTCAATCTGAATATTTTTTTTTTTTT
>NC_138376.1:59945571-60027665 GCF_054177405.1 Leptonychotes weddellii | reverse complement strand
AAAAATTTTAAAAATAAAGATATAAGGTGATATTTCACTGAATTAACTTGTGCTCTTGTGATTACTAGTTAAGATGTATATCTTTCCAAAAAAAATGAATAAATAAATAAAAGACATATATCTTTCCCATGTGCATATTTGCCATTTAGGTTTCCACTCTTGTGAACTGATGTTCGTATTTTTTGCTAATATTTATATCAATTTGACTTTTTAAATTTTTAACAGATTAGCAGAAGGTTTTTTTTTTTCTATATTTTACCTGTTGATCTTTTGCAGTTGTTGATGTTGTAAATATCCCCTGCCAATTTGACAATTTACTTTCCTTTTGTGCCTATAGATGGGCCTTTCGGGGTGTTTAAAAATCATGATGATACCCCTTATATTTTCTTCTATTAGATTTATTGTTTGTAACATTTTATAGTTAGGTATTAAATAACCTGAATTTTTATTTTAATATATGCATATGTGATGTAGAAATTCTGAAATTTTTCGCATATGGTGAATCAACTTTCTCAATGCAATCATCTAAATAAGCTACTTTTTAATATAAATTTGTGGGGTTACATCAGTATACTAAATATAGGCTCAATCTTCTATTTGTCTGTTAGAGCATTTGGGTATCAATGTCACACTTTTAATAACTATGGCTTTGTAATCTATCTTAATATATGTAAAATACATGTATCCTTTTTTTATTTCATATTTTCGTCAAAAGGAAATTAATGTCTTTACATTCATGACTATTATCATGAACTTTATCAAGTTTCTCATATATTTATGCTTTTTATTATATTCTTTTTTAATTTTATTTTTTAGATTTTATTTATTTATTTGACAGAGAGAGTGAGAGAGATTACAAGTAGGCAGATAGGCAGGCAGAGGGAGAGGGAGAAGCAGGCTCCCTGCTGAGCACGGAGCCTGATGCTGGGCTTGATCCCAAGACCCTGGAATCATGACCTGAGCTGAAGGCAGACTGAGTCACTGAGGCGCCCCTTTTTATTATATCCTTTAACAGAGTTTTAAAGTATTTCCCAGTAGATTAGTGGCATTCCTTGATAATTCCTAAACACTGAATACTAAATAGTTTATTATTAATGTAAAGGAAAATTCCTTACTTTTTTTAAAATAAATGTTGATTGTGTTTTGTTAACTTAGCCAAATATATTATTTTTTAAATAGATTGTTCATTTTCCTGTTTCCTAGTTTTCAATTTAAATGGCCATATCGGGCCCCTGGGTGGCTCAGTTGGTTGAGCGACTGCCTTCGGCTCAGGTCATGATCCCAGGGTCCTGGGATCGAGTCCCACATCAGGCTCCCTGCTCTGCGGGGAGCCTGCTTCTCCCTCTCCCACTCCCCCTGCTTGTGTTCCCTCTCTCGCTGTGTCTCTCTCTGTCAAATAAATAAATAAAATCTTTAAAAAAAATAAAATAAAATAAATGGCCATATCATCTTCAAAAAAATAAACTTTATGAATGACACATGCAATAGATATAAATAAGACAATTAGTTGTTTAGAAAATTAATGACAGTGGGTTGCCAATGGTCATGTTAAGGAAGAATTCTGAGAAAAATAAAAACTTAAACAAATAAAAGTAACAGAGTAAATATTAAGGTTGAGTTGGGGTTTGGAACTTCATAATGCCAAGATTATTACAGTACCCTGCATTTTCCTTTGTATATTCTTTCTTATTCATATCATGACAAAAATAAATATCATCATACCAGCAGTTAATTTTTACACTGGTTGCTTCCAGTCTAGAAGTATCTTGATAATTAATGCATTAGTTCCTCAGGGAAGATGAAAAAAGCTCTTTGGTGAAAATATCCTATATATGTGTGAAATGTTAAATTATGAGAACTTGTCTAACATTTTCTAACACACACATGCCAACACTCCCAAAACCTAATTCCATTTGGACAATTCTTGCAGCAATTTTTCAAGCTGTCATTGCTTTCTTGGAACTTATTTTATGAACATAGATTAGTCTCTTTCTAAGATAGAATTGGACATCTCCCCAAAATAAAGGGTTTTTTTATTTGTAAAAGGAAAATAAGTAACATAGGTAATATATATTTGTATCATCCCATATAAAATTGTTACTCTGAGCAAATTCATCAGAGAGAAATGTTTTTAACAAAAGCAAAATGGTAATCTTCAATAATTGGAGCTTTGTGAAAAATAGCCAATTGACTAATTTCATTCTTTGCTTATGATGTTGTAAATGGTAATACTGTCCCACCCAAATAAAACTTGATATGAAAAGAATGATCATGTTTGGAATAAATATAAGACCCTGAGGTATATGCCCTAAATTTAAAAAAAGAAAAGAATATGTCACCATACTAAACAAATTTTCAACTATAAATGAACTTAAATAATGTTATTTGGTCAATTTGACAAGATATCTATTAGCATTTGTGTAGCAAGTTTTCAGCTAGGTCCTAAATATATTTTTAATCATAATATCAAAATCATGTTATATTTAAATGTAATATTTCTGAATCGATTTTAATTCATTAGACTTTGTTTAGAATTTAGAAAGAAGCAAGTATCAGGATATATAAACAGTTTATAGCAAAACTGTTCATCAATTATAATCAGCCAAATTCACTATTCCAATATCCAACCATTCATATACTCAGTAAATATTCACTGAGCACCTCTATGTGATCATTGTCCTAGGCAAAGGAGACATAATATTAAAAAAAGAGTGACAGGGGTGCCTGTGTGGCTCAGTCAGCTAAGCGTTTGCCTTCGACTCAGGTCATGATCTCAGGGACCTGGGACTGAGCCTTGCATCAGACTCAGCAGGGACTCTGTTTCTCCCTCTCCCTCTGCCCCTCCCCCTGCTTGTGCTCTTCTTGTGCTCTCTCTCCCTTGTGCTCTCTCAAATAAATAAAATCTTAAAAAAAAAAAAAAGATTGACAAAGTTTTGAATGGAGATTACAATCTAGTGGGAGTGACCTATAACAATTAATTTTGTAAACAACTAAAGAAATAGTTTCAGTAAAATATGATGGGTATTGAGAAGAATTTCAATGGGAGCTCTATATGAAGGGACCTCTGCATGAACTTGAAGAGGAAGTTTTAGGAGAAGCCATAGCAAGTCTTCTAGAGGAATTGACATACAGACAGACAGATGTTTAACATAGAGTTAAGCCAGTGAATGGGAAGAAGGGAGAGGGAGAGCAAAAAATATTCTGGGCATACAAAGGGATTGCCTATTGGAAGACACAGCAGTGAGACAGAGCTGACACAGCTGAAGAGCTGATTGAGTTCTCTATGCCTACAGTTTGGCAGAAGGAAGAGTAATGTCCAGAGAACAGTGTAAAGAGAAAACCACTGATCAAGTGCAGAAAAGTCTCACAAATTCTGTGAGTATATGTGCAATCTTAGGCAGCCTAGGGGATTTGAGTCAGAAAAGTGTCATGGCCATATTTTAATTTCAGGAAGATCATGCTGGCACCATTCAGTGAGTGAATTAGAGAAAGCCAAAATGGTAGCCAGGGGATTTGGTAAGACACTATTTTAATCATGATGGTCTAGGAGGTACAGTCAACAGGACTCCGTGATCAATTAAGTATAGGAGAATAAGGTAGAAAGAAAAGTCAAAAATCGTCCTCAGTTTCCTGGTCTTAGAACTAGGTGAAACATGATACCATTCATTGAAGTGAGGAATACAGAGGAGTTAGTTAGTTTTGGACAGTAAAGTTTAATGTATCTGGAGGACATTCATGTGAACATTTCCACTAGGAAGCTGCAGTCTAGAACTTAGGAGAGAAAGCTGAGCAGACAATAGGACTTTGTGAGTCATCCATGTATATTTGACAATTGAAGATATGTGAGAATTTGAGATATCCTGGGGACTAGAAAGAGAAATGAGACCAGGGCAGCCCTGATAGTTTTGCAGTGTTTAAAAATGTAGTAATGTACTAAGAACTCCAATTCATATCAAATGGTAACACTTCCTGAGAAATAGTGAATTTTATTAAAATGAGCTACCAATATAAAAGGACAAAAATAATGAATGAGCATAGTACTCAAGTATATTTCAACTCTGAAAATTTTTCTGTATATACTGAAAAAACTGTCCAAAGTGTAATATAAATAACTCGTGACTTGAATTTGTTTCAAGCTCCTAAAAAAATCATTGAAAAAAAAAATGTTTTCCAAATCATGTTATTTTCAAGCAAAACAATTTACCATGCAGAGCAGTGTCTCTCAGATTTATGTTAAATATATTTGCTATGATTTTACCAATATTAAGTTTGCTAAACAGAGTTGTTAAATATAACAATGGGAGGTTCATCTTATGTTTAGATCATTTATCCTTTTACAGCTTTTTTTTAAGATTTTATTTTTATTTATTCAGAAGAGACAGACAGAGAGAGAGACAGAGAGAGGCAGAGGAAGAAGCAGGTTCCCCGATGAGCAGGGAGCCTGATGCGGGACTCGATCCTAGGACCCTGGGGTCATGACCTGAGCCGAAGGCAGACACTTAGCCATCTGAGCCACCCAGGTGCCCTTACAGTTGTTTCTTAATTAAACTAAATTATAGAATAATAATTATAATCAATTGGTAGAAACCTAGTTTACAAGGACAAAAGTAAAACAAAGCCTAAGATTTAAAGCAAGAAGGAATTTAAAATGTTTAGTTTTGGGAAAGAAGCTTAAAAAATTGACCTTCTGAGATACACCTGAACACCTATAAAAAGCCTGAAATGGATTTAATTGTCTCTAATAAACAATACCAGCAATAATCCATCCTGAAAATCACTGAAAGATAGCTTACTTGGTGAGCATATCATACCTCCCTTTATAGCCTGAAGATGGAGTCGACCTAAATTACAATCAGTGAACCACTTGTAAACTTGTGTATTTTAATCTGTCCTGAAAGCAAATGGAAATGAAGATGTATACATATATGTTGAGGGGCTTTGGTAAAATAAACATGTGCAGTGGCAAATGAGAAGTCTACAAACTACAACTTACTATGTGCCTTTCAAGACAATTATTGTTTAAATCACAATTAAATATTTTAATATAAAGAAATAATATATTGTTTTATGTAACTTTCATTATGTCATATATTTTCCTCTGTCAATTATTTTTTCTATTCTATCTCCTAGGGATAAATATGGAGTGAGTTATCATTTATTTTCTGATCTTTTCCTCAAGAACCTCCTCCATGAATTAAATACCTAACATTTTGTCAATATGGGACAAGAGTTGCTGAACAAATGTTAACTTATTTACTCCTCTCCAACTTCAGTTTAGTTATGCAAATAAGTAGAGAAAGTTTAACAAACTAATCATGCTTTGAAATTTAAGTCAGGGAATTTTGATTCCTTGTTTTAATAAAAAGAATGTGTTGCTAAAAGATAAGCTGACGGAAATAAAAGACATTAGGTTTCTGAGAAGGCACTGGGGAGCCCTAAAGTGAACCTGAGGACAAAATGTTTCTGGCACTTTCGGATCCCAGAGAGCTATTTCCACCTATTATTAAAACTCTGAGCCATACCATACTCACATTCTTAATTAATGTCTTTGTGTTTTCCCTGTAGCTGTCTGTACAGCAAAGCTTTGAGGACCTCTCTGTTCCTTGGCAGGAATACAGCCTTTATGAAGAAAGTCAACTTTAGCATGCTCTGAAGGCAATGCAAAGGTCAACTTCACAGTGGATTCACTGTCAACCAAATCAAAGGCTTTAAGAGAAACTCAACCCCAATACTGATTCTGCCAATACTTCCCTATTTCACTGAGTGCATTGATTCTCCACAGATTCTTCACTGCTGGCCTAAATAAAGAGCAGATGAAGAGGCAGGAACTATGAACCATCCCAACAGCCCAATAAGACTTTCATCCCTAGAGGGGATAAATCCAGCCTATGTAGTCTCACATAATTTAACATGTACGCTATCTTTTGCCTACTCAGAAAGGAATTATCAAAAAGGTGCTGTATATTCCATGTTTAGTAAATATGAATACATTAGTAATCTGAAGTTTAAATTGTATTCTTCATATATAGCATGATTTCATGGATTCCTTGGTAGAGTCCAGCTATATATAATACCAAATTTAATGTCAGTATATCAATAGACAACTAAAATACTTCCCTGATAGTTATAAGGAATATCAAAAAATTTAGAAGTGCAATATTAATAAAAGAAGTGCTTTGTCACCACAATTTGGCCATAATAACCAGCATTTGGTGGGGGAGCATCACAACATGCTTCTTCCTTATATTTTATTCCACAGTACCACAACTTTCAAATCTAAATACCAATTGCTTTTTGTCAACTCCTAGAAAGGGCAGAAATTATTCTGTTGTATTATAAAATTTTTGACCATTTTATATAAAAATAAATTAAAAAAACAAAGAAAAATCTAACATTGTATGGATAAATTGTACCTCCTCTTTCCCAAATATTTTACTCATTTATATTTCAGCAGTAAGCCCAATATTATGTCCAATGTCTGGGGCTTAGAAGTAGGTTGTAAACCCTTATTAGCTCCCAGGGAACATGATATCAAATCAAATATTTTATCTCCATGATTTTTTTTTTTTACTTTATTTAGTGGAACACAGTACAGGACAAAGGATAAAATTTGTCTTGGTGTGAGAGAAAACTCTCTCTCTGAACCTATAAGATCTGACATTTCACTTCCAACTTTTTCTTTGATCTCTTTGCTTTTCTCAGAAGTGATACTGTCCTAAAGGAATGAGAGTTGGGTTCTTTTTGTTTGTGTGTCTGTATGTTTTGTTGTTGTTGTTTTTGCTTAGTACTGGATACCTAGTTCTGAAGGTAGAGGAGATGGCAAGTAGGAGCACTTAGGTTCATAATCTGGTCTAACAGAATCAGGATGTAAATAGAAAAAAGACATTTAAACATCTTCAGAGTTAAGTATTTTGTAGCTTTTATTAAATATAAAACTCCTATCTACCATGTATAAAAATTCAAAGGTACAAACAAAAGCATAAAAAAATAGAATAATGATAAATTAGTCATTAAGGAGATCAAAAATATACCTGCATATTTAAGTATATATTAAAAAATTAGTATTATTTCACCCATAGAAACAATAGTTGTTCAATAACTACTTCTTTCCTTTCTCTCTATAATTTCTATAATCTATTTTTTATTCATACATATTTCTGATTTTATGTTTAGGATAGTCAAATATTTATAGTCAAATATTTATATATGTTCTACTCACTGAATAGTAGTAGTTCTTGTTCTGAGTTACTCTGATGGTTCCAAATTTTGTTTCCAAAAATATGTCAGTGAACCTTAATCCTTAATCTACTACAAAATTGATTAATTAAAGCTCATATTTTTAAAAATGCTTCTTTAAAGTGGGTTTACTTGAATTATCCATTCTTCTGTGCTTTTGACTCTCATACTTTATATTTTAAAAGTCCTTAGTCAGAAGACCATGGGACACTTTACACACCATATAATTACTTCTTATAGCAATTTTTATGGTTGGAAAATATAGGCTTTTTTTTTTTTAAGATTTTTTTTATTTATTTATTTGACAGAGAGAGACAGCGAGAGAGGGAACACAAGCAGGGGGAGTGGGAGAGGGAGAAGCAGGCTTCCCGCGGAGCAGGGAGCCCGATGCGGGCCTTGATCCCAGGACCCCGGGATCACGACCTGAGCCGAAGGCAGATGCTTAACGACTGAGCCACCCAGGCGCCCCGGAAAATATAGGCTTTTAAACTACAAAATTGAAAATGTAATTCGAGCCCCATTATTTAGTAACTAAATGCCATCAGGAAATGTTTCTTACCCGTTTAAACCTGTTTCCTCATCTGTTAAAGGGGTTGTAGGGAATAAAGGGACAACGCTAGATATTGAGATTGTCTCCATAATATTAATTCTGCCTATTCCTAGGTGTAGCCACCATATGTACTTGAAAGTGATGCTGACTCAGTCATCAGTTTGAAGAATGGTAATCCTATTTCTCTGTCAGAGTTATTGCTTTCAGCGACCTCATCCCAAACTAATCTGCATATGGTTCTCCTTCGACCACAGAGATTGGTTCAAGTGATTCAATTCAGGCCACATAGATACAGGTGGAAATTTCATGGAAGTTGTGGGTGAAAAAAAAAGTGGCAGGGGACAGATTTCTCTTTGCATTTTTCTTCCACATGCTGTGGGACACAGGTGTGAAGCCTGGAAGTGTTGCAGCCATTTTGCCTCCATGAAGTGTCAACTTTAGGTTAACATTGACACTACAACAGGCAGAGAAACAAAGAGAAATTGTGTCTTTAGTGTCATCATTTGAGTCACAAGATCAAACCAACTCCAAAGGCTGTCCTAACACCTACATTTTTTAAAGTGTGTTTGAGTTTTGTGTACTTTTTTGTTTTTGCTCTTATTATTGTTTTGCTATTGTTTTTCTACTTTCAACAAGAAGGGATAGTCTACACCAATATGTACTTTATTTATTTTCCAGATTTTATATAGGCAGTGTGTTTCATTTTGTTCTGAAAAAAAAAAAAGTTTTGATTTGTTTTGTTTTGTGTTAATACTCTCCCTGCTGTGTGTTCCTCCATGTCCTCTTTCCACTTCTCCCCATCTTGTTTTCTGCCCTAGAAGACTCACCCTTGTGGATCATATTAAAACTTCACCCACATCCTCAGGTTTCTGTTGGGTTTAGAAAGGCCAGCAGGAGATTGAAGGAAGGGGGAAAAAAGGAATTCAGGGTATTTTTTGCTCTGGGCTTTCCCCACTAAGCATTTGCATTGAGCTAAATGTGTCCTTCCACTGAAGGCCTTTGATGAGTTTATATAACTATCTGCTTCAGAGACCCAGGAACTCTACCCTTCCCTTGTTTCTGTTTCCTAGGAGTGGTAAAAACTAAGATGCTCTTGCACTAGGTTACTGTACTTTTGTTCTACAAACTTCACATATTCGTAAGTGAATCCTACGTGAGTGCTCCTCAAATGATCTTTGAGTAAATCATCTATTTCTGATTGGAGCCCTGACTGATATGTGATTCAAATCAGATGAAATAGTATTAACTGAACTATTCTGTGGCCTGTCTGTTCTACATAAGTCCATAACATTATTTAGAGTGGAGATCTTTCTCCATTATAAAATTGACCATTCATAGCACATGCAGTAAAATGGAAAATATGAATTTGGTGGCTTCAGATAGGGTTTCAACTAGTTATTATGAAGAGAGCCTTTTCAAGAAATTTATAAACTGTTATTATGAAATTTGGTAAAATTCTTTGTGTGATATAATCAAGTTCTCTTTCATTAAAAAGAGAAGCTGTTATGATGCAAACTCCCACAGGATTAGGTTAATTTTATGTCTTTTCATCAAGTTTGATAGTCCTACTCAGCTGTCTTCATATTGAATATATACAAAAAATTAGCCATTTAACTACTCAATAAGCATTCGATAACAAAGGAACATATTTTCTGGGCTACACATTATGTGAACTATGTCCCAGGAAAAATCCTGGGACATAAGCCGCTTTATATCAATGCTTTCAAAGATATGAAAGTAATTATCTCACACTATGAGGATTTCAGTAATGGCTTTAAATTATGGCAGGTTGGTACAACCCTGGTCCTAATGCAGTAGGAATAGAAGACCCAAAACTGCATTCTAACTTCTAAATAGAGCAATTACTTTCAGTCCCCTAAAGCTCTTAGTACATGAGCTCTAATACAACCTGATTTTGCATGCACATAACTTAATGTGGCAGTCCAGAAATTACATAAATGCCTAATTCCACTGTGGCTTCTCAGGGTGTGAGTGAGCAGAAGAGATTAGTTTTATTTTTATTTATTTATTTATTTTTAAGATTTTATTTATTTATTTGCGCGCGAGAGAGAGTGAGTGAGAGAGCACAATGGCGGGTGGGAAGGGGGAGAGGCAGAGGGAGAAGCAGACTCTCCGCAGAGCAGGGAACCCGATGCGGGACTCGATCCCGGGACTCCAGGATCATGACCCGAGCCGAAAGCAGCCGCCCAACCAACTGAGCCACCCAGGCACCCCAAGAGATTAGTTTTAAATACTTGTTGCATTAGGCTTAAAATGACCACTAACCACTACTGATCTGAATGGACACAGTGACATCTTAAATAGACATTACTTTTCTTTATATTATAAATCTCCTTGGTAAAGCATTTCTTTTGTCTATCTTGTGAATAATTACAAAACACAGTCAGATACTTCTGCTTCTGATTTAACAGATTATGTATGTGCACACACATAGATTTGGGGTTATGAGAACTGCGATTATCACTTGTCCAAAATTTTCTAACTTCTGATGATTAATAAGGCACTTGAGAAGTGGTTTTCATCTAAATCTTAGTAAGCATGACTGTTTAACTGGGATTCTTATCCAAAGTATTTCTCCATCTCTGAATTGTAAATAAAGCAAAACAACAAAAAAAGTATTTGATCACAAAGTTGTGATAAGGAGGAAAGAGGAAAGAAAATTGATAAAATTCTATAATTTTTCTAATCTGAACTATTAAAAGAAATTTGTAGAGGAAAAAGTTCAAGATTAAGTAGCTTATTATCCTTAATATTTGAAAACCTTCATGCTTATCACTGCAACAACTAAGCTCATTATTTCCTCATACCACTTCTACCTCAGATTTATATCTCCAAGGATTCAGAAACTAAGGAAGGGAAGGTAGAATGGCAAGAATTTCCATGAAGGGGTCAAAACAATGGTGAGTGGTCTGGTCCCTTCTTCTGTCTGCAGTTACAGCCAAATTATTTTTTAGAATAACTGAATTTTCTTTAAATATCATTTATAAACTGACTCGAGTATGGGTTTGATATAAAGACTCAATAAACGTTAATTTCACAATTCTCAAAAGACATTTTAAAATCATTTAGTTTATCACTTTTTTACAAAGCAAATGGGGATGAGGTTTTAAGAAGTTATTTCACCAAAATTCTACATATGATATATTTCAACCCATTTTAAAGATTTTATTTATTTGAGAGAGAAAGAGAGAGAGCATGCACACAGGAGCACACAGCAGGGGGTGGGGCTGGATCTCAAGATCAGGACCTGAGCTGAAACCATGAGTCAGTCACTCAACCCACTGAGCCACCCGGGCACCCCATCAACCCATTTTAAAGGAAACTAAGCTTCACGTTATTAAATGATTTTGTCATCTAATCTATAATAATGTAGTTTATATGTATGAAGCATATAAATTAAATTAGTATCTTTACATTCTACATCAAAGCTATTCATCTAATGGTGTTAAATATTTTATAACACCTAATGTGTAAAATATTTTAAATATGATGCCAAAAGGTATTTTAATAAAAATTTGTGCCTCTCTATCTGTTGTGTCACTCTAGTTTTTAGAAATAATTAGTAATATAATATATACTATGTTAAGTATATTTATTAATATTCTTACTTTCATTTAATCATTGCTAATCAAAAGTACAGCTATCATTTTTAAGAACTTACTATGTGTACTTTTCTGTTTGTACTGAGATGGTATTTGGGCCCAAGAAAATATCAGTGATTGACACTTTTCATAGTTTAAATTAAAATTGCCTATGTTGGGGCGCCTAGGTGGCTCAGTCGTTAAGCTTCTGCCTTCGGCTTGGGTCATGATCCCGGGGTCCTGGGATTGAGCCCCGCATCAGGCTCCCTGCTCCGTGGGAAGCCTCCTTCCCTCTCTCCCACTCCCCCTGCTTGTATTCTCTCTCTCACTGTCTCTCTCTGTCAAATAAATAAATAAAATCTTCAAAAAAAAATTGCCTATGTTAATACAACCCTCCCCCACCCAAATAAAAGAAGATATTTGTCAAACTCAATTTTATAAACTTTTAATAAATCTCTTACTAAATCTCTTTAAACACATCTAGAAATCAAAGAGAGATCACATATAATAGCACTTTGCTGAATAATAGGTCTTTTTAAAAAAGGTTGGGTAAGCGTTGTAAGAGCTTCACTATAATAATTAAAGTAAATGTATGCAGGAATTAAAATGTACTAGTATTCACAAGTACAATATGTTGAAAACAGATTGATAACAATGATAATTTATGATATATTTAATGAATCATCAAAAGTTTTTAAAGTGAACTTCAAGACTATGAAGGTGGATGATCTGACACCAAGATTCTAATGGCTCAGATATTGGTGTTGATAATGGTTAATACTAGAGCCATTCAAGGACAGAATGACTTTGAAAGTTTTCAGTGTAGGCTGTAATGCAACATATTCCTAAAAAGTCTGAAAGTTCTATATTATTCCCTTCTTGTTCCCTTTCCCCAAAATGTCTGCTAGATACAGACATTTCCTCTACAACATTTCCACATGTGCTAAAACCCCCTGTGGCTGTAGAAGTCTGCTCCTTCAGCCTTCCATGCTTGGACATTATCTAATTTAGAGTATCATTCTTTATCTTTGCCTCCCTGTAATTGTGATTCTTTGTCTATTTGTCAGCAGTCTGCAAATTAAATGGAACAAGCTAAATCATTCTGTTTCTACATTTTCTTCCAGCCTAACAAAATTTCGATTTCTTTCAACATATTTCATGTGGTACTTTTTTGAGTTCCTCGATCTTCCAGGTATCTGCTTCTGAAAAAGAGTCTCCTATCAACTTTGGTATTAAAATCTGCTACCCCAAACTATAGGTATAATCTGACCTAACAAGAATGGGATCATCATTTTGTTCTGAAAAAAATTTGGTTACTTCCAACAAATATTATTGTAGGCTGTGGTGGCATGTTTACTATGTTAGGCATTAAGGAACTAGAAATACAGTTTGAAGATTACTAATTATTTCTAAAAACTAGAATGACACAACAGATAGAGGGGCACAAATATGAACTAATTAAGACAGAGCTCGTTTCCTTTTTCTTCTTTAAGACTTTATTTTTTAGAGCAGTTTTACGTTCATAGCAAAATTGAGAGGAATGTACAGAGATTTCCCATATACCTGCTGCCCCCACACATGCATAGCCTCCTCCGCTATCAACATCCCCCACCAAAGTGGTACATTTGTTACAACTGATGAACCTATACTGACACATTATAATCATCCAAAGCCTACAGTTTACATTAAGGTTCATTCTTGAACCCTATATCCTATGAGTTTAGACAAATGCGTTGTGACATATCCATCATTATAGTACCCAACAGTATTTTCAGCGTCCTAAAAATCCTTTGTGCTCAGCCTATTCATCTCTACCCCTCCCTACTCCTGGCAACCGCTGATACTTTTACCATCTGGATTGTTTTGTCTTTACAAAATGTCACATACAGTATGTAACCTTTTCAGGTTGGCTTCTTTCACTTGTTAATATGCACTTAAATTCCCTCTATGTTTTATCATGGCTTGATAGTTCATTCCCTTTGGTACTGAATAATATCCCATTGTTTGGATGTTTCCCAGTTTATCCATTTGCCTACTGAAGGATATCTTGGTTGCTTCTAAGTCTTGGAATTATGAATAAAGTTGTTATAAACATCTACGTGCAGGTTTTTGTGTGGACATAAGTTTTCAACTCCTTTGGGGAAATACCAAGGAGCACGATTGTATGTTAAAAGTAGGTATAATTTTGGGGCACCTGGGTGGCTCTGTCGTTAAGCATCTGCCTTTGGCTCAGGTCATGATCCCAGGGTCCTGGGATCGAGCCCCGCATCGGGCTCCCTGCTCGGCGGGAGGCCTGCTTCTCCCTCTTCCAATCCCCCTGCTTGTGTTCCTGCTCTCACTGTCTCTCTCTCTCTCTCTCTCTGTCAAATAAATAAATAAAATCTTTAAAAAAAAAAGAGTAGGTATAATTTTGTAAGTAACTGCTAAACAGTGCATTCTCACCAAGATTGAATGAGAAATCCTGTTACTCCACACACACCCTCACCCACATTTGGTGTTATCAGTGTTTTTGATTTTGGTCATTCTTATTGGTTGTGTAGTGCAAGCTCATTTTTATTTTCATTGCATTTCCCTGGTGACATATAATGTGGAACATCTTTTCATATGCTTTTTTGCCATCTGTAAGTCTTCATTGGTGAGGTGTCTGTTAAGGTCTATGGCCCATTTTTCACTCTGTTTTCCTGTTGTTGTTTTAAGATATGTATGTATATATATATTAGCTGTTTTTTTTTTTTTTTTTTTTTTTGGAGAGGGAGAGAGGGGTTTGGGAGGAAGGGGAAATGGGAGAGGGAGAGAATTGTAAGCAGGCTCCACGCTTAACACAGAGCCTGGACATGTGCCTTGATCTCACAGATCATGACCTGAACTGAAATCAAGAGTCAGATGCTTAACTGACTGAGCCACCCAGGCACCCCAGTAACAGTCTTTTATTAGGTGTGTCTTTTGCAATATTTTCTTGCAGTCTGTGGCTTGTCTTCTTTGGACATTGTCTTTCATAGAACAGATAGAAGCTAACTTTTGAGTTAGGCTATATTTGAAAAATGAGAAAAACTTTAAGGTAGAGTAGGAGAAAAATATATCTTCTTGGATTAGCAAAAGGAAAGAAAATGGAATGAAAAGATATAATTTGTTCCAGAATTGGGGGAATGATGATGTTAATTTAGAATGGTTGTGATAGATAGAAAATGAGACTCCAAAGACAAGTGAATTAAATTGTGAAAAGCCCTGAGTGTCATGATGAAAAGTATACATCCATGAGATCCAGATGGGAGAGCCAGATTTTTGAGGAGAGGAGTAATCCAGGTTTTGGTTGGTGTGATACATGATTCACCTATATTGAATTTACTGTTAACACATTTGTAATGTTGTTTCTCCAACTCCTTATTTGTGTGGTTGCTATAGGACCTAGATCAGGAGAGCAACACAATCCTGCTAAGTTCCATCTTCTTAGGGAAATCCATCATCACAACCTAGCTGGAACCCAACACTGATGCTAGGACTCTCGTTCCCATATTTGAGGCAGTCACGTATTTGGTGAGCTACTGTCTTAAAAATATACATAATTGTTTTCCTCATCTTTGTTTTAAGTTAAAAACAAAAACAATGGCATTATGCCTTCTTTGCAGGCCACATATCAGAAAAGACCTCTGCTACACCCAGCAGAAGGAGGCAATGACACGGGACTGGAGTCAAGCCTTCCTACTAAGTGAGCTATTGCTACCTGCACTCTGTGAACCTTTTGGTTTTTATCTGTAAAATAGGTGGGTATAATAAGACCAAACTGATAATATTACTTAAAGAATCAGAAAAAATTATATATATATATATTAGCTCATACTGGCATAAGACACATAAGCTTTTATGTATATACATATTTTATGTCTATTATTAATATTAATAATAATTTTGTTTCCTTTAAAAATATTCTTATTGAATATTAATTTTCACTCAAGAATATTACAATTGAAATGCCACTTTCATACAAATAAAATATTTGATCCTTTTAACACATTGTTGGGAAGATAGAACCTTGTCTTTTGACCAAGAAAGAAGCTTTTGTTAATGAAGGTGGTGAAATTGATTTCAAATTTTAGGCCTCCAAATCACACTGACTCTTCACAGGGGCCATTATCTGCAGAGGCTTGACTTCTCTCGAGTGATCAGCTTATTTGCAATAAAACCAACATCACCATATTTGCATGCCACAGAGTTACCATATTTTCCTTTTTGAGTTTCTTCTCAGTTCATCAGTTAACCAGAGGTCACAGGAATATTATCTTCCTAAAGCTTTAGAGCATACCTATTAGACATCATTAATATTTTCATTCTTCCTTGGAAAAAATTTTAAGTTCTTTAAATAAGAAACGTATTTGGATGCAAAACTGTATGAAAGTGAAGTTTGTTTATTTCTTTGTTTTGTTTTTAAGTGTGAACCTTTTATTCCCAACTTTCAAAAGTCAAAAATGTTTGGTATTTTTTCTTTCTTCTATTCATGCCAGAAATGCCACTTTCCTATATGAGCAAAGGAAAAGAAGACATTTAGAACTGTCTCTGTATATCCTTGGTTTTGTATTCAAGTTGCCTTGGGAACTCATCTATTAGGTTCTGCTATTAGAATCATAACTCTGAAAAGAAACAATTGTGTTCAGTATTAGGATTAACCTTGCATGGATACTAAGCTGGAAAGCAAAAATATCCTCTAGTAATCTTAAAGCTTTTTTATTTCATCCCTCTTCTCCAAAACCCCTTTATACCTTGTGATTCTAAATGTGAAAGATTGAGTCAAGACGGGCAATATCCTCCCGCTGGGGATAATGCTTTTGTTACATCTTTATCTGGTACTTCAAACCTTTACCAAAAAATTGACAAGATTAAAATACAAATTTCCCCTTTGATCTTTCATACATGTTCAAGCCAATGTTATCTCTCTAGAGAGCCTGACTTTGTTCAGAGTTGTTTTCTCACTCTATTCAAAACCCTTCAGTGATTCACATCTCCCACAAAACAAACTCAAAATTCCTTAGCCTCACATGTGAAGTTTTGACTACCAGTACAAAAACTGCTTTCCCATTTTTATTTCCAACTTCAAGAGCCCTACCCTTTGGGCACACTAAAAAGCACTGCATTTTCCAAACGTACTTTCCACTTTGCTATCTTTGAGCCTTTGTTTGTGTCATTCCTTCTCTGAGGGATGGAATTCCCTCCCTCTTCTCTTCCAGTCAATATCTTACCGTCACCTTGCTTGGAATGCTACCATGGATCTTGAAGTGTGTATTGATGTTTGAGAATTTGGGAAATATGTCACTTGGAGAAATTCTGAGTTTTTGACTTCTTGTGTTGCCGGTTGGCAACAAGGGTGCATTTTCTAACTTGCCAACAAGATAGTTTAGACTGAGTATTCTCATTTTAAAAATGACACATTTTCATCTGAAAGAAGGGCTCAACAGAAATAAAATGTAATGGAAAAACATTGTTTTATTTTAAGCATAATTTGTCACTATCGCCTCATCCTATCTTTAATATTTTGCCAGATTGATTAGCAGGTGAAATCACAAATTTGTTGAAACATTCCACTTTTACTTCTGGAAAATCCAGTACTGTGAGTAGTTTCAGCAAGTATTTACAATTCCCATTGGAACCTGGAGACAATCCTTCTTCAATCTTGCCACTCATCATCATCAGCTTCATATTTATGAACAGCATTTTTACCACGGATATCATTTTCATTTTAGTTTAATTCAACAAATTGAACTTTACAAATAAAGTCTGCATTTAAAATGAGCCATCTAATAAACTGAAGAGAAGACCAGATGGCTGGAAGCTCTTAAGTCACCAGAGTATTAGAATCAAGAAGCATTTCATGGGGCACATATTTACCACATGTTACTGTAAAGTCCATTGAGTGAGTATTGAAAGCAACAAATTTTGTCTGGTCTTACTTAGTGCTCATAAGACACTGATTGATTGATCTAAAAATAAAAGGATACATGGTGAAAGTTTAAGTGTGAAACACGTAACACTACAGCAGCTCAAAAGTTCTTACCAATTGGGTCACAGTGATTCTTCTTTAATCTTCAACACTTGCAAGTATTTACCAGTACCAGTTGGTAACTTACACTGTTCTAAGGGCCACATAATTATATTATAACATTAGATATTGCAGTATAACAGAATTTAGAGGATTCTCATTTATTCCTGGTTAGCTTTGGACTTAGTTCAGCAATACCAAATTATTGTTTTTAAATCTATTGATCTTATGAATGATCTATCACTATTCATTGTGTAGAATATTCAATCAGGTATTTAGGGCTGTAAAGTCTGAATAAATTTCTAAATGGCGTACAGAGTGAGCTAGCTTTGAAACAAAACAAAATGCATTCTAAGCACATGAATGTTCTATTTATGTAGTACATTTGCAAGTGTCATTTACTAGGATCAAAGCAGTTTATTATGCTTTACAAATCTTCAGAAACCATTAATGGTATGTGTTGACATGCAAAAGCTTGGATGCGTTCTAGCATTGTGTGTATTTAAAATGTGATTACTATTTAATCCCATGCTAAAAATACTGCACGTGGCTTGTAATTTCCTTTTCCCTTTTTGCTTAAAATATTTCACACTTTTCAAAGCCTACCTCTTTAATTCTTAACTATTAGCACATACTTGTTTCAACAAGGCCTAACATATTCTTGCAATTTAATGATTAAAATTTCAGTGATGTCGGGCGCCTGGGTGGCTCAGTTGGTTGAGCGGCTGCCTTCGGCTCAGGTCATGATCCTGGAGTCCCTGGATCGAGTCCCGCATCGGGCTCCCTGCTCAGCGGGGAGTCTGCTTCTCCCTCTGACCCTCCCCCCTCTCATGTGCTCTCTCTCATTCTCTCTCTCTCAAATAAATAAATAAAATCTTTAAAAAAAAAAAAATAAATAAAATAAAATAAAATAAAATTTCAGTGATGTCAACCTTTTGTCTTTATTGGGTTTTTTTTGTCCTATTTAATGTAATAACTGTTTTATAGAGCATTTTTGTAATTGTGTGCTTTTTAATAACTTTGTCAGCAGGAATAATATACAAATCATTTATTTTTTTTCTTTTTTAAAGATTTTTTATTTTTTTGAAAGACAGAGAAAGAGAGCATGAGTGGGGGAGGGAGGAAAGAACAGAGGGGGAGGGAGAGGGAGAAGCAAGCTCTCCACTGAGCCGGGAGCCCAATACAGGGCTCAATCCCAGGACCCCGAGATCATGACCTGAGCTAAATGCAGATGCTTAACAAACTGAGCCACCCAGATGCCCCTAGGAATAATATACAAAATATTTAATAAGTGATAAGGTAAGAGCTTTAACCTGTTACCCTGGATTCCTAAACTACTTTCCAGGATGCCACAGCTAATCAGAACAATCACTGCCATAAAAAGCCTATATTATAAAGAAAACGTGTAATTTGGAAGACATCACTTTCTATCAGCTTGTGCCTTATTTATAGCCTTCCATTGTTTGGCCTGTGAAGGTATTGTCATGTGAAGAGTCAGAAAATCAGGGTCCCAGACCCAGCTTTGCTACTAACAAATGATGCATTCTCAGATTAATCCTGTCTTTTGGACTTCTTTTCTTGCAAAACCTAGGATTTCACATTACCTGTCTGTAAACATTCTCATTACTTTTTAATTCTTTGATTGAAATTAGGTTTGAAATAAAGGCAGATATTTCTAGTTGTGATATCCAGACTTTCTTTCATTATGAAAAAAGGAACATTCATTTGTAATGCTATTTTAGTCATGGGCTGAAATCTCAGAACTTCAACTAATTTCAAGCTCATATTCATCAAATTCTGTGCTCACAGGAGATTACAGGCCTCATGTTTTCCTTACTGTTTCGCTATTAACTTTTCAGTTCTACCAGACAGTAAGAGGTAGTGGAATAATCCAAGACACATCGAGCAATTATAGAAAATTTCTCATTTCTCTCCATAGAACAATTTTTAATTTGATCATTTATCTTATGTTGATTTGAAGTTTGTCTTTGTCCTATCACTGAAAATAAAGTATTTATATAATATTAATACTTTTCTAAGAGACATTCCTGAGGAAACCAACATTTGAAAATAATTTAGTAAAATGGTTACATGAAAATAATACTACAAATTACCTAAGTTTTAGCTGATCATTTGGTTACATCTGGTCGTTTGTGTAGCTTGAAAGGTGTTATTGAGCACTTTGGGGTGGAGTTCTCAAACCCAGTTTTGAAAACTAGACTAATTTGGAGAACTTTGAAAAAATACTGATTGACTGGGCTCTCCCTCATAACACTTCATTCAGAATTTCTTGAAACTTTAAATTAGAGTAACAGTGTTTACTGATGTGGGAAACAAAAGCAAAAGAAAAATATTAAATTTCATTACTACTTACAGCCCATTGACACGTCCTCAAAACAGGCAGAGTGACCTTCCTCTAGGAACTCAGCTGCCTCGATGTTGACACTTTGCTAAGGGCAAAAGGTAATCTTAGCTTAACATTAACCCAACCCCCAGGATCCTGTAAGTCTACTTTAACATATAAAAATTCCTTTGGAAACTTCCTTTATCTCTACCCCCCCAAGATACATGTTAGCAATCATCCTCCAAGTATATGGCCTACTGATATAATCTGAAGGGTTTCATGACTGAGGTTTTATTAGACAGCAATAAATGACCTTTTCTTAACAATAGCTAGACTCCTCAAGGTCCTGGAAACCTTTCTTCCAAAATTCCTTAAAGACTTATGCTATCCCTAACCCCCTCCCAACTTGAAAGAATATAATCAGTCACCCCCATACAACTCCAGTGCAGCTCTTTCTGCCCACAGGTCCTGTCCCCATGCTTTAATGAAACCACCTTTTTGCACCAAAGATGTCTCAAGAATTCTTTCTTGACCATTTTCTCTGAACCTCAACATTTCCACATCATATACCTAAAATAAAAGTGCCATTTATTTGAACTATTACATGACAGAGACGTTAAAGCCGTCATTCCCAAACCTTGCTGCATATTGGAATCACTTGGGGAATCTTTAGAAACTATGTATATCTGCATTGCTTCCCACTCATTCTGATTTAATTAGCTTGAGTTTCAGCATGGGCATTGGATTTTTAAAAGCTCCCCAGTTGATACTAATATGAAACAAAGTCTGGAAACCACTGCAATGAAAGAATACTTCTTCTATATTAATGAGTTTTGCTGTTTTCTAATAATTGTATATTTAAAATGTGAAAGTACAAAACGTTACTATTCAGAGATATCTAAAAAGAAACAGATATAGAAGATATTCAGAATGGAGTATTCCAGGTTTATTAGACTCAAGTATTGGTCCAAGTATGGTGCACAAAATAACATTTCTTCATAAATCTATTTTTTCAATATATATGGCATTGTGTTGTGTGTGTGTGTTTTACCTTTTTAACACATTTGTGATGTAAATTATTCAGAAAATTGGAAATATTGGGAGCTGTCAATGCTAAAAACAGACATACTGCTTAATTTTTATTGCCAGTTCATCTGGATTATTATTTTCACTTGCTTGATTTGAAATTTCAAGGATAGATTCAGATTAGTTAATGCCAATGGACATTCCCTTTCAAAAAATGTGTTGGCTTTTTTTTTTTAACAACTCCAATACTATTCAGTAATGGATAAAACAGATTTTTTTTTCATTTGTTCTCTCTGTTGGTAATTTTCAATAGGTAGATAGCATAAAGCCTTGCTGTATATTTTTGGAATTGCTTTAGAAGGTTATTTGTACTTTTTGGAGGTTTTATTTTGTTTTGATTTATTTTGTTTAGGAGAATCTGTATTGGACATCCAAAAAAATGTAGTGATTTCTGTGAACGACACTGCTCTTGGTGAAACTAGATCTCTATTATTGACATAAAAACTAAATCTTTCCAGTGATTAAGGAGAGTGGATGAAATTGAGAAAGATACAATCATTAGATGATCATTGAAGAATGCCTATAAAATTGTTTGGGCAAAGAGGCACTTCAGTGTCACTTGGCAGTGGGCATGGCTGAGAATAACAAAACAGTGCAGGCATGTCATCAGCAAAACAGACACTTAGGAGGGTTTGGATCTTTAATACCACAAATACTTTCAAAATAACAACTTCTCCTAATATTTGGTACAAATATAAATGCTAGGGCCCCTGGGTGGCTCAGTCGTTAAGTGTCTGCCTTCGGCTCAGGTCATGATCCCGCGGTCCTGGGATAGAGTCCCACATCGGGCTCCCTGCTCGGCAGGAAGCCTGCTTTTCCCTCTCCCACTCCCCCTGCTTGTGTTCCTGCTCTTGCTGCCTCTCTCTCTGTCAAATAAATAAATAAAATCTTTAAAAAAAAAAAAAGAATATAAATGCTATCCCTGATGTCTTAGGAGACTGTAATAATTTACTTTTCTTTGGTCTGTAGATTAGAAAGTAGAGGAAGAGTTATAAATTTATAAACTGTAGAAAGATGGTGGCCTCAGCAAGAGCCTAGTACCCAGTCCCTTACCACTCCCCACTGTTCATCCAATCATGGCTGATTATTAGAGCCTGAAGGAAATAGCATATGGAAGGAAGCTCTTAGTTCATTTTTCCTGCTACATAGTATTTCATTGATTAAAATACAATTGTATACGACATTTATCTATGTTTTGTGCACTTAGTTTGCTTTTTTTTTTTTTTTTTGCTATTACAAAGAACACTGCTATTAATGTCCTCATATAGGTCTCCTTGTGTTCCTGGGAAAGTGTTTCTTTCAGGCAAATTCCTAGAAATGGAATGGCTAGAATATATATTATGTATATTTTTATCTATACTAGATATTTCTAAATTGAATTTCAAAATGATGGTACTAATTTTAACTTCAGCTAGCAGTTTATGAGGGTTTACACTGTTTTATATCCTTTCTGTCATTTTATTGCCAGGCTTTTCAATGTTTCCCCCTATATGGTTATGTTTTAATTTTCATTTCTTTGGTTACTAGATAGTTGAGCTTTCCTTGTGTGTCATAGTTTTTATTGCCTCTTATTTGTCTCTCCATTTGCCCAAAATATTTATATATATATATATATATAGATAAATATATATATATTTATATATATTTATCTATATATATATATATATATATATCTTCCCTGACAATATTCCTGTATAGTTAACCTAAAATAAACAGAAAACCATATAGGCTTCCTGTAATTTTGCCTTCTAATATCCTTCCAGTTCCCACTGTCCCCTACTTCTTTAGTAAAATAACTCTGTATTTTAGCTGAGTATATCATTGCCTACATATATTACTATATGTCTAAGTCTTCTTTTGTAAGTTCAGTGTAGCCATGAGTTAAGTTCTAACCAGTGAAATATAAGTGACATGTTAAATGCAACTTTCAGAATGTCTACTTAAATGACAAGAGGTTTTCTCTTAGTTTCTAGTCAATATGAAATAACTGGTAACAGACTTGTTCGACCAATATAGACAACTAGAAAACTGAATTAAATAACTGAGCATATGTCTGTAGACATTAGATAAGAGGCATCATAGAATTATAATCCCAGAGAGAACGAAAATGAGGTAGGTCCAACAATTGTCTCAGCTTTCTACCTGGGAGTAATATCTAGATATTAGTGTGGAAGCAAAAATTAAAACAGAGATCAGCTATCTTACTGAATTGAGAAAATAGAGTTGTTGGGCATCTGAAATTTGTAGAGCATATAATTCTAGAGAGGAATGAGATATGTGAAAAATAACTCTAAAAATCTGCATGGAGTTTTCTTTGAGTCATTGGTTGAATGTTAAACTTCATAGGGTGATACACCACAAGACCAGGCAAAAAACAATTACCGGGGATTGTAAACGGAACAACTTAGAAATAAAATGTTATTCACCAATAAAAAGGTACAGACTCCCAATACACAAGAAAAATTGATAAATCTCGAAACCATTACATGAAAAAGAAATCAGACACAAAATAATACATCCTGAATGGTTCCATTTGTATGAAATTCTAGAATAGGTGATACTATCCTATACTAATAAAAATCAGATCAGTATTTGCTTTGAAATGGAGTTGAAGTAGCTAAATAATGAGGCATGAGAGAACTCTTTGGAGTGATGGAAACGTTTGAAATCTTGATTGTGGTGGTGCTTACACAAACATATACAAAGCCAAAATTCATTGAGCTGAACACTTAAAATAGGTGCATTTTATTTTATGAAATTTGTAACTTAATAAGGTTGATTTCATAAAAGAAAAAAAGGTGCCATTTTATTCTCTTTTTTCAATTTGTTTCTTGGAATGAGAATCTGATAACTGGAGCTCCAACAGTTATTCTGGTCCATGAGAACAAGATCTGTTTCCTAGGGGATACTGGAGAGGTGCACGAAAGACCTCCAGTCTCTGAAATGATATGTATCCATGATAGCTATACATGAGTCATGTATACCTAGATAAGACAGACACATCTAGAAAGAGAGGTCACTGGACTTTTCATCTCTCAATTTCTTTTACGTGGGAGAAAAATGAACTTGTACTGTCTTAAGCTATTCTTTTTCTGTATTATGTTCCTTGAAGCTGAGCCTAATTGTAAATAATGCATATTGCTTATGGGCAGAAAGAACATTTTACTTAAGAAAATTAAACTGGTGTTTTAATTTATTGTCTACAATGCAATAATTTATTTTTTTAAGATTTTATGTATTCATTTGAGAGAGAGAGAGAAAGAGAGAGAGAGAGAGCATGCACAAGCAGGAGGGAGGGGCAGAGAGAAAAGCAGACTCTCCACTGAGCAGGGAGATCTACACTGCATGGAGCTCCATCCTAGCACCCTGGGATCATGACCTGAATCAAAGGCAGATGCTTAATTGACTGAGGCCCCCAGGCACACCTACAATGCTAGAATTTAAATAAGCAAAACTTATAGACCTCAATGAAAAAAAAATAGTGCAATTCAAGTATTCTACACCCAAAGTGGTCCTATATTGGGAGCTAAAGAAAGATTTTAACATAGAAAGACTCAGAATGTATGCTATCTCTGTACCCTATATGAGGAAATTCCTTAGGAAACTATTGTAATTAAATTAAAGATAGGGAAAGACAAAGATTATAGTAAATGGTGATGAACAATAAATATAGTAAAAATGAGAGAATAATCCATATGAATATAATGATGATAGTACAACTGAGGATTGGTAAAATGTGTTAAAAATCACACACACACACACACACTTAAAGGGAAGAACAGTAACTTAGACTAAAAATTCTAGTTTTTGTAATTAAACATCATAGGGAGAATTAAAGCCATATAAAGTTTCATCTAAAGGGTGAAAAGAGAAGAAAGTAAGTAAACCAACCTTATATAGAAGGGTGTTCTTTAAATTTAACAGTAGGAAAATACATATTGAATATTCTTAATAAAATGATAAAATGATAAATAGTAGACAAATAGAGGCACACGACGGAACTTTTAAATTAGTGAGGATGTGAATAATAAAAAGAAACTTGTTCAGTCAAACATATTTTTAAAAAATATATAATAAGAAATTTGTCATAGAGGATATTGAGTTAATGGGAAAATTATAATGAATATGAATGAGTTCATTTCCCTAACAAAAAACAAATACTTCAAAATATCTAGAGTTTGTAAAAGAAAGGGGACCAAATTCTAATCTTTACACATGGGACATGCATATCTAGAAAGAGAAATCCCTCAGTTGTATGTTGATTAGGCTGTTTCTGTGAATTTCTGAATTAATCCTTAAGACTAAAATATCCTCACTTTTCATTTTGAATTTAAAATTCTACTGGCTTATCTTCCCTCTTATCTCTCCTCCTCAGACTAGTATTTTATATGTCTATTATATTATTTCTCTATTGTGGTTGAGACATTTCTGTCTATAGATTGTGACCTCCTGAAGGAAGGTATTATACATTATAATAGCTCAGTAAATATTCTATTATTAACAAAGCTCCTTATTATAAACGCTTTGTGTGATTCTTTTGTCATATTTCCATCATTCACAGGGCTTAACAATATGTTTCCTAAAAAGAATGTTACCTCAGAGATTATTGAATAAAACTGAATTTAATATATAGAACATGTTCAACTACAGAAAATTCTGTTGAGAAATATAAACTAGAAAATGAGACATCAGAGGGGTCAAGAAAAATGGCATGCATGTGAAGTTCTAAATCTCACCTTCTTATTTCATAGGCAATCCCTTTGTTTTTAACATATATTCCCTCTTATTTGGCCACATAGTTAGCAAAATTAACTCTTTTTCTGGCTCATAGTAGATTTGAAGCAGCATATTACAAATGTGCTAAATGGATGAGAGATTTTAAAAGTTGGTGCCAAGTGCACATGTAGCAGTTTAAAAAGATTGTTCATTGCATAAATGTGGCAAAATGTCCTAGAAGTCTAATGGTCCCTTTGGACATCTTTCCACTGAAGTACAAACAATAAGAACATATTTTTAATGATGACAATGATACTTTAACATGTGCAAAGTGTTCCACAATCCATTTGTTGCAGAGAACATGCCATGCGGTTTTTAAATAAAATAGAAGGAAGAAAACTCATTTATTGTATTATTCACCTAGATGAACACCTCATTCTATAGCAAAACCCAAATGATGCTTCATTTCTTTTTAAGATTTATTTATTTATTTATTTGAGAGAGAGAGCACTCGCCCTTACGAGTTGGGGGGGGCAGTGGGAGAGAGAGAGAGAGAAAGAGAGAGAGAAAGAGAGAGAGAATCTCCAGCAGACTCCCCTCTGATCTCAGAGCCCAGAGCCTGATGCAGGGCTGATCTCAGGACCCTGAGATCAAGACCTGAGCCAAAGTCAAGAGTCTGATGCTCAATTCACTGAGCCACCCAGATGCCCCTATTATATGTTCTTTTAAATATGGTAGGATTGGTATATATATCCTCACATTCTTTGAACATCACTGAAAAATAGGTAAAGAAATGATTTCTATTGCATAGGAGAAGATATATAAGTTTGCAAACAACACAGATTCCCACACAACCAATTTGGATAATAATCTTGAAAAAGTTATAATTCTAAATGTTTTGCCCTCTTCCATCAAAAAAGTGTGATCTATTTTTCACAAACTCAGTTTGGAATATTCCCCCCAAAATACATTGACATGTTTACTTTTATTTTTTAAATTATTTTTTATTTAATTTACTCTGTTGTTATAGATGCACAATTATGAAGCACTGGAGTTTACAAGACAATTGAGTGCAGTATTTCTTTTAGAGGCTATGCTTTATTTGAGCAATAATACAGACTAGGACATCCTTCAGCCTCCCTCCAGAACCAGGAGGAAAATAATGGAGTGGTAAACAGTGGTAAAGAATATACCCAAGTGGGCAGATATAACCTATGTCTTGCAAAGGTTGAATGCTCTGGACTTTGTTCAATATCTTCCAAGGTATTATTTTCCCCATGCAATGGTATTCTCAAAACAGGTTCTTTAAATGTCAGAAGGGGAGAAGTGGACCAATAGCCTAGAGTTTGGAAAAGCAAGTAAAACATCTGTAAGCCTCCTTGAAATGTATTTTGATTGCATTTATGATATATCTATAACACACTGAGTTTGTCTCCCCACGTGGTACATTGTTTAGTAAATCTGTCTGCAAAAATAAAAATGTTTTCACCTGCTGATCTCCAAAGTCAATATGATCAAATTAAAGCTCAAAAGATGGCTTAATAGATACTACACAACAGCAGAATTGGTTTAGATATTCTTTTATTTAAACGATGATTGCCAAAAGGTGAAAGCTGACACTGAAACTATTCTCATTAGATTGAAAGTTATCAAGACCCATTAAAGAATTATTTCTTTTAAAATGTGTTCCTTTTTTCTTCTTAATGCCTTCTGGAATGGTGCAAAATACAAACTAGAACTCAGAAATTTGTTTATCTAGGTGGATTAAATTGATTACATAATAATTTCCTGATGTGATAGCTTACTCTTGTGGTCATTACACAAATACTATTTAAGAATGATGAATGAGGATTTACTGGGATCATTTTTTCCTTTGATGCTATCCAAAGTGGAAACAAACATTGGGCCTTCTGCTTCCAACTTGATAAAAATGTTGGAATTTTTTTTTCCCCACAAGCATCACACATGGATAAAGTAGAGATAAAAGTTATTTTCTAAATGAAGATACTATCCAGGCGCCCACATCAGAAACTTCAGGACTAAGGACTAGTCAATCTTGGCAACATTTTGTAAATGATTCAGATGCACTGCCAAGATTGAGGACTGCTCTAGGATGTAGGCTGTTCAGGATCAGAGCTGAAAGGAACGTACTTTAATGAGGGTTGAATGGGTATTTCACTCATTCGTGTTTGCTCTACAACATATCTGAAACAGATACTATCAGAGGAGAATGGGTTCCACTAACATTAGGTAAAGCAAGTATATTCTTCCATGGGGGATTGAGTGATTCCTTTTCTATTTCTTTCCTGTTTATACTTATGTCTAGTTCTGAGCATTTAGTTCCAAATTTTAATTATCATTGGTCAGTCTGATAAAGGATATAAGAATCCTCTTCAAGAGAATACATTAGAATGTTCCCTAGTGAACTGTCATCCAATGTTGTTTGCTTTGGAATGCTCTATTTACATTATGAAAGCAATAAATTAAAAAAAAATATGATGACAAAAATATAGCTTGGAATTAATAAAACTTTACTAGAGCATTTAGAGGTTTACTATATAAATTAATTTTCCATTTGTTTTTAGTGAAATCAAGTGTTCAGATCCAATATCAATGGTTAATTGTAGCACACATGTTCAACATGCTAATTATGTTTGCATTTATAATAATGCTTCTTAATAGCCTGGGATTACTCAGGAGAAATAAACAGGTCATACGGAAATACAATCTCTTCCTTAAACATTTTTAAAAATGAGATTTCTTAAGATTATTCAATTTAGCAATTATTTAGTAGTAATACTTCTAACATATAGACATCATTTTATTAGTAGATAATATTTGGAGTATAAAAATGGTCAAAATATATGTTCTTATTTTTTTGTGAAATAATATTCCAAATAGTCTCCAATAGTACAAGATCATATATCTTCCTAATATATTTTAGTTTATTTTTCAGATAAATAAAATATACTAAATTTACATGCAGTCTTGAGAACAAGATAGTATGAAAAATTATTGTCCCTATTCTCATCAGAGTTTCGCGGCTCAGAATATGCAGGTCACAGTGATGTAGGAAATGTTGGGGTTCATAGCCAATGCCAAGAAAGAATTCTTGAGACATCTTCAGTGCAAAAAGGTGGTTTCATTAAAGCATAGGAACAGGAAGGACCCTTGTGATGAGGGAACAGAAGGCAAGCCGAGGACAAAACAGAAGCTGACACCCCACAACCTGCACCCCCCCCCCCCCCCGCCATGGGATCTATGTGACATTCCTCAGGCACTCCTGGTTGCCCTAAAGGAAAAACAAATAGTTAACTTATAGAGATCACAGTCCTACAAGACAGGAGTCTCCCTCAGTTTACAAATGTCTTAGCAATCTACAAGAACAAAGCATTTCTATTAATGGCCTAGCTTCCAGAAGGGAATGTAGATACAATTAAATGTCCTTATAATCTGCAGCCCATTGACAGATACTTGAAGTGGGCAAAGTGTAATGTTCCTCCAGGAAGCTCCCAACTATCTTACTATTAATGCCTTACTAGGAGGAAAAACAACCTTAACTTGACAATGGCAAGGCCTCTGGTATCCTGTGAGTCTTCTTTAACATACAAAAATCCTTTTGAAACTTCCCTTTTCCTTACCTCTCCCAACTCCCAAGTATATAATCAGCCACCCCTCACGACCCCAGGGCAGCAGCTCTTTCTGTCCACGGGTCCTGTCCCTGTGCTTTAATAAAATCACCTTTTTGCACCAGAGACGTCTTAAGAATACTTTCTTGGTCGTGGGCTCTGGACCTCACTCATATTCATCCCTTGGGCAGAAAGAGCTGCACTGAGGTTAAGAGGAATGGATGATTATATACTTTCAAGTTGGGAGGGGGTTAGGGATTGCCTAAGTCCCTAAGGAATTTTGGAAGCAAGGTTTCCAGGGCCTTGAGGAGTCTAGCTATTGTTAGGAAAAGGTCATTTATTACTGTTTAGTAAAACCTCAGTCACGAGACCCTTCAGATGTGTATCAGTGGATCATATACTTGGGGGATGATTACCAACATGTATCTTGGGGGATAGAGATAAAGGAAGTTTCAAAAGGAATTTTTATATGTTAAAGTAGACTTACAGGATCTTGAAGGTTGGGATAATGTTAAGCTAAGATTGCCTTTTGCCCTTAGCAAAGTATTATCATTGAGGCAGCTGAGTTCTAGAGGAAGGTCACTCTACTTGTTTCAAGGACTTGTCAATGGGCTGTAAGTAATAATGAAATTTAATTTTTTATTTTGCCTTTGTTTCTCACATCGATGGTTGTGTAGATTTCAGTCAACACATTTTTCTCAAGACAGGGCTCCATAAAGATTCTATTTTGCTCTGAACAAAGCTAATTATTTTTATGTTTTGGTTACTTAAATTATGTGTAGACAGCTGTCATCTGGCTCTAATCTATAAGAAATAAAAAATCAAGTAAACACTTAGAAGGGTTAAGGTAACATAAATCCCACATTACTATTCAAAGTCATAACATAAATGTTCCTAGTGTGTTTAGACAAGGAAAATCTCAAATGTGTGTTTAATAAAGCCTGTTCGGCCTTCATCTATTATTTGAACTTGTAGTAATAATTAAGAATTGGTACAAACATTCAAAGCAAATAAGGCTATGCAATTTAAGAAGACAACTTAATCCTTAACTTTTTTCAGCATTTAAAAATAAATAGTAATAGGGGCGCCTGGGTGGCTCAGTTGGTTAAGCGACTGCCTTCGGCTCAGGTCATGATCCTGGAGTCCCTGGATCGAGTCCCGCATCGGGCTCCCTGCTCAGCAGGGAGCCTGCTTCTGCCTCTGACCCTCCCCCCTCTCATGTGCTCTCTCTCTCTCATTCTCTCTGTCTCAAATAAATAAAAATTAAAAAAAAAAATCTTTAAAAAAAATAAATAAATAAAAAATAAATAATAATAAATTTTTAAATGGGAACAGGTGTTAGTAAAACCTGGAATGCAGTTAGTTTCTTTGTAAGCTTAGTTTAAGTTAAAGGGTACTGGAGTGTATCACAAATAATTGGCCTTACCACAAAACAAATGAGCCATTTCCTTTTGATGATAATATTGTAATAATAAAGACAAAATTTCCATGTTAACCCTTCAAAAGAAAAGCTGTCTTATTCCACATAATTATGGGGAAAGAAAAATAATTTTTCCTCTACCCTTCTAGGTTTTTGGCTGAAACCCCCATGTAATAAAAGATGGATTAACAGGAGAAAAACAAACAGAAAGTTAGTAATATGTACACTTCCTGTTGGGGAGGAAGACCTTCCTCTGCCCTATGATCCTTCCGGCTGGACATAGACTCAAACTGACATGAGACAGGTTAATAGGAGAAAATCAAATTTCATAGGCGTATGTAAGGGAAATCCACACAGACATGAAATCCTGACGACAGTGAGGCAACATGAAATTTATATGATTCAAGGAGAGGGGGAGGGACTTGAGGACCCTAAGGGGAAAAAACTCAATAGCAAGAAGGTGAAAAGGAGAAGTTTGAAAAAAAAATTGTTCCATTATGCAGATAAGTTCCTTCGGGAAATGGGGGTCTCTGTTAATACTTCTCTTCCTGTTCCAGGCTCTCCTTCCCAATGTAAATTTAGGCAGTTATGGGGGAGGAAGAGCTCTTTTCTTGCAGCTGCTGGATTTTTATTAGTTTTAAATTGAAATAATCTTTATGCCAAAGGCACTTTTTGTGCTGCCTCCTCCTGCATTCCCTTCACTCCTGTATATGTGGGAGACACCCAGAAAAGCTGAGTAACTCTTCAAAATGGCCCAAGCTACCACCTTAAATACTATCTCCAGCTAAAGCCAAGAAAAGATGTTGGGGGATGGAGAAGCCAGTTCTGGGACATTTTTCAGGCAAAGGATGGTAAACCAGGGTGTGGCTGCTGTGCAGATTTAAGTTTCTGCCTTCTCCAATAATCACATTTTCTGGAGATTTAGTCATTACCTTCTTCCTGGTACTGGGAGGAAGACACCTTCACAAATGGAGATTTTCCTTATAAATGTAAATGTCTCTTTTTTTTTTTTTTTTTAAAGATTTTATTTATTTATTTGAGAGAGAGAGACAGAGAGCATGAGAGGGAGGAGGGTCAGAGGGAGAAGCAGACTCCCCGCCGAGCAGGGAGCCCGATGCGGGACTCGATCCCAGGACTCCAGGATCATAACCTGAGCCGAAGGCAGTCGCTTAACCAACTGAGCCACCCAGGTGCCCCAAACATAAATGTCTCTTAAAAAGAGGTAACTTCTGCTTAGTTTTCAGAGCTTCTCTTGTGTCTGCAGTTTCTTAAAAATAATTAGCCTAAAGTAATCCTTATGTCAAAGAAACATATTTTGGGGTGATAAATTCTGTTTCCCTTCATGATAGTTCTAATTCTTGGAGGTATTGGCACCCTATTACTTTTGGTCATCTTAATTACATAAAAATGATCCTTCTTGCCTCTGTCATTTAATAAACAATAATCCGAAAAGGTATAAATTTATGAAACTGTTGAATTGAAAGAACTCTCCTCTCAGCATTTGTAAATTACATTTCTTAAGTTTATTTATATTTCAGAGCTTTATGGAACATACATTTTCAATCTCATGGTTACATAACTATCATGTGTACACACACATGAAAACATACATGAAAGGCATTAAAATTTATAGACATGTATGATTAAAAATGAACTGATGATTCCATTACTCTTAAATAGCCCTTTTAAAAGTGTGATCAAATAGTTTTTCAGATTTTTTCTAAGTATATGTTAATTATATATACTATAATAAAATTATATATAGATTACAGAGAAATTAGTTGCTGGAGGGGTAAGTGAAGCCAAGAGAATTTTTTTTTTTTTTTAAGATTTTATTTATTTATTTGACAGAGAGAGAGACAGTGAGAGAGGGAATACAAGCAGAGGGAGTGGGAGAGGGAGAAGCAGGCCTCCCACTGAGCAGGGAGCCTGATGTGGGGCTCAATCCCAGGACCCTGGAATCATGACCTGAGCCAAAGGTAAACACTTAACCGACTGAGCTACCCAGGCGCCCCAAGAGAAGGTTTTTGAGATGTAAGAAATAATAGCACAGTTGGAATAGCTCCATGTAGAGAGAAAAATGGATAATGTTGATAAGAATTGTTAGAGAGATACTGAAACAGCTTAAAAAACATGAAGTTGAACAAAAATCAAAATGCCTGCACTAATGTTTCAGTGAAGCTCAATTTTAAAGTAACCTTTTTCCTCTTTTCTGCAAACCTCCCCTCCTTCCTTTTGTTTCAGAAACCCAGTATCACCCTAAAGACTTGAAGAGGGAACCCCCCCAGTCCCTTCCTAGGAATCAACTGTCTTCGTGTTACATATTTAAGCTCTGGAGTACAGAGGTCGGTTTTCAACAATATCTTGAATATGTATTAAGAGAGGGGATCAAGTATCCAAGGGGAGGACATAGACACTTTCTCTACACTTTGAAGAAGAGGCAAAATTGGGGGGTAGAGACTATGTTAGGTGGGTACAGATGATGGTAGAATTTTGTGGGAACCCTTTTCTGATTACTTCTGATGGCGCAGTGGTTTAGGAAGCAAGATCATTAACAAATACTGTTAAAGAGGGAGAGAACATACTGGAATTTTAATGAGAAAGGTGTGTGATGTTGAAAAGAGTTGGCAAATGAATAGAGTAGGACCATAATGATTTCTGGGGAGCTCTGTGAGCTCCTTTGAGGTTTGTGGCCATGAATTGAAAAGCAGGATGGTTTGTGTCATTTTCTGTAGTCATGTTCACTTTGTGGGTAGGGAACAGGTGGAAAGACAAATTCAATTGATCATGTGTTTACTTATCATGTATATGAAGAAGGAAGGGGCAAGGGAAGTGAGGAGTTACCACGAAATGATTATTGGTTATGGATGCTAAATTGGGTAAGGAGGAGGAGAGAGGCTGTAATAGTCTGCTTGGGCTGCCATAATGAAATATCACAGACTGGGCAACATTTACAGAAATGTATTTTCTTACAATTCTGGAGGCTGGAAGTCCAAAATCTAAGGGCCAGCAAGGGTGATTTCTGATAAGGCCTCTCTTCCTGATTTGTTCTACACCATTTTAAAAAGATAAGTCATAGATGAAGGAACAATGCTTCCAGAGTAGAAGGTCTGAACCAATCATGGTGTAAATGAGTTCTCTTAGAGAAGTGTTTTTCGGGCCACAGGCTCTAAATGACCCTATCGAGGCCCTATGGAAAATAGTTTAAATAACCCCTGGATATGAAATGGTTGCTTCACTTTCTTTACTGTGTATCAGTTAAATGACAAGAACATTATGGAGACTGAAGTGTGTAGCCTAAAGAAAGGAATTCTATCTCTACCCAATAAAATCAGAGAAGTACTGGGATAGATAAATAGGTCTATTAGCATAAATAATTCTGGACTTAATCCTTAACATTTATGGGTAGTTTATCTCTCACTTCTATAGTAAACCGATGTCCCAGTTGGTCTAGGTGTTTCCCACACCTGTTATCCTGTCCTCCTCAGGTCAATACTTCCCTTTACTCTAAAAAGAGTTCCAGTTTGAATAACGAATATATTTAACCAGTCACCAAGATCTGGCAATACAGGCCAATTTAACACTAATTTTCCTACAGCATGTATCATTTGAAACTGCATACAAATCCAGAGTACAGGTTTAATTTATATGTAAAAGTTAAATAAAATTAGCACAGCAATAAATCTGTGACATTTTTTTATGTTCTTCCCATAAGCACAGTTATTAGCTATACATGCCCTTTAAAAAATTAACAAAAAGGAAATGAATGTTTAGAATATTAAATATAGGAAATGTATTGCCTTTATAATAAAAAGTTATCATGGCTGCATTTTATTTTCATATGAAACAAATACTAAGCCACTGGATTTTGATGTTATGGAGAAATATGTTAACACATTCTAATGAAAAAAAAAAGTCTTGACTTAAAATTTTTACATCAAAAGATCATAAGGCTTTTGCAAGAAATCAAGCATTCTTCAATAAAGTGCTTTGTGTTGTTTTGTTTTAATATGTGATATTCCATAAGCTCCACTTTAAAAATACAAAAATGGGTAAAAATAGTAATACAAGAGTACCTTCGTTCTTAACATGACAGATAAATATGATTCCCTTTGCTTGGCTCAGTTTTCCTCCAAATCCATTCAAATACATGGATCACAGATGTTCCCATGCAAGTCCTTAGAGATGTGAATACAGGATATAAACAAATACTTAAAAATAACTTGAGTAACAGACAAAAAAAATTAAATGTGAAAAATGTTAATACAGTTTTAAGATTAGCAACAACCCTTGGGGAAGTAGGGTGAGCATCTTATTGAAATCATTGCGTGTAGGAGTGTGTAAGGTCACAGTTTGTCATTTCTGAATGTGGGAGAAGAGAAGCTGTGAGGACCTCACTTGGCAGATGACAAATGTCCTCTATGCTTTTCTAGATTAAAGCCTGCCAAACATGAAATTTCTACATAAAGCTGTAACTGATCTGTGGCACCACTGTATTGTTACAGATTTCAGGAAAGATAGCCAAAAGAATGAAGCTAAAACACATGCAAAAAGATTAAAACCAGTTTTGAATGCTTGGGAGCAAAGGAGGACAGGAGTTTATAAATAGAACTTAAAATATGTTGAGGAAGAGGATGCAAAACTTATATTGAAGTGATAGTTACTTGACTCTAAGTAACATAACAAAATTCAGCTCTACTTGCTATCCCTTATTCATGGAAATTTAAAAACTGTTAGAGTAGAAAGGGATCCTGGCTAAGTCAGCAAGGACAGTAAGCTAGTCCACCTTTCAGTTACTCCAGCAACTTCTGAATGATGAGGTTATGTGATAAGACCACTTAGGTTCATAGCCATGAACCCATTGCTGAACTTTTTTTGTTGTGCAATAAGTTTCTTGATCAAGAACAGTGCTATAGAGACTTCCACAAGAGTGATTAGGGTGTTCCGTGAGTCTATGGAGGGCTATGCTTACGGAAGTATTATAGACAGGGATGGTAAATCCATACCCACAATGTGATTAACTAAGCAGCTAGCTGGTCACTCTGAGGAATGGTGCCATAACAGAGGCTCCATGTTGGTCCCTGCTGTTAATAGGTTAGGCACTAAGCAGCAATGCTAGCGAGGTCAGGCTTGGTGAGGAGAATCCCACATTGCCAAACCCATGCATAGCCTTCACTCTCACCTCCATGGCTACTGTTTGTCCCTCTGTGGACTCTTTAACCAAGAACTAAAGAGAAAATGACACATCCACAGAGTCTGTCAGTTTGTCCACCTCATAATTAAGATTCTCCTCTGTTGTGGATCCTTTTGATTGATATTCATTTTAGACACAAATATATTTATAATCTGTACTCATTCTGAAAAGCCCCTCTACATACCTCTTACCCAGACTTCCTTATAACCAGTCTTCCAGTCCTATTCCTTCTGAGTCACCAATCATCCAGTCAAGCCATTAACAACTGGTGATTGATCTCTATAGTTCCATATTTCTGATCATTTCTCCCTCCAGATAAAGTGGACAACCAAATGTTCTGCTTGAAGTTATTTCCATGGTAGGGTTTTCCTTCACCACTGTACTTTGGGGTCACCTTTGAGTGGGGCTGTATTGCTATGGCTGTCCCCTTTTAGATTATAATAGCATATTGCACAGACTCAATTGTTCACTGGACTCAAGTTTTGGGGTTTTCTCTTCAGTTAACCAGTTGTAAGGAGCACAGCAATAGATCATAGGTACAGTCTGAGGTAGAGGAGATGATGATATAAGAGGAATCAGGGTCAAAAGAATCTGAGTCTCCCACTGATACAACTTACTTCTACTTCTTGGATCTTCCTGAGCTCAGTCTCTAATATACCACTTCCATTTGATGATAGATTGCTGCTGCACACACCCAAACTATGCTAAGTGGGGCAGACAACACTCAGTAATGGTAATCTCACATCCCATGGTGAGCTGAGTCTATTCCAAGTTCCAATAGCAAACCAGAAACTGTTCCCCCAAATGAGGTTAGTTATCTGCAGGGAGAGGCACTGAATTGTTCCAAAATTCTAGAGGTGTGTGTTGTGACTCTCCTTTTGGTGATGACAGCGATTTCATTCAGCATACCTATTGCTATGAACATTTTGAGTATCCTTGGATTTGCTCGATCAAAAATCCAAGTATTAGAGAATTTTTACTGAAGCCTTTACTTCCTGCAAAGCCTTGTTTTGTTCTACTCCTCAGTGGAAACTGGTAGTCTTACAGATAACTCTTGACTAAAGTAGCACTGTTTAATGTGGTATGTTTCCTCCAAAATCCAGAAGAACATATCAAGCCCTATGCCTCTTTTCTCAAGGTAGTTTGTGTGAAGTACACAAATTTGAGGGATATCTCAACATATTCCAGACATTTACTGCCACCTCCCCCTTCATATGTAACACTAGTAACGTTATTGAGTTGGAGAGCCAACTTCTGTGGGGTTTATCTTCCACTGTCTAGTTTGGATGTGTTTTATTAAGGCATCTTAATAAAATAATCCTATTCATAGGATCCAATCAGCATAATGCAGTTAATGAAAAGGACTAGTGTAAAATGTTTTGGCCTCTGAAAGATTCAGAACCAGTGTGTAATAATACCTAAAAGATCTGGGTATTTATTTTTTCTTAGTTCACAGTCACTCTATTGTGGCCTCAGGTTCCTTTGGAGAAGGCCTGGAATATTTACTATATGTATTGGCAATGATGGTGCTGGGTCTTTCATCAAAGGAACTCAATCTCCCCTTCAATCAAGGAGCTCTGGGTCTAAATATTTATATGCCTGTGAGTCTCCATTGTTAAGCTCAAGTCAGGTTCTTGGCTGCTTGATTTAGAGTGGTTTTTTTTTTCTATTATATAGATCATGCAATGCTCTAGTTGACCAACCATTTATTTTGTTTCTAGGACACCAGGATCAATTAGCCACTGTCAAAAATCCCTGAAAACCAAGCAATTCTTATTATTGATATGTCCCTTTTGTCCTTGTGGCAACTATGTCAACCTTATCTTTGGCAATTAATTGATATCATTTGCTACCTAATACTCTTGGTCCCCACTAGTGGTTTGTTGGTAAATACTTAACAACTAGATTTCCAGCACAAGAAGGAGGGAAGGAAGGAAGGAAAGAAGGGGGGTGGGAAAGAAAGAAAGAGAGAAAGAGAAGAAAGAGAAGGGAAGGAAGGTGGGGGGAGGGAGGGAAAGAAGGAAGGAAGCCTTGTCTGAGGCATTTGCTGATTTTTGTGGTGTAAATACCACCTCTACGGCTGACTTCAAGCTACCAGTGTGATGTCACTGAAAACAAAGTTCGGAAGAGATGCAGTATATAGTAGTTCCACTATATATACACAATAGACATAAATAATCTCATGGCCTTTTCCAATTTTGGATATAACTTAGTGAGGAATAAGGACACAATGAAGAATAAAGAATCAATACATCATTTGACACAATGAATTAAAATTTTGTTATAATCAGCTGTAATGCTGAGTCCATATGGGTACTTACATTTTAAAAAATATATATACCGATAAGATTAGTGAACCATTTTTTACATTCATATGGAGGTCTCCTAATATTGATAGAGGTTATCAGAGTGAAAATTTTATCTGAGTAATTTTGCTAAGTAAAATAAATAGAAATCATTTATACAACACTTCTTATAACTGAAATAAGGCCAGGTCCAAACCGATTTTGAAACTCCAAAATCACAATGCTTACAATGATTTTAAACTTTAATACCAGACATGACTTTCTAATTGTTCTGATATTTTGGAAAGAATAAATGTAAGAGACAGGACAGAACAACTATACACTGGAATCCTGCCTGTCTGATGGCATTTTCTCATATTGTCTGTCTACCTACCTTAAAAATTCTACCTTTATTTAAAACATTCCTCCAAATGTATCCTTTGATTCTAAATGTTATGGTTTTTAAGCATGGATTATGTATTACTTTGCTCTAATGTTGCTGTATAATGAATTGTTCATTCCTCCCCCCACTAAAACAAGTAAAATAAACAATTAGCAATTTCCACCTGTGAGGTTGATGTGAAGCATCTCTTAACTTCCTCAAGTTACTACACATTATTTTTCTTCCATATTTTTTGTGTTGACACATCCTAATACTTGGTTACTACCTATTTTACCCTCCTGAAAAATGAAGCAGTCTTTTTTTGTCTTTTGGGCTAAACCATTTCAATGTAATACTACTGGATTTAAAAGGCTATGAAATAGGGAGGCAGCCAGTCAATGTGAATACTTCAGTTAAGTAGTCCAATAACCTGAATGATGTGGCATTTATTCAAGACTAAAGAGAATTAACACATTGGTGACTTGCTTAGGCAAGGTCATTTGGGCAGTGCATTTTGACACTCATAGATTATTTTCAGCATCCTGAATTTTAATTTACAAGGATCCACTATTTTAGGGCTTTGACTATTGTGCCCACATTATTTCTGGCTGTCCTTAATTCATCAAACTCATATCAGATTACTGCCCCATTGCTTCTGACACACAATTCAATTATAAATCTTCTGTGTTAGGTAGCATCTCCCAGTCTTTCCTCTGGAATTAATAAGTTTCTGGCCTCTGACACCATCCATCTTCCAAATCATGATATTGCTTTGCTTTTTTTGTGTAAAATTTCACAACTTCTAGTCTGATCTGTACAGCTCTTTTCCAGAGAAGTGTTTAGATGGAACAAATTACACTTTAGTATTGTACTATTTAATTGTGTTGTATATGTTTTATGCTACTTTTAAATATTTAATATTGTTATTTCTAAAAGCAATATGTGGAAAGCAGGAATAATGGTAGCAGTAGCACTGACTGTGAACCTTCCCAATCCTTTCCTAAAAAGAGATATAGGAAAACTAGGAGCAAAAAAATAACATCTCTCACAAAAGCTGCTGACAAGATATTTCTATGAGCCTCAGAGAATGAGCAGGCAAGGCCAACCCAAATGTAATATGAAAAGCTGCATAAGAAGAGAAGCTGTGTGGGAAAAGCAGAAGAAGGACAAGGGGGCTTCTAACAGATTGAAGATCTAAGAAACAGAAATTCCCAACAAGCCCTCATTTCTACAAGAAAGGCTTCCCCTCTCTGAGTGAAAGAGTTGACTGACAAATTCTGGAGAGGCTCCAAAGGCTCCAACTTGTAGGCAAATGCAAAGGGGACTGGGAGACAATCAGAGTGTGCTGGATGTCCTGGGCCCAGAGGGACCCCCAAAATACTCAGTAACAGTAAAGAGCACCGGGAGGACATACTGCTGGGAACAGAACTTACATTTATTTGATCAGGAATTCTGAAGTAAAGAAGAATGAAATTTCAGATACAAGTGACATAGGGCCCTGACAAAAACATATCTCAAGAAGTTTTGAGGAAGGGGATTGAAGTCAGCAAGATGGCAGAAAAGAAAGTCCTGGCTCTTGCCCCACCCAAAGAAACAAAGATTTAACAGTCATATATGAACCAAAATACCTTTATGAAAACCCTAGGATCTAGTTAAGAAGTTGCAGTACCCCAGAAAAGCACAGGATGAGAATAATTGCATTGAAATAAGTAAGAAGAGTAATTTACCTTTACCTGTTTCCCTCTCCTCCAAGTTGGCAGAGGTAAACATCAAGAAAAATCCCATTTGCCAATGATTACTCTTCAAGGCAAAAGAGAGAGTGAAGGGTGCATCCAACATACCCAGCCTTTTGGAATGCTGCCTGAGAAATTTTCTCCTGTCTTGCTTCACCCAGAGTGCTGAGGAATTTGGCATGGCTGGAATGTCTCGGAACAGCTAAGAACAAAGAAGAGGCATGGGTGGCTCTCAGCAGCTGGTGTGGCCCCCAGCAGCCAGCGCAACCCCTAGCAGCTGGCAGGGAAAGCAGCAGAGAGTGCAGATCTCAGCAGCCTCTGTAAATCTCAGCAGATGACGCATTTCTCAACAGAAGGCATGAATCTCAGAAGACAGTGCAGTTCTCAGCAGCTGGATCAGATCTGTGGAACTGGAATGAGGAGCATAACCATGACACTTCTTCAGGAGACGGGGACAGAAGCGGAACTTGTGCCAATGTCCTGGCATCTCAGTGTACTGCCCCAGGAAAAAAGAAGGATGGTTTTTAGTATCCAGCAGGGCTCAGCAGGACCAGGAGAAGATGTATAATCCTGAGACTTCTCTCCCAGGAAGGAGAGGAATAGAATGTTCACATCCATAAAGAGGCTTGTAAATCTCCCAGAATCTCGCCAGGCTGATTGGTTAAGGTCTTTTCTTGCTGAAGCCAGTCCTTAAAACTGGAAGAGGTGGTTGCTTCTTCAAATGCACAAACATGAACACGAAGTTATAAGAAACACAGAGAATCAACATTAACAAATGAAAACAATAAATCCCCAGTAACAAATACAAAAGAAATGGAGATCTATGAAGTATGTGACAAAGAATTCAAAATAATTATCTTAAAGGAGCTTAGTGAGCTATAAGAATACACAGACAGACAAATAAATGAAATAAGGAGAAGAGTATATGAACAAAATGTGAATATCAACAAAAAGATAAAAACCATACAGAAGGACAAAACAGAAATTATGAAGCTGAAGAATACAATAACTAAACTAGAATTTTTAATTCAATAGAGTTTCACAGAAAACTTGATAAAGCAAAGGAATCCGTGAACTTGAAGGTAGGTCATTTGAAATCATCCAGTCTGAGAACAAAGAGGAAAAAATAAAAAGAGTGCGAAAACCTAAATGACTTATGGGAAACCATCAAGTGAACTAATACAAATAGGCATTATAGGAATCTCAGAAGAAGAGAGAAAGGGGCAGAAAGCTTATTTAAAGAAATAGTGGCCCAAAACTTCCCAAATCTGGGGAAGGAAATGGTATCTGGATTCAGAAAGCCCAAGAAACTCCAAATATGAGAAATTTAAAGCAGTTTACACGAGGACACATAACAAAATTGTCAAAGTTAAAGACAAAAAAATTGAAAATAGCAAGAGAAAAAAGGGTCATCACATATCCTGGAGCCACCATAAAACTATTAGCAAATTTCTCAACATAAAACTTGCCAGTCCAGAAGAGAATAGGATGATATATTCAAAGTGTTGAAAGAAAAAAAATTCAAAGTCAAGAGTTTAAGATGTTTTTTGTAAGCCTCATGGTAATCACAAATACATATATATATGTATGATATATATTATATTTGAGATATATGTTTGATATATATCATATATTTGATACACATGAGAAATAAAGAATCACAGAATATCACTACAAAAATTAATAAAACACAAAGGTAGATAGCAAAAACAGGAAAAGACAAAACAAAACAAAAAAATGACAAAATAATTAACAAAATGACCATAGCATGCTTTCCTTATCAATAATTACTTTAAACATAAATGGATTAAACTCCCCAATCAAAAGATACAGAATGGCTGAATGGATGAAAACATAACACCCAACCTATATACTGTCTACAAGAGATTTACTTTAGACCAAGGACACAGGCTAAAAGTGAAGGGATAGAAAAAAATGTATTCCATGCAAAGAGTAAACAAAAGAGCAGGGGTGATGATATTTACATCAGACAAAACAAACTTTAAATAAAAAATGGTCACAAGAGATAAAGAAGTACATTATATAATGATAAAATGGTCAATTCATCAGGAAGATATAAAAATTATGAATATATATGTACTCCACCACAGAGTACCTAAATATATAAAGCAAGATATAAAGTACCTAAATATATAAGCATATTAGTAGAACTGAAGAGAGAAATAAATAGCAATGCAATCATAGGAGACTTCACATGACACTTTCAACACAGATAGAACTTTCAGAAGGAAATTCAATAAGGAAATAGCAGACTATAGATCAAATGGATCTAACAGACACATATAGAACTTTCCATACAAATGGCCACACAATACAGATTCTTCTCAAGTATTCATGGAACATTTTCTACGATAGATCACATGTTAGGCCACAAAACAAATTATAGTAAATTTAAGGAGATTCAAATCATATCGAGTATCTTTTCTAACCACAATGGTACAGAACTAGAAATTAATAACATAAGGAAAATTAGAAAATTAAAAAATATGTGAAAATTAAATGACACACTCCTGAATGACCAATGAGTCAAGGAAGAAATCTAAAGAAAAGTCAAAAAAACATTTTGAGATAAATGAAAATGAAAACACAGTGTAACAACTTACAGGATGTAGCAAAAGCAATATTAAGAGGAAAGTGATAAATGCTTATATCAAAGAAGAAAAAAGATCTCAAATAAACAACCTAATGTTACATGTCAAGAAACTAGAAAGGGGAGAACAAATTAAGGCCAAATTGACCAGCAAAAAGGAATAATAAATATTAGAGCAGAAATAAACAAAATATAGGGAAAAGAAGGAAAAAGAAAGAGAGAGAAAGAAGGGAAGGAAGGAAGAAAGAAGTCAAGAGTTAGCTTTCTGGAAAGAAAATCAAAAGTAACAAACCCTTAGTCTAAGATAAAAGGAGAGAAGACTCAAATAAATACAACCAGAAATGAAAGTAGAGACGTTACAACTGATGTCATAGAAATAAAAAAAATCATAAGAGATTATTATGCATAATTATATAGCCATAAACTGGATAATCTATAAGAAATGTAGAAATTCCTAAAAACATACAATCTACCAAGGCTGAATAATGAAGAAATAGAAAACTTGAACAGACCAATCATAATCCAAAACCTCCCAACAAAGGAAAGCCCAGAACCTGATAACTTCACTGATGAATTTTACCAAATATTTAAAGGAGAATTAATATCAATACTTCTCAAACTCTTCCAAAAAATTGAAGAAGAAGAAAAACTCCCAAACTCTTTTTATAAGCATTACCTTGTAATGTCAAATACCAAAGCCAGACAAGGACACTACAAGAAAAGAAAGTTAGTCCAACACATGTTATGAACATAGATGCAAAAATCCTCAATAAAATATTAGCAAATTGAATTCAATAGCATATTAAAAGGATCATGATCAAATGGCATTTACCCCTGGGATGCAAAGATAGCTTGACATACACAAGTCAATCAACATGATAAACTACCTTAACAGAATGAATGATTATTTCAGTAGATGCAGAGAGAGGGGCGCCTGGGTGGCTCAGTTGGTTAAGCATCCGACTCTTGATTTCAGCTCAGGTCATGATCTCAGGGTCCTGGGATGGAGCCTCATGTCAGGCTCTGAGCTCAGCTGGGAGTCTGCTTGAGATTCTCTCTCCCTCTGTCCCTCCCCCCACTCACATACTCCCTCTACCTCTCTGTCTCTCTCTCTCAAAATAAATAATAAAATAAACCTTTAAAAAAACAGATGCAGACAAAGCCTTTGACAAAATTCAACAGCCTTTCATAATAAGAGTTCTCAACAAATTAGGGATAGAAAGAATGTACCTCAAGATAATCGAGGTCATATATGACAAGCCCACAGTTAATATTATGCTCAATGGTAAAAACCTGAAAGCTTTTCTTCTAAAATGAGGAAAAAGACAAGGATGCCCAGTGTCACCACTTCTACTGAACATAGTACTAGTCATCCTAGCCAGAGCAAGGAGGCAAGAAAGAGAAATAAAAGGCATCTAAATCAGAAAGTAAGAAGTAAAATTGTCTCTGCTTTGAGTATATGACCTTATATATAGCAAATCCTAAACATTCCACACACAAAAAAAAGCTGGAAATGATAAACCAATTCAGTTAAGTTGTAGATTACAAAATGAAAATACAAAAATCTATTGTGTTTTTATACACTAACAATTAACTATCTAAAAAGGAAATTACAAATAAAAACCACAATGACATACCACCACACACCTGTCAGAATGGCTACAATTAACAACACAGGAAACAACAGATGTTGGTGAGGATGTGGAGAAAGGGGAACCTTCTTACACTGTTGGTGGGAATGCAAACTCAGCCACTCTGGAAAACAGTATGGAGGTTCCTCAAAAAGTTGAAAATCGAGCTACCCTATGACCCAGCAATTGCACTACTGGGTATTTACCCAAAGGATACAAAAATACTGCTTTGAAGGGACACATGTAGCCCGGTGTTTATAGCAACACTATCAACAATAGCTGAATTATGGAAAGAGTCTAAATATCCATCGACTGATGAATAGATAAAGAAGATGTAGTGTGTATATATAGACAATAGAATATCACTCAGCAATAAAAAAGAATGAAATCTTGCCATTTGCAACGATGTGGATGGAACTAGAGATTATTATGCTAAGTGAAATAAGTCAGAGAAAGACAAATACCATATAATTTCACTCATATGTGGAATTTAGGAAATGTTTTAAAACAAATGGACATAAGGGAAAAAAGGGAGAGGCAAACCATAAAACAGACTCTTAACTATAGAGGGTTGCTGGAGGGGAGGTGGGCAGGGGGATGAGTTAAACAAGTGATGGGTATTAAGGAGAGCGCTTGTTATGATGAGCACTGGGTGTTGTATGTAAGTGATGAATCACTAAATTCTACACCTGAAACTAATATTACACTGCATGTTAACCAGCTGGATTTTAAATAAAAACTTACAACTAAAATAAATAAATAAATAAATAAATAAATAAATAAATAAATAAATAAATAAATAAAATCTAATTTATAGTAGCATTGGAAAGAATAAAATACTTAGGAATAAACTTAACCAAGGAGATATATATTGACCTAAGTTTCACACCTTTTTTTTTTTTTTAAAGATTTATTTATTTGAGAGAGCGAGAATGAGAGAGAGAGACAGAGTACATGAGAGGGGGGAGGGCTAGAGGGAGAAGCAGGCTCCTCGCCGAGCAGGGAGCCCGATGCGGGACTCGATCCAGGGACTCTAGGATCATTACCCGAGCCGAAGGCAGTCGCTTAACCAACTGAGCCACCCAGGCGCCCAGTTTCACACCTTTTACAAAGTTTAACTCAAAATGGAATTTGGACTTAAAGGCAAAATTAAAAAGTATAAAACAGAGAAAGAACACATGAGAAAATCCTCTGATCTAGGGCTATATAAACTAATCTCAAACTTTCCTCCAAAAGCACAACCTCTAAGAGTAAAAATTGAGAAATTGGATTTGATCAAAATTAAAAATACTTGCTCTGTGAAAATCCTTGTTAAAAATATTAAAAAAAAAACACAGACTGGAATAAAATATTTCCAAGCCATATAACTGAAAAAGAATTGGTATTTCTTGATATGAAAAAGAACTCTCAAAATACAGACAGTAAAAAAATACAAACAATCCAGTTAAAAAATAGGTCACAAGACATGAAAAGACATTTCATCAAAGAAGATGTACAGATAGCAAATGAGCATATAAAAAGAAGTTCAATGTCATTAGTCATTAGGAAAATACAAATGAAAATCACAGTGTTTAAAATAAATGTAGTGAAAACATCAAACTCTGGCAAGGATGTGAAGAAACTGGATCACTCATAATTGCTGGTGAGAATGGAAAATAGTATAGTCACTCCGGAAATAGTTTTTTGCAATTTTTTTAAAAACTATTCATGCACAGCCATATGACCCAGCAATCTCACCCCTGAGCTTTTTTCCCAGAAAAATAAAAACTTATGTTCATGAAAAATCCAGCACATGAACGTTCATAGCACTTAGTATCTTTCAAAGGATGAATGTGAAAACAAACTGGTACATTCACACTGTGGAATACTACTCAGTTCTAAGAAAGAATGAACTATTAATGCACACAGAAAATTAGATGGACCGCTGGGTGAAAAAGAAAAGCAACATAAATAGTTATACACTGTATTATTCCATTTATATAACATTGTAGAAATGACAAAATTATAGAAATGGAGGACAGATCAGTAGTTGCTAGGGTTTGGGGGGATGGGGTAACATGGATGTGTATATGAATATAAAGGGCAACAGAAGGAAATCTTATGGTAATAGAAATATGCCTCTTGACTGTATAAATGTTGATATCCTGGTTGTGGTATTGTTCTATAATACTGCAAGATGATACCATTGGAGAAACTGGGTAAAGGCTGTATGATTTCTCTGTATTCTTTTTTTTTTTTTTTTACAATGTTGTACAAATTTATAATTATCTAGAAATACAAATTTTAATTAAAAATAGTCAAACTTCTTGAGATGATTTCTGAAGTATTTATGAGTCAAACTTTTAAAAATGCACAGTTCAGAACGGTTAGCTAGCATTTTATTTAAAAAAACCACAACTCAGAGGAAATGACAAGTACTTCTTTAATCTATGTCAAACAGCAAATCTCATTTTGTCAAATAGTACAGTGAGTCTTATTTCTGAGTGTGTGAAAATAGTTTAACTAGTAGAATACATTTTTAGAAAAGGGCTTTCATTGTTAAAAATAAAAATATTCAGGGGTGCCTGGGTGGCTCAGTCATTAAGCGTCTGCCTTCAGCTCAGTCATGATCCCAGAGTCCTGGGATCGAGTCTCGCATCGGGCTCCCTGCTCCGCAGGAAGCCTGCTTCTCCCTCTCCCGCTCCGCCTGCTTGTGTTCCCTCTCTCACTGTCTCTCTCTGTCAAATGGATAAATAAAATCTTAAAAAAAATTTTTAAAAATTAAAAAATAAAAATATTCAAAGTATGTGGATGGGCTAATATATTTCAGAGATACTCTTAGTGGTATGCTGGGGTTGACTCATATCAGCTTACAAGATGGATTGTTAAATTTTCAGGAATTTCGTGAATCAGTTCTTAAACAGAGCCACAGTTAAAAATTAAATTATATAAATTTTCAATTAAATAAATTATATTAAAAACAAAGGTAACACATACCCAAACCTCATCACTTCTTAGTTATTTTTCTACACTTTATTATTACCTATGCTTTGAGATTATTTACATCTATTGTATCTATTTGATGGAAATTCTATACAATCCTGTATCACTCCACATTTTTTTCCCAACTCTCTTCAGTGACATCATGTGGATAGCTTGAGATCAGCCATAGTGGGTATATTTATACCACAGAAATAAAACAAATGATAAAAATTAGAACTTTTTATTTCTGGAGAGCCAGTTGTTAATTTTTACCAAAAAAAAAAAAACACTGGATGACACTATCTATTTTTGCCTTGAGTATAGTTTAAGTAACCAGAGAGGCCTTTAGCTTATACTCACTAATTGATCCCTGAGTGTCCTCTGTCCAATCACTGGTTGTCAAATGTAAAGTGTACTGATTTAGGGACACCTAAAGAGACTCAGTTATGACTTCACAGAACTTAATCCATAGGTTGAATGAACTGATTTGTGCCTATTTGCTAATGAATTAAACAATTAACAATTAATAAATGTCTTTAGAGTTGCTAGAAGTAAAAATAGGTGCTTTTTGTAGAAAAGTTGGATGCATAAAAAACAATATAAGAAAATTAAAATTATTTACCATCCCATCTCCTAAAATGAACAGTTTTTTTTAACAGTTTGGTATTTAAAAAAAAACAGTTTTTAGGGGGGTGGGGCAGAGAGAGAGGGAGAGAGAATCTTAAGCCAGAAATCAAACAAAAATCAGCAAGTATTGCCTCATTAGGATAACAAAAATAAAGAAAAGCCAGAGACAATAGAGGTAAAGGCAATCCCTCTAGCCATAGATGGGAAAAATGTCTTACAATTGCATGGTGGATGAGAGCAACGAGAATTCCTCTACATTGTTGAGAGCTTGTAAATTCGTACAATGCTTTTGGAAAGTACAGTAATTTAATACTATCTAATAAAGTTGACTATAACCTTTCATTACAAACTATAAACACTAGAGAAAATTCCGTGCGTGTGTTCCTGGAAAAATGTACAATGATGTTCATAACCTCATTGATTATAATAGAAAATCTGAAAACACATTAATTTGCCTAACAGAAGGAAAAAATCAGTTGTGGTATATTTACAGAATGGCTTACTATTCATCAGTTAGAAAGGATAAACTAATGCTACAGGTCCCAATAACCATTAAGACTAAACACAGATGAAACTCAAAGGCATTATGCTAAGTAAGATAAGTTAGACAAAGACAAATACTGTATGCTCTCACTAATATGGGAAATCTAAAAAACAACCCATAATTACAAAGAATGAATTGGCAGTTGCTAGAGGCAGGAGTTGGGGATGAGGGAAATGGGTGAAGACTGTCAAAAGTACAAACTTCAAATTGTAAGACAATTAAGTTCTAGGGATGTAATGTACAACATGGTGACTATAGTTAATAACAGTGTATCATATATTTGAAAGTTGCTAAGAGAATAGATCTTAAAACTTCTCATCACCAGAAAAAAAAAGTTGTAGCTACAAAAAAATAGATATTAACTAAACTTATTGTGGTAATCATTTTGTAATATGTATACATGGTTCAAATCATTATGTGGTACACTTTAAGTGTTAAATGTCACTTATATCTCAATAAATTGAAACAAAGACTAGAAGGCATTCTATTGAGAGAAAACACAAATAAGAAAAAGATATACATAGTGAGGTGTAATAAAAATGTAAAGTTTTAAAAGATACAAAACAAAAAAATTAATAAAAGCTGAAATGGGAAAAAATTAATAAAATATACAAAACAGGGGCGCCTGGGTGGCTCAGTCATTAAGCGTCTGCCTTTGGCTCAGGTCATGATCCCAGGGCCCTGGGATCGAGCCCCACATCGGGCTCCCTGCTCAGCAGGAGGCCTGCTTCTCCCTCTCCCACTCCCCCTGCTTGTGTTCCCTCTCCCGCTGTGTCTCTCTCTGTCAAATAAATAAATAAAATCTTTTTTAAAAAAATACAAAACATTGTACATTGATAAAAATATACATTTATAGAAAAAGAATAAAAAGTGCATGGTAATTATGCAACTAAATTCTGATAATTGTTGCCTCTAGTATGATATTATTGAGTGAGAAGAATAGTCTTGGGAAAGAAGCAGAAGTATTTTATTTCACTTGTATGATGATTTTTAAATGGGTGCTTATATTAATCTTTATACCTTTCTGAATATACAACATAATAGTTAAAATGAAAACAATAAAGAGGAAGTAGATAAGATTTTTAAGGTACACACTTTTAAGAAAACTATTACATATAATGAAACCATAAATATATAGCAAAGAAATCCTCCTGATAATGAGCTCATGGTTTAAAAAAAAAGTCAGTCTCATAGTAACAACAGAAAAGTGGTTGCCAGGGGCTAAAGCAGGGATAGGAATAGGAGAGGATGGTAAAAGGGTACAAACTTTCAGTTATGAGTAAGTTTTGAGGATCTAATGTACAACATGATGGCTATAGTTAATAACTGCATTCTATCATTGATATTTGCTAATAGAGTAGAACTTAACATTCTCACACAAAAAAGATAAATTTGTGAAGTGATGATGTGTTAATTAACTAGATGGTAAGAATTATTTCATAAGGGATACATAGATAAGTCATCATGATGAGCACTTTATATATCTTATAATTTTATATGTCAATTAAAGCTAAAATTAATTAATTAATTAATGGTCTCAGCCCCCATTCTTTAATTGTAAAACACTACTTAATGATGCTAATAAATTATTGAGACATAAATATAACAGAAACTCACCTACCCAGCATGAGAGATTTTTACTTTTATTAAACAAAATTAAGTGACTTCTTTTTAACTCAGAAGTAATTCAGAAGTAACTTTTTTAATTTAAAAGGATATAATATATGTGTACATTTACATTAAGATGTATTAAAAATTGGTTTGTATTTCTACCAATTTATTAGAACATTCTAGGACACTGCAAATGCTTGGTAATCTTCAGACCAACACACATAGACTAAAGAAAGCAGAACTATCCTCCTAGTGTTCCTTTCAGAAGAGAGCATAACATTTTTCTTTTGCTCTTGCTTGCAAGTGAGAATGTAAAAAAACTCACTGTTTAATATATCATTCTTGCTCAGATTTGTGGTATAATTCACAACCATCTTATGTGTGGTGCCATTGTGCTAGGTCAAATCTTGTGTAAGAAAGAGCACATCAGCAGAGTTTAAAACTATACTTTTGAACACAGTCAAAGAACATTGGACTGAAAATCCCCCAATATATTGAATTCAACTCCCCAGGGAAAGAGAAGTATGTTTTTATTGGAAGTCAATAAAAAATATGGAATGTAAATAAGGAATCATACCTACTTATCTAATTAAGGAATCTAGCTAACTAGCTTTCTATCTCTACCAACTATCACCTATATTTTTATCTATCTAGATTTCTGAAAGCCTTATCTTTTATGGGATTTACTGGTTGAGAAATTTCAGACTCATTTCTGTATCTCCTTTTGAGTGTTTAGCTAGGTGAGAAGGAATAGTAAGAATATTCCATCTTCTCTTTTCCTATATCCCTCATTAGAAACCTTTTATTCAAATGTCAAAGTACAAACAAGGTGAATAGTCAAGAGACTTTTAAACAGTATTTCATCGTTGTTTTTCTGATTGTACCCAGATTTTTCCTAGAACAATTTTTTTCCCATGGTTGGTTAGTTAGGAAACAATGCATCTGATTAAGAGTCGTTATAATGTAATGATTAAACCAAACATAGTTTAAAGACAGAAGTGAATTCCAGTCTCTGATGGGTAAACCTAAGCAATTTATTTAATCTCTCTGAATGCCTTGGTTGTGTCATTTACAATGGAGATAATCCCCATAGAGTTGGTGTCTGGGTTAAATAAGACAAACTGTGCAGTGCTTAGCACAGATACAGGTACAACATACAAGCTGAATTTAAATTAGCTGGTATTATTCTCTCCTGTGTCTTGGGGAATATATCCTTCTTTAACTTTCAATACTCAAGAAAGAGGAGTATGAGAGCACCTGGGTGGCTCAATTAGTTAAGCGTTAGACTCTTGGTTTGGCTCAGGTCATGATCTCGGGTCCTGAGATCCAGACCTGCATTGGGTTCCATGCTCAGCACAGAGTCTGCTCCAGATTCTCCTTCCCTTCCCCAGACTCTCTCTCTCTAAAATAAATAAATAAATGTTTTTAAAAAAAAAAAAAGGAAAGAGGAGTATGGCTTATACTATTTTATACCTTGTACAGCATCTGAGGGGGGAATAGAGACTAAATCCTAGTTGTTTGCAGCTTGATTTAGTAGTGTATTAGTTTTCTATGTCTGCTATAATTACCACAAACTTGGTGGATTACAACATCATTTATGGTCTTACAGTTATGGAGGTCAGAAATCCAAAGTCAGATTCACTACGACCAAGTCAAGATGTCAGCAGGGCTGCATTCCCTCCAGAAGCTCTAGGGGAGAGTCCATTCCTTGCCCTTCCAATTTAATCTGGCAATTGTCAGCATTCCCTGTTTTGTGGTTGTGTTACTCTAATCTCTGCCTCTATGATCACATGACCCTCTCTGCTTCTGTGTGAAATCTTCTTCCGCTTCCCTTTTATAAACGTACTTTTGATAGCTTTATAAAAGGGCTCACTCAGATGATCTAGAATAACTTTCCCATCTCAAGATCCTTAACTTAATCACATCCAACATCTCTTTAAACATTCCCAGGTTCTAGGAATTAGTACCTGGATATTTTGGGGGACAATTTTTCAGCCTACCACAAGCATCTTACTCTCCTAATCATACTATTTTTTTAAGATTTATTTATTTAATTTTTTTAAAAAAGATTTTATTTATTTATTTATTTGAGAGAGAGAGAGGGAGCACAAGCAAGGAGGGGAGAGAACTGGCCAAAATAAGATTCTTTGGTTTAATATTTGCCACACATATGTGATCTATTAAATCCTACAAAATGAGTTGGTTTTCCTCAAGATTTTAATCACAGTCTTTGAGGTCTATATTCAAACTGCTTGGCCTCAAAAATTGGCTCCTCCATATACTACGTGTGTGACCTTGGGAAGTTTATTTAAGCTCTTTGTACCATAACTTTCTCACTTATAAATGGAAATAATAGTTATTTCATAAACTTGGTGTGAGGATTAAAATAAATCACACCGGTAAAATGTATGCAATAGTACCTAGCACACTACTAAAGGATATTATTTTTATTATTATTATGCTCTTGCTGTTGTTATTAAACAGACTTGGATGGGAGTGCATTTTTTTTAAAGATTTTATTTATTTATTTGACACAGAGAGAGAGAGCAAGAGCAGGAACACAAGCTGGGTGAGTGGGAGAGGGAGAAGTAGGCTTCCTGCAGAGCAGGGAGCCCGATGTGGGGCTCGATCCCAGGACCCTGGGATCATGACCTGAACCAAAGGCAGACGCTTAACGACTGAGCCACCCAGGTGCCCCGGGAGTGCATTTTTTAATCAGTGATGACAAATATGGTTATCACATGCAGAAAGGAATTTGATTCCATGACTATACTACACTAAAGAGAACATGGAAGACATTGAATATAGCCGGAGTCGTGCGGCAGTCCCCAGTGGTTTCCATCTTCTATCCTTAACTCAGCAGCAGATAAACACCATAACTGAAATTTCGAACTTAACATTTTTGAAAGAAGCCAAATATCATTCACAAATTCTTTAAAAGGGTTTATGGAAGTCACCAAAGAAATCCTAATGGTCACATTTTGGAAAATATTATTATCAGTATCAATGGAATTTACTAGTCTAAGGTGGGCTGAAAAGAATTTTTCACCTACATATTGCACATTAATTTTATAATGAAAAGTATTATCATTGCTTCTTCCTTTTCTAACTTGTGTATATAATATACATCCATACGTCTTATGTGTATATATGTATATATGTGTCTATATATACACTGTATTTATACCAACCATTTTTTCTATGAATGGTTTTCAAAGTGTTTATTGAAGGCATATTTGTTGAATGATGTTGATTGTATTCCAGCTGATAAATGATAAATGATGATAAATGATGGCTTCTTAATTCCTGAGACATCCTGACTCAACATTAGAATTTCAATATCAAAAAAATATATTACATGAGAGAATATAAAAAGTCATCTACTAGTAATAATTATAATTAATAATTACACATTGCCCTGTGGATTACCACATACATTCTAATATTTGATCCTCAAAAGCATCAAATGATTTCCCCATGATTTCATAGCTAGGTCTTTAAAAAACTCAGAAAATTAATCTCAGATTCAAATTCCTCAGCTTTTTGTACCTTACTTTGCTCCTCTCAAAGGTTCAAAGGACAAGACCTATAGAATTTCAAAGGAAAGAGTGTTTATATGATCTGAGAATCACAGAAGAGAATTCATTGAAGTGGCTGAATTTTAACTCAATCTTTTTTTTTTTAATGTTTTATTTATTTATTCATGAGAGTCAGAGAGAGAGAGAGAGAGATAGGCAGAGGCAGAGGGAGAAGCAGGATCCCCGCCTAGCAGGGAGCCTGATGTGGGACTCGATCCCAGAATCCTGGGATCATGACCTGAGCCGAAGGCAGACGCTTAACCATCTGAGCCACCCAGGCGCCCTCTATCTTTTTTTCAAGTAAGCTCTACTCCCAGTGTGGGGCTCGAACTTATGACCCCAAGATGAAGAGTCTCATGCTCTACCAACTAAGCCAGCCAGGTGCCCCGTACCTCAATCTTAATACGTAAAACATAAAAGCTTAAAATCAAGGAGTATTACTGCATAAAGGGAACAGCATCAAACAAAGTTTACTAGTTGAGAAAAAAAGTGGAAGGTGAAACTGGGAATTATCAAGTCAATAAATACAACCCCTTCACTGAAATATGAGAAATAAGGCTAATATAAAATTGTTGAAAGACTAAGAAACACAGATTTTATTTTTTTTTATTTTTTTTTTTATTTTAAATTTATTTGACAGAGAGAGAGAGAGAGAGCACAAGTAGGCAGAGAGGCAGGCAGAGGGAGAGGGAGAAGCAGGCTCTCCACTGAGCAGGGAGCCCGACGTGGGGCTCGATCCCAGGACTCTGGGATCATGACCTGAGCCGAAGGCAGCCGCTTAACCGACTGAGCCACCCAGGCGCCCCAGAAACACAGATTTTATTAAGTAGACAATAGGGGGTTAGAGTTTTTGAAGAGAAGAATGATATGCTGCATTATCAGTAAAAGGAAGATGAGGTCACCAGCAGCACGCAGGATGGATGGGAGGGTGTAGTGGAAGGTTGCTGCCAGGGGCGTAATGCAGACCTTTCCTAGAGCCTCAGAAAATTGGGGGAAAAAAAAAAAAAAAAGTAAAGAGTGTGAGAAAAACCACTGAAAAAGATGTGTCGATTTATTAGAAAAAAAGATAATAGTATTTGTAGCTGCCAACTAAATAATCATTCTTTTTATATGTTGCTGGATATGATTTTCTAAAGTTTTGTTAAGATATCTGAACCTATATTCATAGGATATATTGTGCTTAGGAATCTTTACTTGAGATAATTCTCTGATTTAGTATCAGGATATACTGTCCTCATTGAACAAGTCAAAATATTTCCTCCTCCCATTTTCTGAGAGCTGGTTTAGAATTACTTATTTATTGAAAGAATGAAAAAAATTCACCATATATAATATCTGAGCCTGAAGTTCTGTTTATGAATGGATTTTAATTGCAAATTCAATTTCTTTAATAAATATAGGAATGTTTATGTTTTCTCTTTCTTTGCAAGTCTTTTGGTAACATACTTTTAAGGAATTTTAAGGATTTTATGCAAGTTGTCAAACTGGAATAAATTTGTGCATAATATTTATCATCTTTTTGCTGTCTATGAGATTTGTACTGATGTTCCGTCTTTTATTACTAATTTTAGTTAGTAATTTTATTACTATTATTAGTAATGTTATTATTTTGTGCCTTTTTTTATTTCCTGATCAGCTAAGAGATTCTTTCCAATTTTATCAATCTTTTCAAAGAATCGTCTTCTGATTTTACTGAATTTTCTCTTTAGTTAGGCTGTTTATTTTACAGATTTCTACTCTTCTCACTGTTTAATCCTTTGCCTCCTTTGAATTTAAGTTATTTTGTTTCTTTAGCTTTTTAAGGTGGAAGCTTAGATCACTGATCTCTAGATCTTTCTTATTTTCTCATATTCACACATATATGAATTTTACTTCTCAAAAATGTTTACATGTTATGTTTTCATTTTCAGTTCAAAATGTTTTCTACTTTCTCTTCCAATTTGTCTTAGACCCATGGATTATTTAAATGTATGTCATTTAAATTCCAAATTCTGATTTACCAGGTATAATTTTGGTATTAGTTTCTAATTTATTTTTGTTCTTTAATACTTATTAAGACATGTTTTACAGCAGAGCATCTATATATTCTATGTACATGTGCAAAGAATGTGTATCCTGCTGTAGTTGGTGGAATTTTTTTTTTTTTTTTTTAAGATTTTATTTATTTATTTGAGACAGAGAGAATGAGAGAGAGAGAGCACATGAGAGGGGGGAGGGTCAGAGGGAGAAGCAGGCTCCCTGCCGAGCAGGGTGCCCGATGCGGGACTCGATCCAGGGACTCCGGGATCATGACCTGAGCCGAAGGCAGTCGCCTAACCAACTGAGCCACCCAGGCGCCCTGGAATGTTTTATAAATATCAGTTAGGGTAACTTAGTTTATAGACTTGCTCAATTTATATATATATACTTAATGATTTTTTGTCTACTCCTTCTGTTAGTGCCAGAGGAGTATTACAATCTTCAACTATAACTGGTACATTGTCTGTTTCTCCTTTCAGTCTGTCAATTTTGTTCACGTATTTTGGAGCTTTGTTTATAACCAAGTGTACATTTATAATTGTTATATATTTTTTGCTGAATTGATCTTATCACTATAACAACTCACTATGTCTCTAGTAATGCTTCTTAATCTGAAAGTATGAGACGTTTTTGTTTCAATCAGTGATATGTCTCAAAGAAATTTAGAGAAAAATTATGCCTATGTATGTATATGTGTATGTATAAACATATACATATGTATGTGTGTAGTCTTTTATATTGACCCATATATTTATCATTTCTGAGGTCCTTCATTTTTTTCTTGCATAATTCAGTTTACCCATGGGTGCCATTTCCTGTCAGTATGATTTCTTTTAGCATTTCCTAAAGTGGGGTTCTACTAGCAAAAAATTCTCTCTGGTATCAGTATTTATTTGGCATTCAGATTTGAGGATTAGTCTGGTAAGTTATAGACCTCTCTATGAACAGTTTCTTTTCCATACTTTGAATGTACCATTTTAATGTCTTCTGGCTTTCATTATTTCTGATGAGAAGTCGGTAATTGCTAGTGTTTCCTATATATATTGTGCCATTTTTTCTTGATGCTTAACAATATTTTCTTTTTATGTTTGGCTTTTATTGGTTTAACTACAATGTGGCTATGTGACATTTTCTTTGGATTTATATTGTTTTGTATTTATAAGTTAATGTGTTTCACTGAATTTGGGAAGTTTTTTAGCCATTAATTCCTCAAAAAAAATGTTTTGTTTTGTTTTTTTCATTTCCTCCCTTTTCTCTTTCCTCCCAGGACTCCGCTAAGTATAGTGTCCATTTAATATGGTCCCACAGGTCTCTGCTATCTTTTGCTTTGTTTTTACATCTTTTCTTCTCTCTGTTGTTTAGATTGGAAAGTATTTGTTTCATATGTGCAATTTCCAGTTCCATATTGTGATTTCCTATCTTTTTGTCATTAATACTAAATTTACCTTTAAATCTTAATTCATATCTTACTCTAGTCCTTTGAAGAAATTTGAAATAGTTGCTCTGAAGTTTTTATCTGCTACATCCCACAAATGGGTCCATTCGGAGTCAGTTTCTAATGACTGCTTTCCTTCCTGAGTGTGGTTCCCATGTTCATGCTCCATTGGTCATTGTGAATAATATGTTTTGAAGACTTTGGGATCTGGTCCTTTTTTTTTTCCTACTGAAAATTGTTGCCCTTATTTTGTTATAGAAGGCTTTTAACTTGCCAAGACTCAGACTGAGAAATCTTTCTCTGGCATGGGGGGACGGGGGGCAACTGTGGATAAACTTGCTGTTTTTCCTTCTGCCAGATCTTACTTTCTCAGCTTGCACCCCTGGGAGTCTCCGTTGAGCCTGTGCAGCTTAGTACTGATTCAAAGATTAGGCAGAATTTATATTCAGATTTTGAAACTTACTCTCTTGGATGTTTCTTTGCTTCTGGGGTTTGCTCCCAATCTTACCATGAGCCTCAGTTCTGCTTACAAGCCTCCCAAACTGTACATGGGTTTGGCAACACACTACGAGAACAGCAAACATGCAAATCTCACCCGGAGCAGTTCTCTCTCTTAAAGTTAGGTACTCTCTGATTTCTGTCCCCTTTTGCGCCAGACTCCCTTGGGTCTCCCATGTGTTTGCAATGTTATGCAGTTTATCTGCCGAATGGGACTCTTATGTGCACCTTGAGCCCCCGATACTGCCTATTGCCACTGCCTGAAGTGGGGGCATCTGGGTTAGAGAGCTCTTCACACAAGACAGTCACACATTTGCCGTACTTGTCCAATGTAGCAGTTGCTCAGGAGTAAACACTACAAGTTTCTGACTGACGCTTTCATTTTCAAATGCCTACAAATAGTTGTTTTAAAATATTTTGTTCTAGTTTTTAAAAATGTGAGATTGTTATCTATGGGTGGAATCGCTGACTTCTTCACATAGCCATTACTGGAAGACCCTGCTATGTGTATTTTTTTTTTTTTAAAGATTTGATTTATTTATTCATGAGAGACAGAGAGAGAGAGAGAGAGGCAGAGGGAGAAGCAGGCTCCCAAGGAGCAGGGAGCCTGATGTGGGACTCGATCCCAGGACCCTGGGATCATGACCTGAGCCGAAGGCAGATGCTTAACCATCTGAGCCACCCAGGCGCCCTGCTATGTGTATTTTTAATTAGAAGTATTTTGTGTTTAAGGAAACTGTAAAATCACTCACTAATATGTTTTAGAGGAAACACTGCAGTTGGTAAGTTCAAACTCAAAAGCATATGATTTATCTAAATTTAAATGCTTATTTTAGGGACGCCTGGGTGGTTTAGTCAGTTAAGCGTCTGCCTTTGGCTCAGGTCATGATCTCAGGACCCTGGGATCGAGCCCCACATCAGGCTCCCTGCTCAGCGGGGAGTCTGCTTCTCCCTCTGCCGGCCACTCCCCCTGCTTGTGCACTCTCTCTCAAATAAATAAAATCTTTAAAAAAATTCTTATTATAGAAAAGGCTATGTAATGAACACATATCAATAAATGTGAATTTTTAAAACCAATGCCTGTATATTCAAAACCTTCTGTCTGATTGTGACTTTTCGTAAATGGGATAAATTTACATTGAACCAAAACAAATGTGATTCTGAAAAGGTTCTAGTAGAAGTCCAAAATGTTCAGAGGAATTTCAGAGGAAATGAGTTCTTCCAAGACTCATTTTATGGTTCACTGGATAAAACACATCTTTCTGTTCCATGATTTCAAAATAATTCTTGAAGAAATTCATCATACTTTGAAGAATACTGGAAATTCACTTTAAAACAGGCAAGAAAAATTAGGAAAAAGAAACATGAAAACCTCACATTTCCTAATTTCTTTTATTTTACCAGTGTGATTTAGATTAAATACAATTTGCTCTTTTTCTGTTTGATGTTTCCAATATTTTATTATCCTCTGGTAACATTTGATCCCTAATAAAAAAGTCACTACATTTTAATGTGTAATTCCTCTTTTTACCTTATGAAGTGTGATAGAACCTCAAAGAGTTTTGATGATTATTCCCATGCCTTATATTATGTGACATAGTTGCCTTATCAAGGTGTACAAAGTATAATCATTAATCAGTTTTTATTTTGTTTCTTAGTTGAAAGTTTAATAAGAATAGAGAAAAAGTAAAGGAGAGAGGAAAATAACAGGGAGAGGGAGATGTATGTGTGTGTGTATATATATATACATATATACATATGCATAATTTCAAACGTGGAAAACCATGTTGTGATTTCAAGTCATTTTTCTAGTACTTTCATTTTTATCATCTCACTGATAAGAAAATAGAAGAAATGTGGTTTATATCCCTGCAACAGTGCTAATGATTGTCTTATTTTGGTTTTCCTTCACTATTGGACTGCGAGCATCTTGAGGTTAAGGAGGTATGTACGCATCCTTGGATCCTTCAATGCCTATTACAATGTCTGACACATCATATGCAATCATAGTTTTTGCTGCAAGAATGAGTAAATTCTGGCTTTCATTTTCATCTCATTCTGATACTCATTTCCAGTTAAATGACTCCCCCCCCTTTTTTAACCTTCAGTAGAAGAGGGGAGGAGATCATATTTCAGTGAGGAAACTGAAATAGGAAAAGCACCGTAGTCAGTAAACCATTATCAGAGGGTATAGACAACTATTAGCCTTTTATGGATAATCAGATTTCTGCCCACTGAAGCAAAATCATCCTCAACAAGAAACAGTGAATTGATTAAAGCTTTGTTCTGCTCTGGCTGACTTTCAGCATTCTTGGGTTTTATACAGAACACAGATACAGTTTGGATTCTGCAGTACAGGATTAGATGATCTACAGAGGATCAGTACCACAGACCTTTGTCTCTCTACAAGCAATGTCTGCAGTAATCTACCCCAGATGGTGCTGGAGAAGTCTTTAGTTTATAACATTCTCCGAGGAACTCATGACTAAAATGAGGGTAAAATTCAGCACTAAAATTGTAAATTTGTGGGATGAAGTTGGATAGTTCTCTGTAAGTTAAATAATATTTGTATTGTTACTACATATTTTTTTATATCCTCTTCCATAGTATAGTTGAACAAGATGATGTATAAACAGGATTGAGGGAAAGTTCTGGAAATAAAAATGGATAACTATCTTTGGGAACATTTTTACTACACTATTGAAATAGTTTGTAATGTACATTTGTGAGTATGTGTATATTTCAAATTATAAAAAAAAACTGGTTTACAATATAATTTTGTTCTAAACAAGCATGTTAGGTTTTCTCAATTTCCCTCATACATATTATTTTTTTTAAAAGATTTTATTTATTTATTTGACAGAGAGAGATAGCGAGAGCAGGAACACAAGCAGGGGGAGTGGGAGAGGGAGAAGCAGGCTTCCTGCTGAGCAGGGAGCCCGATGCGGGGCTCGATCCCAGGACCCTGGAATCATGACCTGAGCCAAAGGCAGACGCTTAAGGACTGAGCCACCCAGACGCCCCTCCCTCTTGCATATTATTAAAGAGTTGAATACGACTACTGCTGGTGTTACTAAGGATGTGTTTGTTTCTCATATAAAACATGCCATGGATATGGAGAACAGACATTAGTATCCTAATAGAAATATATACTTGTATATACAGATTTTAAGTTACTTGATAAGCTAAGATTTTCAAAAATCAGGTACTGGAAGTGTGAGTTATTATAGCAGCATTGTGTCAAATAAACCCTGTCAGATACTGAGGCTATAGGAATAAACTGTCCAAAACAACATACCCAACAATTTTAAAATGATAAGAGGATTCCTCTTATCATTTGCACTGATATCAATATGCACTGATATTGACAAAGAATTTGAAAAAGGGTTTTATATATATATATATATATATATGTATATATATATATATATATATATGTATATATATACATATATATATATATATACTCAAGTCATTGGCAAAATATTAAATATTAGGGGTGCCTGGGTGGCTCAGTCATTGAGCGTCTGCCTTCAGCTCAGGTCATGATCCCAGGGTCCTGGGATCGAGCCCTGCATCGGGCTCCCTGCTCCATGGGAAGCCCTCTTCTTCCTCTCCTGCTTCCTCTGCTTGTGTTCCCTCTCTCACTGTCTCTCTCTCTCTGTCAAATAAATAAATAAAACCTTAAAAAAAAAAAGAATTTATAAATATTTTTAAAAACCTAGAGTAGTAGCTATGAAAAAGTTCTTTAGAATAGAAGAAAACATTTTTGGAAGACTCAGAGAAAGATAACATCTTTAAAGTATTTCTATACAGAACACAAATTAATAGTTAAGAAAATTATTTTGCATACTCAACGGGAAAAAGCAAGGCATGGCTTATACATCACAGAAATCAAGTTTGATAAAGGAAAAAATAAGATGAAATAAAAAGGTAAGAATATGTGATGAATAAGAAAAGGTGAACAAAGAAGATTGTGAAAAAATCAAATGATATACCAATTTTCAAACTTCATCTGAAAGCTTAAATATAACAAATATAATAAGAAATACAAAGGAGAAATTCACATTGTGTATGGCATTTATATAGAATAAGCAAAAATATGTAATAATGTGAGATGTAATAATTTAGAGAACAGGGAATGGAGAGATTAAAAAGGATTATTTAAAAAAGATCAACTGCCATAGCAATGATTATCAAAGATGTAAATGAAATAATTCTTGGGGTGAAAAATACAGTGTACAGAAGTAATGTTTTCTTCTAGGAATTTGATAGTTTCAGGTCTTAGGTTTAAGTCTTTAATTCATTTTGAGTTGATTTTCACATATGGTGTAAGATAGGAGTCCAGTTTCATCATTTTATATGTGAATAGCCAGTTTTCCCACATGTCTCCAAAGAAGACATACATGACAAACAAGTATATGAAAAGATGCTGAACATCACTAATCATTAGGAAAATACAAATCAAAACCACAACAAGATATCACCTCATACCTGTTAAGATGGCTATTATCAAAAACAAAAACTAACACAAAAACAAAAGAGAACAAGTGTTGGCGACAAAGTGGAACAGTTACAGTGAGAGCAGTTGTGCAGTGTTGGTGGGAATGTAAACTGGTGCAGCCACTTTGGATAACAGTATGGAGGCTCCTCAAAAGGTTAAAAATGGAACCACCATATGATCCCGCAATCTCACTCCTGGGTATATATATCCCAAAGTATTTAAACTATTAAGATATGAATCTCAAATAGATACCTGCTCTCTCATGTTCATTGTAGCATTATTCATGATAGCCAAAATATGGAAAACCACAAATATCTATAAACAGATGAATGGATAAAGCAAATGTGGTATATACATACAATGGGATATCATTCAACCTTTCAAAAGAAGGAAATTGTACCATTTGCAACACCACAGATGGATCTAGAAGACATGCTATGTGAAATAAGTCAATCACAGAAGGACAATCACTGCATGATTCTACTTACGTGAGGAGCCTACAACAGTCAAACTTGTAAGAAAATAGAATAGTGGTTCCCAGGGGCTGGGAGGAGGGGGAAATGGGGGAGTTGTTCAGTATGTATAAAGTTATAGTTATACGAGATGAGTAAGTTCTAGATACCTGCTGCAAAATACAGTGCCTATAGTTAACAATACAGTGTTGTGCACTTAAAAATTTATAAAGAGAACAGAACTCTTGTTAAGTGTTTTTACCATTAACACACACACAGAGCAAAGGGACACAAGGAAACTTTCAGAGGTGATGGATATGTTTATTATGTTGATTATGGTAATGATATCACAGGTATATGCATGTGTCCTAACTCATCAAATTGTATCAAATATGTGCCAGTTTTTGTGTATAAATTATACCGGAATAAATTTGAAATAAGAGAAATGCAGATCCATTTAACTCATAGGAAACATCATGCTTAATGTTGAAATGTTGAAAACTTTCCCTTTGCAATAGTGAAAATATAAGAATGCCCACTGTTTGTACTTTCATATATATTTTATTGGAAATCCTAGTGAGTGTAGTAAGTCAATAAAAAAATAATAGTGTATGAGCTGGAAAATAATTATTAATCACAAATATATACTTCACATACACCATGAAGCAGAATACACAAATTATTAGAATTACTGAGAGATTTTTACCATGTTGCTAAATACAAACAGGACAGTTATTTGGGTTTCACATTCAATCCCTATGCTTCTCTGCCTTGCTCTGAAAGTGGATTGCATTTCCCAGTTTTCCTTGCTTCCTATTTCCAAATAGCTGTAGTCTACGCAGGTAGAGCAGAGGACTGCACAACAGAAGAAAGGGTGAAGACAGGGTGGGTATCCCCACTCACCTGCTTTAAGCAACATCAATAAAAGTGGTTGTATCCCTTTCCAACTGACCCCTATCGGTCCATCATCTGCTGAAAACCCCTGTGTTCCATAGTCCCCATTCTTGGTAGACTGGCCCACTGAAACTGCAGCTTCTGTGTGATGGACCTGTTCCTGGGCTCTAATAACACCTTCTCTTCTCTTTGTCTTTATAGCCCTAGAGGGGTTAGGGAATCCCTGCTATTGCTTATTTTGGGGTTGCTTATTTCTGGCTTGCTTCTCCATTCTTCCATTATACATGTAATCAGTTTCTTATATTAAATTACCTTTGTTTGAAATACATGTAGTGGATTCCTTTTTCTGACCAGATTCTGACTGATAAGAGTCCTTGGTACCAAGACTCGCAATACGCGAGTACATAATTGAAGTATCTCATTCTTTAAGCTTAAAATACTTTTTTAAAAAGATTTTATTTATTTATTAGAGAGAGAGAGGACAAGCGGGTTAAGGGTCAGTGGCAGAAGAAGGCTCTCAGCTGAGCAAGAAGCCTGGCACAGGGCTCGATCCCAGGACTCCAGAATCATGACCTGAGCCGAGGGCAGACACATAACTGATTGAGCCACCCAGGCGCCCCAGGCTTAAAATACTTTGATGATATCTTTTCTGGTAAAAATGGTATACTCGTAATATATAGCTTCATGAAATTATAATATATAATATGCTTGGGATGAAGTGCTGGTTGATTGTAAGGCTTTAGGAGGTTAAGTAGCTTATTCACTTGATAGTAGGGATGTAATAATGACTACAAAGGCTGGGAGGTGGGATGACCACTTATGACTGTGCTAGAGTTTTCAGAAAAAGCACTGGATTTTCAACTCTTAGGTTAAGACACTGTCAGCTGAAACCCCAGAACTTCTCTATAACCTCAAAATAATTACTTTTTTTCCTAGTTTGAGGTTCAGCACATTTTTTTTTTTCTATAAAGGGTCAGATAGCAAACGTTTCAGGATTAGTGGGGCCACATACAGTCTATGTTTCCTTTTTCTTTCTTTTACTCTTTAAAAACGTCTAAGCCATTCTCTGCATGGGCCATGAGCTATAGTTTTCAGTTTTCAGAGCTCTGTTTTAGTAGTCTCAGAGAATACATGGTTTAGAATTAGATTCAAAAAATTAAATCTCAAAGCTCAAGTTGAAAACACAGCTTCAAAAAAGTCATTTTTTGTTTAATTTAGTACATTAGCTGGAGTGAGTAAAATTCTGATCTTTGTGACTGGGGTGTCTTAGGTAGGCTCTGATATTCTTGAGCTCCCTTTACCAGCAGAAGTAGCCTCTCTTTTCCTATCTGAATAGATTAGCCCTTCCATCTTAAAATCCCTATGATGGCTTCATCTGACAGGATTACTTCTCAAAGAGTATCCTATTCTCTTCATACTCCACCCAAACACCATTCATTAATCTCAAATCCGTAAGTAGTTAAATATCAATACTCCCCAGGAGGACAATTGCAGAATCTTGTCCATAAAGAGATAGCTTACAAACTAAAGAATTGCAATATTTTGCTAACTCATTTCAGCTGGAACCTAGGGAATACGTCTGGGATGGGCTTCGAAGAATATGGCATCAGAAAAGAAGGATAAATTTATTAATATAGGTGTCTTTAATCAAGATTCTTGGTCTAATATGTCACTGTAAGCAGCTGGAAGTGACTTCAACAGATTATTAGTTTGTTTGCCAGAATCCTGGATTTAATGGTGGCTTTCATTCAGTGAAATTTTTATATGACAGAATTTCCCTGGCATAATCTGTAGGAAGCAATCAAGGCTTAGAGAGATGGGAATTGTGGATTGAAGTTATTTTGTATCAGTAGAACACATGCTTATTGACCAGAGGACCCAGCAAATGCTCAATTCCCTAAGACATTAAGAAATTAAGTAATAAAAGAAATAGCATCCATGAAATCTCCATGATGGCTGTCCTTTATAGGCTAGGAATTATGATGAGGGATTCTGCCACTAAAATTGGTATCTGAATTTAATAGAGATGATGGAATTCTGTAGCAGAGGAGTCCAGGTAATAGTGACTAGCCATCAGAGTCAATGTGGGCACCAACATTGCAATAGGCATCATGGATAGAGTGGAAATTAGAGTATTTTGACATAAAGGAATTTATCAGAGTGATTTATTATTTATGGTGAGCCAAGGAATAACATAGTTTACTAAAGTATTTCTTCATCTGAATAACCGAAAAGTCCCTAGGCACAGTGAGAAGACACTGAATTTGAACTATCAACATAGAAAGTCACGGCTTTCTCACCCAGTTAGCAGTCCTTTTTAGAAGGCGAGTCTGATCTTCTTGGGAAAGTCGTCTGCAATAAGGCCATAGTATTGTGGTAGGCAGAATAATGATTCCCCCAAAGATGTCCTTGCCCTAATCCATGAAACCTGTTAGATTACATGACAAAGTGGAGTTAAGACTGTTAATCAGCTGACCTTAAAACAGGGAGATTTTTCTGCTTTATCCAGGTGAATCCAATGTAGTTACAAAAGTCCTTAAAGTGGAAGAAGGAGGCAGAGGAGGGGAGGCAGAACAGAGAGTCAGAGAGTCAGAGGGAGATGTAACTAGGAAGAATGGCCAGATAGATGCAATGTTGCTGGCTCTGAAGATGGAGGAAGGGACCCAGGAGCCAAAGAATGTGGACAGCCTCTAGAGTTGGAAAACGCAAGGAAAGATTTTCCCCTAAAGCTGTTAGAAAGGAACATAGCCCTACCTTGATTTCAGCCTAGTGAGACCTGTATCAGACTTCTCACCTAGAGAAATGTAAGATAATATATGCATGTTGTTTTAAGCCATTAAGTTTGTGGTAATTTGTTACAACAGGAGAAAACTAATATACATATATACTATAAATATTTCTCCAAGACATTTCCAAAGGTCTCTGAAGCTATTTACATATGCTGACTATGAACTTGGAAAAGAGTAACAACCAGACTTTAGGGACACTGGCTCTGAATTAATGTTAATTTGGGGAAACAAAATAGTACTGTAGTCCATATGAAAGTTAGGCCATTGATAAAAAGAGCTTTAGCCTGAGTCTCTTACACAGGGCCCAGTTAATCAATGAACACCACAATCCTGTGGTGTTCCCACATGTCAGTTCCTATATTTATAGTTGAAATAGCTGGACTCAGCAAATGGAAAAAAATCCACAAACTGGGGGCGCCTGGGTGGCTCAGTCATTAAGCGTCTGCCTTCAGCTCAGGTCATGATCCCAGGGTCCTGGGATCGAGCCCCACATCGGGCTCCATGCTCCACAGGAAGCCTGCTTCTCCCTCTCTCACTCCCACTGCTTGTGTTCCCTCTCTCACTGTGTCTGTCTCTGTCAAATAAATAAATAAAATCTTTGAAAAAAAAAATCCACAAACTGGCTTCCTGACTCATCATGGACTAGGGCTAACACGGTTGAAATACCAAGTAGAAGTTCCTAAATTTATTCCTCCCTACTAAAATATTAAATCAAATCCAGTACTTCATTTCTGAATGAATTACAGAGATTACTTTAATCATCAATGACTTGAAAGATGCAGAGGTGATGATCTATAGCTCATCCTTGTTTAAATTGGCAGTTTGGCCAATGCAAAAGTTGGATGGATCTATGACTGTAGGTTATTATTAATGTAATCAAAGATTGAATCTAATTGCAGCTTTCCTCCAGATATGTATCTTTACTGGAGCAAATCAACATAGCTAGTGGCATGTGGTATGGAGCTATTGATCTGGCAAATAAACTTTTCTCCGTTAACAAGGCACATCTGAAGTAATTTGATTTTTACCTGGCAGGGACATCCTTATTGTCTTCCCTCAGGGCTAAGTTAGTTCTCCTGCTTTGTGTCATAATATAGTCCACAGGGACATCAACTATATAAGGTTCCAAAGAACATCATGTTGATCCATGACACTGATGACATTATGATTGCACTTGTGAATAGAAAGTACCAGATACCCTAGATGTCAAGATGCCTTATGTCAAGAATGTCAGAAGGTGGAAGATAAACGCCCTGAAAATTAAGCCACTAGTATATCAGTGAGATTTCTAGAGATTCAGTGGTCTGTGGTATCTATGGATATCTGCTCTAAGAAAAAAGCTGGTAGTTGTACCCATTAGTATCTACTGGTTGTTGAAAAGTGCAACATATAATAGACCTGTTTAGATTTAGAAAGCAACATAAACAACACTTGGGTGTTGCATTTTCACATGTAACTTAACACATAAATCATCCAGTTGTGAGTGAACCCCAGAGCAAGAGACTGCTCTCCTGCAGATTCAAGCTGCGATACGATTAGTTTTCCACATCAGTCTTGTAACGCAGTACAGCCAATGATAAAGTATCTGCAGCAAATAAAAATGTTTTTTTGGCACCTCTAGTTGACCCAAATAGAAGAATCGGTGTAAACCTCAAAGGTTCAGGGGAAAAACTATTTTTTTCTTATGTGGATAACTATTCCCTTTGGAGAAGCAGTTAGTTGAATGATACAAAACTCTGGTAGTGACTGAAAGCATGACCAAAGAAAACAAAATGACCATTATATATATGCTTTCTTATAACAAACTAGATGTTTATAATAAAGCAGCTAATCCAGTGAGCCATGAGATAAGTGAACGCAGCATCAGCATCATTAAGTGGAAGGACCTATGTGATATGTGATATTTTTTAACAGGTCGGAAGATACAAGTATGTTGTTCGAGCAGAGAGATCAGATTCTCATCATGCTCCCTCCTGTTGCGTTGCTGACCCTTCCTCAGCCCCTACTTACAGCTTCATGTGAAGTTACCTATAATCAGGTGACAAAGGAAGAAAAATTCAAACTTGCTCTACAGGTGTGTCTGCCTAATATGGTAGCACAGGAACTAATGAAATACTGCTGCATTACAGCCCATTCAGGTGACTTGACAAAGGGTGGTGAAGGAAAATCCTTGCAGTAGGCAAATTTTGGGCAATACATGTAGCTGCCCATTCTTACCAGAAAAATACATAACATAATTTAGAGTCCTACACCAATTCACGGGCAATGTTAATGGGCTGTCAGGTTTGTCTGGGATGTGGAAAGAACAAAATAGGAAGACTGGTGATGAAGATATCTGGAAACAGACCTCTCAGAGTGGAAACAGAATTTGAAGAAAATGTTTTCTCTATGTGAATGGACCTCTCAGAATGGTGTAGAATTTAAAGTCCAGTGTGAAAGCCTACCAAACTGTATCAAAAAATCAGGTGGAAAATATGACTTGTCCTATGGCTGTCAGTCTTTTCTTTTTATCTTCACTTACCATACTTATTTAATGGGTCCATGTACAAATTAGTCATGGTAGCTGAGATGGAGTTGATGAACAGCCCGAAATAATGGATATCCTCTCACCAGGCCGATAGTTATTGTCAGTACTGAATGCCCAACCAGATTAATAAAGAGGTCACTGTGAGAACCAGCTAACAACCTAGGGATAGGTTGTTTACATGGACTCATTTCCATTGAGCAGAGGGCAGTAGCTTGTCTTTGCCAGTACTCACATTTGTATTGGATATGTATTTGTCTTCCATATGGATTAGACTGTGCTAAATTCATCATTCATGGACTCCTGGAATGCCTTTTGCATCATCACTATAATCCAAACATCACTGATTTGATCAAGGAGTTCCTCATTTCACAGCAAAATAAATCCAGAAATGTAAAAAAAAAAAAAAATGAGCAAAATGCTGTTGCTTGGAGATAGAAAACTAGTAAAGATGGTGACTTTGAGTATTTGATGGGTAGGAGCACCTTCATGCAAACAAAATATAGCTTTTGTTTAGATAGAATCATAAACTTGTCTGGGAGTTAAATGTTGGTGAAAGTGTAAGAATAGATTCTGAGCAAAAATACAAAATATTCCTAAAATTCAGGCAGAAAAGGAGACAGACACTCCAGTAGAAAGGTGGGGAAAAATCTGAATAGCTGTTTTGCAAAAGATGAAATCCAGTTGGCAAAGCATATATTTCCATCCTTTGACTATGGGCTTGGCATGTGATTTACTTCGGCAATGGAATGGGGTAGAAGTATTGCACATCTTTGCCTGACTCTTGTATTTTTACCATTGTTATGAGAAAAATATACCTAGGTGAGTGCACTGGTCCAAAAAAGGATAATAGAAACAGGAAACAGAGTCCTTCCCCCAGTTAAACCCACAAATCTGCAGCAAGAAGCAGAGCCCCCTAGCTGAGCCTAGTATGACTCATCTGATCTTCAGTGACTAACATATTATTGATGATATGGTCAATAAGTATAAGTCACACAGTAAAGGTCATGAGTAGAGGATGGCTGAAGCATAATCTACCACCAACACAGCAAAGTACCTGCATGCACACTCCCATACACAAAAGGTACAAAGAAAATATTGACAAACACAAACATTGAAAGAAATGTTTCCACAAGAGACTTTGGAATTCTGCAAGAGGGTTGAGAGACAGAAAAAGATACAACTGTACTGGAGATTTTATGACTATCTGGGCATAAATCAATGACTGCTTTACAGACTAGGCAACAAGTGAGGTCATTCTTCCTTCCCTGGTCTAGATTCCAAAAGGTCTGAGGTTTTGAAAGCAAATACGGAGAATGTAACTTTGGCTGCGACATTGCTGTTCTCATGATAAGCATCATCAACAATGACAGCAGGTAGATTTACCTCTAAATTGATTTATAGGCAGCCGTCTCCAGTCACTAGGACCCAAAGAGGCCAGATACTGCATAGTGACTACAGTTTAGAAACTGTAGTGTGAGCAGCCCTTAGGAACTCCACCATCTAGCTGGGGAATAAAGTAAGAATGTTAGCTTTCTCCTGCAGAGGGTGTGGACACAAAAATATACTATTTTAGACATATGGTTTTAGCCTATTTTGTAATATTACCATTTATTATATATTCTTCTGTTTTAACAAGTAACATTAAAGAAATTAATATCTTGGGGTGCCTGGGTGGCTCAGTCAGTTAAGTGTCCAACTCTTGATTTCAACTCAGGTCATGATCTCAGGGTTGTGAGATCGAATTCTGTGTTAGACTCCATGCTCAGCACAGGGTCTGCTTGATATTCTCTCTCTCCCTCTCCCTCTGAAAAGAAATTAACATCTTATAGGTAATTTTTCAATCTCATTTTCATTTATGACTCATTTCTTCCATCTCACAGGAAAAACAAGCAAAATATCACCCTAATTCCTCAATTTGAAGAGAAAGCTCTTTCCTATGATAAGAGCATGCAAGTGCTCGGAGGTTTTACTCAATTAAGATGGAATTATATTATAAAACTTTAAATTCCAAGTTTAATCCCCAAACAGTACTTACATTGCTAATAGTTTTAGTTTTTTCCTATACACATTTCCATTGTTCTCATGAAAAGAAAATTTTAATTGCAGAGAAGTGAAATAAACTGTCTTAGGAAAAAATGAATCACCCTTTAAGGAAATGTAGTTACTGGTGTGCTCAAACTCCCTCTCATATATACTCCCTTTGTCTCAACCCACATAAACTATCTTTCCCACCAAAAGCTGATTTTTAATGTCTTATAAAGAAAAAATATAATCATAAATTCTGAAAACACAAGTTAACTATTTTAAAATTTGCAATTTTCTTTTTTTTTTTTTCTTGAAACTCTCACCAGAAATAGTGCGAATGCATTGTTTACTTCCAAAGCAACCTCAGAATAGACTACACATGTGTTGGATGAACCTGGATGGGATAATTTATATATTAGCTATATGAACTAGAAAATCCAATCAATGTGCCAAGCCAAACACAAAACAAAAGTAGACAACTTAATACATATTCCATGTGCTATGAAACAGAGAAACTATTTGAAGATGAAGGAAAACGATCACTCAGCTAAGAAATGAAATAAACAATGATGAAATGATCTGATGAGCAACAGAGAAGTCCTCAAATTTTAGCAACTATTTAGGATCTTAAAGCTTTATAAAAACAGGAGAATAAGCTTCCTTTTAAGAAATACAATTCAATCCATCACTTATTATTATGATTATTGTTGTTGTTTCTTACTCTGTGCAAAGAATAATTTTAGTTATTATGGCTTGAAGAAATGATGAATAAGGACAAAATATAATGGGGAAGACAATAACATAACCTCTTCCTGTCTGCAGCCAAATGTGCTAGTATAATTAAAGAAAGACAAAGGATCCAAGGCAGAATAAGAACATACCTCGCTTGGGGTCAGGAGAGGCTTCTTACTGAAAGTAGCATTTGTGATCAGCATAAGCCTTGTTGATATGACTACACAGAAATGTAACTTGAAACCAATGAAATTTTAAATCCAGAATTAACAGCAAAATCCATTAATAATAAATGAATATAGCAGTCTTTAATTTTTGAAGCTATAAGTTACTTTAATAAAAATCAAAATATTGGGGCACCTGGGTGGCTCAGTCAGTTAGGCATCTGACTTGTTTTTCTGAGTCTTGAGGTCATGATCTCAGAGTCATAGGATCGAGCCCTGCGTCGGGCTCCATGCTCAGCAGGGAATCTGCTTAAGACTCTCTCTCTCCTCTCCCTCTGCCCCACCTTTCTAAAATAAAGAAATAAATCCTTAATAAAAATAAAAATATCAAATATTCTTTTAAAGTTAGTTGTAATTTCAAAATTAGTTGAATATTATGTCCACGAAGAAAATCAAAACAAATTGCATTTACAAATCCCCTTTTCCCAGGATTCTAATACACCCCTTCTGGTTTCTGTTTCTCTGTTCTACTCCTTCCCATTTAAAATCTTAATATGGTATTGGAGTGGACGATGACTTGTCTGTGATGACTTACAGGTAGACCATGTACCCATCAAATGTTCATTGAACAATTATTATTTGTAAGGCAATATGAGTGCAAAAGAGAAATATAGAGATATTAATGATAAATATAGTATACTATGGAACATTAAATGAAGATAGTATTTACAAATGGAGTATTATGAAGAACTTTGAGGATGCAGTAATATTTGAGCCAAATCTTGAAGGATGGATATGATTTGGTGTACAGAGATTTGGAAAAACATAGCTGAAAAGTTCTGGAAACTTTCTCAGAGAGAACAGAAGCATCCATTACATCAAGATACATCAGTAGGGAACTCCATGAAGGCAGTTTGCTGGAACATATATTGTGTGAAGAGTAATGAGAATTATTTTTGGAAAATAATATTTGAGACAAATTATGAAGGTAAATGCAGTTTGCATCAACTCTGTTGTCAGTGGGAATTCACTCTTGGTGATTTTATTGTGCTCGATTTTGTTATAGGACAGGGACATGAACAGATTTTGCTTCAATAATCTTAACCTGGGGCACCCAGGTGGCTCAGTTGGTTAAGCATCCAACTCTTGATTTCAGCTCGGGTTATGAGATTGAGCCCGCATCGGGCTCCACACTGGGTGTGAAGCCTGCTTATGATTCTCTCTCCCTCTCCCTCTGTTCCTCCCCACTTCCCATACTCAGGGGCACTGACACACTCTCTCTCAATGTCAAAAAAAAAAAAAAAATTCTAACCTGGAAGAAAGTTCTAACATTCATTGGAGTTTTGAGAGCCTGGAAGTTAGAGGCTAGTTGGATGGTTACTGCCATAGTCTGGGGGAGTGATTAAGAAAACAGCAGGGGCATTGGGAAGGAAGAGGGGCTAGTAAGGCAATTCTGGGTAGCAGACTGGATGCTCTGGGAAGGCAAGGGAAGGAAAAATACAGTAACGGCAGAGACTACAAGACAGGTATGGGGCATGAAGAAATGCCCTGTTCACCCCATCCCAGCCCAGTCTCAGGACACCCCTGTTTTGGTAGTTTGCTCTCTCAACTCTGCTTTACCAAGGGAAAGCCTAAAAAAATTTCTTACGTCTCTTAAGTTTTACTGAGAAATTATTGATGTTTCCTTGCCATTTGGCAGTAGAACTAGCCAATGTCAGAGATGAAAGGAGCCTTCTATGTCAATTAGCTGAGTCTTTCATTTGTAGATGAGGACACTAAGGTTCAGAAAAATTAAGCAACGCATTCAAGTTCACACAACTAATTATTGTAAACTCTCTAATGGAAATATGAATCTCCAACCTTGTCAGTTGAGTGCTCTTATTAATCTGTATGTTCCTTGCCTGTAGCCTGCTTCAGTCTGCCTCTGGGTTTATCAATGGGCCTGTGAAGAGGGGGACAGAAGCAGTGTCTGGAAAGGTGATGCCAGTAGAGAAAGTCCAGGTAAATAAAGCCTCAGGACGCCGACACATAGATGTTAGATTTAGCTTCCAGCTACCTAATGGGATATAAACACTGATAAATAATCTCCATTTAGGGGCGCCTGGGTAGCTCAGTCAGTTAAGCATCTGACTCTTGATTTTGGCTCCGGTCATGATCTTGGAGTCATGGGATCAAGCCCGGGTTGAGCTCTGTGCTCACAGCCAAGTCTGCTTGTCTCTCTCCCTCCGCTCCTCACCCCTGCTCGTGCTCTCTCTCTCAAATAAATAAAGAAATAAAATCTTAAAAAAAAGAATCTCCGTTTATAAGCTCATGCTTTTGGAAGAGGTATTATGGAGACATACACACAATGTATATGAGGCAGCTACGCTTCAACGGCCCCTTGAATTGTTTCCCCAAAGCATTCATCAACAAAACCAGGGAGACAGCAGCCATCAGTGTCAAGCCCACACCACTCAGAAACAGATACCATATTCTGCAAGGGATCCACAGCTGCAATTACGTGAGCTACAGGTGAGACTAGAACACGATAGCATATAAACTCAAATTATATCCACAAAGAAAAGTCTATTTATATAGTTTCAAACAACAGTTGGATCTAATGCAAACATAGTGGTCTCTGTATTTGCCAGAATTATTTGGCTTTTTTTTATTCTGCCAGATCCAAGCTAAACATCATACATGGGTAACCTCCTCTCTACTTTGAACAGAGAGGCAGACAGGCTGCCAAAGCACCACATGTGAAAGGCCTAATCGAGGGGGAGGGATGATGTAGTCATCTGTGCCTAGAGACTTTCTGTGCTTAATGAGAGTGCAAACCTACTACATCACTACACAGCTGAGTCAGTAAGCTTTTGTGGTCCACAGGGTCTACAGATGCAACTTTCCTCAGAATTCACAAAGGTGAAGCGTCTGTTGAAAGAGGACTCTATGTATAAACGCCAACTTAAATTCTACCAGCCAATGAATGGTCCCTTTCGACTCTCTCTCCCAAATCCCAAATTGAGTGTATCTTTTGCAGGAATATGAAAGCCCCAGAATATATCAGATTACTTCAGAGTCTGACTGCCCTGAGTTTAACTTCTGGGTTTCTGCCATTTATGGGGCTTTTCTCTCTGTGATAGAGGGAAAATTAGGAAGTTTAATTTCCTTTTCTGTAAAAAAGGGGCTACAAATATCTCACATATTTTGTATAAAGATTACATGTAAAATATCTAGCAAAAACCTAATACACTGTAGACACTCAGGAAATTGCAGTAAATTACAGCAGATTTTATCACTCAGAAATTTACTGCAGCGTGGGACCCTAGACTTGCAATGGTATTTGGTCTTCCTTTCATATAATCTACATATAATCAATTAGAATGAACCATAAATCTGGAAATGATAATAAAAGACCATCTGATTTTATTTCCTTCTCTTTAGGAGGTAAATATTGCTGAATTATTGGAATTAGATTTAGGTTCCTATGTACAAATTGTTGCTTTATAATATGAAAGAAGGTGAATGCATCCAGATATTAAGAAAGAAAAAGTAAGGGCGCCTGGGTGGCTCAGTTGGTTGAGCGACTGCCTTCGGCTCAGGTCATGATCCTGGAGTCCCGGGATCGAGTCCCGCATCGGGCTCCCTGCTCGGCAGGGAGTCTGTTTCTCCCTCTCCCGCTTCCCCCTCTTGTGCTCTTTCTCTCTCTCACTCTCTCTCTCAAATAAATAAATAAAATCTTTAAAAAAAAAAAAAAGAAAGAAAAAGTAAGGCCACCTGTGAAACTCTAACACTAAATTATTCAAGTTCACGGATTCATTTACCCCACCTTTTAAATTAAGAGAATTGGAATTAAGTCATTAACAGGCCACAGCTCTTGCCGTTAGAGAAGTCATGATTTAGCAAGGGAACCAGAAGGCTAAATAAACAAACAAATTCTATGTGGGTGTTGTTTGTGTGTGTGTGAGAGAGAGAGACAGAGGAAGGGAGGGACAGAGAGAGAGACAGAGAGATTGAGAGAGTTTGAAAGAAGGGGTGGAGGAAGAAATAACATAATGGTTTGCAAAGTTTTATGGAAACACTCAAGATGGAACAAGTTCCTGTTCAGGCACCACTTCTTCAAACTAGCTTGTTAGGATACTATTTTTTTTCTTTTAATTTTATTTATTTGACAGAGAGAGACACAGCGAGAGAGGGAACACAAGCAGGGGAGTGGGAGAGAGAGAAGCAGGCCTCCTGCGGAGCAGGGAGCCCGATGCGGGGCTTGATCCCAGGACCCTGGGATCATGTCCTGAGCTGAAGGCAGACGCCTAAGACTGAGCCACCCAGGCGCCTCAGGATACTATTTTTTAAAAAACTTTTCTTGAGGGGCGCCGGGGTGGCTCAGTCTATTAAGCGTCTGCCTTCGTCTCAGGTCATGATCCCAAGGTCCTGGAATCGAACCCTGAGTTGGGAATCCCTGCTCAGCAGGGAGTCGGCTTCTCGCTCCCTCTGCCCCTCCCCCACCCCGCTTGTGCGAGCTCTCTTTCTCTCTCAAATAAATAAAATCTTTTAAAAAAATAAATTAAAACTTTTCTTTCTGGAACATTACTATAGAAACTTCCAAATAATCAACGGTGTTCACCCCAATTCAACTATTCCTGTTTTATGAAATCTAAAATTATTTTTTTCTTTTTTAAGGTTTTATTTATTTATTTGATGCAGAGGGAGAGGGAAATATAGGCTTAACTGACTGAGCCACTCAGGTGCCACTGAGGCGCCCCTAAAATTATTCTTACTGGGGAATTCAGTGAACTATGAAAGAACATAGTTGAAAAAATAAAAAAATATCCTGGGTTAAGTGCACACAGATTTACTAAGCATAGTACATAGGTACATTAAACAACTTAATAGCCCATGTTTCGTACAACAAATGTGTTCTTGTTAACTGTCTTTTCGGCATCTCTAATCGATTTTGTCTAGCCAAACCCCTCTAGAATCAAGTTCCGTAGCCCGCATCTCTGTCTGTCTGGGCCACTAGGAGGCCTCACCATGACTGAAGGACTTTACTGGCTCATGCTTCTTTTGAATCATGTTGATGATGCTGGAGTTATGGCTGCTGGTCAGAAGTGGCCACACACTCTCACTTTGGAGACCTCTAAGGGGTTTCTCTGGCTCCTGTAAATCCTCTAGGAGGTCTATTTGTCTATTCCCTGAAGGAAGGACTTTTTTTCCAATAAGACCCAAGAAGGTCTGTTAGAAAACGGTCTTCCCAGGAAGCTCAATTATCTGTCACTGGTCCTGCTTACCTCTTTAAAACTTCCTATACACTGCCCAAAACTGACAGCCTTAAGTCGTGCATTGCAACCATACGCTGATGGTTGAAATTAGAAATCTTCAAACGCTTTCCTGCCCAATAAAGGTGGACTACAGACTCTGAGATACAGAAAGTCCTTATTATCTTAGGGTCATTTGTAGTGGGAAATACTATGTAAAATAAATTGTTTAAGATAAAGATGAAAATAATAAATTAAAAAATAGTAAATGATATTTTACCTTAAAATGAAACTAAATTAAGATGGTATATGTTTTTATACTCAGTAACAATCAAAATATAATCAAAATTCTACTTAATTCTTAGAATGGACAAAAATTAAAAAGAATTCAATTGCATCACATATGAAAGTTCTGAATGACAACATCATTTTCTATTTGGTCTTTACAACAGGATCATAAAAAGTACAAAAATATTTGAGATATTCATCAATTTCCCCAAGGGCTTCCGCTAATCATTTGTTAATCAAATCATTCTCTTTAGAAGCCTCTATCTTGTCATTATCCTTATTATTTTCTCTTCAAAAGTATTAAGCAGTCTCACTATTCCAATTCTAATTTGTCAGTGATCTTGCCTATGGTTTGATCAACTCTCCAATAGAGTCTTGCAAAATCAGCATTGTCATTTGTAACTGATTTTTACTGTATTTGCATTGTGTTATTTAGTATTTATAAATCCAAAAATCAGTAAGATAAGTAAGGCAGAGTAGTACTTAGCTCTTGATTGGAGAATTAACTTTATAAAGGGTCAATTCATTTGTAAATATGTTCCTATTATAATGCCATTTACCTCACAAGTTACAACTTTTCTAATTGGTAGGACACAGTCAATAAACATTTAGATTATGTGGACCTTTGTTATTATCTTTGCATTGTTCTTGGTAATTGTCAACCCAACTTTTTGTCCATGATTGGTCTAAGGAAACATCTACATGTAACCTCACAAAAACAAAAATTACTTGATTGCTCAAATACTTATTAAGGTAATAAGTCAGCAGTGAGAAATTCTCATGCCCTTTTAGTAACCCTCACAATTCTGATCCCAGACATGCAATTTATGGATAGTATTGTACTTGTCTCTGTGGTGACAGGGCCCAGTCCAAACTTCATGACTCTGAGGGGCAACTCACTATAAAGTATTGCCTTTAGATATGGTCAATGACCTCTTGGTTTATCCTGCACAGAAATGTAATCAGAGTGAAAGTGCCTGCTTGGGTTGTGGCCCAAGGAACTCCACTTGGATCAAAGAGAACTACCATATCTAAGAGCCCAGAACTCCAGATCCTAGCCCTTTCTCTTCCACTAACTAGGAGTGGAATTTCATAAAACTCTCCGTGACCTCTGTTATTTCAGTTTCTTTCTCTGTTAAATTGGTTAATAATCCATGCCCTCTTAATCCCTGTGATAACCACCCCTGAAGATGTCTGTGTCTTAAATCCACAAAACCTGTGAATTTGTAACTTTACATGTTAAAACGGATGTTGCCAATGTGATTAAGGTAAGGTTCTTGGGATGGGGAGATTATCCTGCGTTTTCCAAGTGGCTCCGATGTAATCACAAGGATTCTTATAAGCAGTAGGCAGGAGTGATGAGGGAGCAAAAGGCAAGCTGAGGACAAAACACAAGCTGACACCCTGCAACCCTCCCCTCCACACTCCCAGGTGGGATCTGTGTGACATTCCTCGGGCACTCCTGGCTGCCCTAAAGCTAAGGGAAGGGAAAAACAAATGGTTAACTAATAGAGATCATGATACTGCAGGACATGAGTCTCCCTCAGTTTACAAATGTATTAGTGATTTACAAGAGAAAAGCATTCTTATCAATAGCCTAAATTCCAGAGACCCATAGATTCAATTTCCTGGAGCCCTAACATCACCTACTCATCCATAGTGGGAAACAAAGTAGAGGGAATGTAAATAAAATAAAATTTCCTTATAACCTGAAGCCCACTGACAAGGATTTGTAATAGGCAGAGTATAACATTCCTCCAAGAAACTTCCAACTATCTTAATGTTAATGCTTTGCTAGAGGGAAAAACCACCTTAACTTGACATTGGCAAGGCCTCCAATATCTTGTAGGTCCTCTTTAGCATACAACAACAGTTCTTTTGAAAACCTCCCTTTTCCTTACCTCCCCAACTCCTAAGTATATAATTAGTCACCCCTTACAACCCCAGGGCAGCAGCTCTTTCTGCCCACGGGTCCTGTCCCCGTGTTTTAATAAAACCACCATTTTGCACTAAAGACATCTCAAGCATTCTTTCTTGGCAGTCAGCTCCAGACCTCACCCCACCAAACCTCACACCTATATTCCAAAACTATATCAGGAGGATCAGAGTGAGCAGCAGATGTGACCGTCAAAGCAAGAGGCTGGAGTGATGTGAGGAAGGGATCATAGCCAAAGAATGCAGGCAGCCTCTAGAAATTGAAAAAGGTAAGTAAATGGATTCTCCCCTGTCACTTCCGCATGGAACACAGACCTGTTGACATCTTGATTTTAGATCTCTGACCTCCAGAACTGTGAGAAAATAAATGTATGCCACTAAGTATTTGGTGATTTGCACAACAGCGGTAGGAAATTAATACAATCTCCAAATGACTGTGAAGATCAGCAGGGCAATAAGTATGAGATTCCTCAGGAAAGTCAAAAGCAGTGTTTCAAAGCAAGATGATATGAGAGGTCATTTACTCTGTCTATAGATAATTAGAAAATTTCTATAAATTGTAAACACTTATGAGCTAGAAAATTGGATGTTCCTTAGTTTTCACATGCATTAAAACTAGTGGGGATGAACACTGGGTGTTATATGCAACTGATGAATTATTGAACACTAAAATAAATAAAAATAAGTAAGTAAGTAAATAAATAAATAAATAAATCAAATGTCAGCTCAAGCACCTATTAAAAAAAACAAAAAACAAAAAACAAAACAAAACTAGTGGGGAAAGTACAATGAGAGGTCGCATAGATCTCAGCTTTCTCAATCACACCACAAGGACCTCCAGGTACATTCTCTCTTATCACTCCCATGACCTTCAATCATTAATTATGTTGTACCATTTTACTCCATACCGTTTCCCCCTTTCCCCTTCTACGCTCACACCTCTTCTTCCATTATGAAAATGGTGGTTGTTGCCCTTTGTAGGGGGGGCAGTGGTGGGGAGGCCATTAAAAAGAGCCTGAAGTTATAACATCTTCAGGGCAACTTTCTCAGCATCAAAAGCAGCTAGCCTCACATATGGGAAGGAAGGATGGGGTGAGAGAAAGGGATAACTTGGAACATACCATAAATATTCAGACTCCAGCTTGGAAGTCCACAAAGGAAATCAATCTCACACATTTTTCATTTCCTGGTCATTACTTCTTTGGCTACAAAGTAACTGGTTCTAAATGCAATCAGCCTAATGTTTAAAAGTTTAAATGTGATACAGAAACATTTACAAGGTCAGGAATTATTACTTTGAGTATTATGTGTAGTCCCTGGGCTAAGTGTGATATTGTGATTTATAATAAGAAACATATATTTGGTCTTCATCCCATTCTTGGCACAGAGCTCCTAAAACCTTTGGAATTTCCTTGAGTGTTAAGAGCAATCATGGTGTTTTTTGTATGTTAATGAGTTGACTTTTAGGAAAGCCTGTAGGTAAACTACTGATCAGGGCTGGTTGCCATAGAGCCAACCCTGTAAACAAACTAGAGGGTTGGAAATTTCAGTCCCACCCCTGACCTGTGACCCACAGGGAGCCCAGAGAGGCTCAAGATTGAGTTCAATCACCAATGGTCAGTGTTTAATCAACCGTACCTATGTAATAAAGCTTCCATAAAAACCCAAAAGGATAGGGTTCAGAGACCTTCCAGGTTGGTAAACACATAGAGACTTAGGGAGAGTGCCATGCTCAGAGAGAGTGCTCCCACATACCCTGTCCTACACACCTTTTCACCTGGCTGTTCATCTGTATTATCTCAACTTTGTAGTTTATTGTTCTGAGTTTGGGCCAAAATATAATGTCAGGCATATTTTAAATGTGTGCGAATAAACACACATGCATACACACACACACACACATTAATTTTAAACCTTTTTTTTTTTCCTTTTAGGACATGTATTCATCTCTTTATCAGGTATTCTTTTTTTTTAATTTTTTTTTTAAAGATTTTTTTTTTTTTTAATTTATTTATTTGACAGAGACAGAGATAGCGAGAGCAGGAACACAAGCAGCGGGAGTGGGAGAGGGAGAAGCAGGCTTCCCCCTGAGGAGGGAGCCCGATGCGGGACTCGATCCCAGGACCCTGGGATCATGACCTGAGCCGAAGGCAGACGCTTAACGACTGAGCCACCCAGGCGCCCCTATCAGGTATTCTTCATTTGGCTATTCTGTATAGGCCATTTGGTTTCACCATTGGTGGCCATGATGGTTAATTTTATGTGTCGATTTGGCTAGGCTACACGATCCAGATATTGGTCAAATACTTGTTACTGTGAAGGTATTTTTTAGATGAGATTAACATTTAAATCAATAGATTCTGAATAAATCAGATTATCTTCTTTCAGTTGAAGGCCTTAACTGGAAAAAGGCTGAGGTTCCCTGGGAAAGAGAGAATTTCTTCTCCAAACTGCCTTCAGACTCCAGGTGCAACATCAACTCTTCCCTGGGTGTCCAGTCTACTGGCCCACCCTGAAAAGTTTGCACTTGCCAGATTCTACCAGAATAACATGAACCAATTTTTTTTTTTTTAAGATTTTTTTTTATTTATTTTTTGACAGAGAGAGACACAGAGAGAAAGGGAACACAAGCAGGAGGAGTGGGAGAGGGAGAAGCAGGCTTCCCATGGAGCAAGGAGCCCATTGTGGGACTCGATCCCAGGACCCTGGGATCATGACCTGAGCCAAAGGCAGACGCTTAACGACGGAGCCACCCAGGCACCCCATGAACCAATTTCTTAAAATAGATCATTCTCTCTCTCTCTCAACCTGACCACTACACTGGTTAATT
>NC_138376.1:59852690-59945071 GCF_054177405.1 Leptonychotes weddellii | reverse complement strand
AAAAAAAAAAAAAAGGATGTATGGGTGGTTAATGGCAGGAGTCTTGCAGAACTAGAATTTTCTCTTAAGTATCCTCCAATACAAGCCTTTCTCTCAGCTGGCTGGCCTCTCTATTGTCCCCTATAAAATGTATGGATATTCCTCTTCTTGAGCCTTTTCTCTATTTGTTGATTAATTCATTTCCAGAATCTATGGCAGTTTTTATTTTACAATGAAATGATGTTCTTTTGTTACCCCAGGAGGTCAACACCTTTGGCTGTTTTATCACATGTTGCCTGCTTACCTATGTTGCAAACATTCACTGCATCTCATTCTTCCCCAAGATTTACAAATAACATTTTTTTTTAGAAATATTGTGGTAGTACCTGAGTCATTTCTTACAATTTTTAAAAAGTTTTTTCTCTTAAAAGGATCAATTTCTCAATATGAGAAACATTTTCACTTCAGATGATGAAAAGTGGGAAAAGCAATGAGAAAAAGATGAAAAAGACTATTTAAAATGAAAATGGAATGCCTTCCTCTCTATCTATGACCTGTAAAAGTTTTGGGGTTTTTTGTGGGTTTAAATGTTTAATGACTATTCAGATCCTCACTAGAGAGTAATCCAGCTGAGAGCCTGACCATCTGTTCTTCTATGTCTTCAGCATTGAGGACAAAGTCTGAAGTACAGTTGCTCAGTCAATATTTATTAAATTAAATGAATGATAGTATCTTTGCCCTCCAATACAGAGCCTCATTTAATATAGTGATTAAGCATGTAAATTTTACCTAGATAGAAAGTGAGATCATTGGATCATAAAATTTTAGAAGTGAAAGAAGCTCATAAGGTTTCTTTCTTTGTGCCCAGGATAATTTTAGATTATAGGAGAAAAGTACACATCAAGAGAATCTGAATCCACTTCTCAAGTTGTTGCTTTTTCCCTAGTTATGTGCAGTTTTTTCTGATATTTTAAAATCCAAAGTTTCCTTTCCACTCATATTGGAATAACTCTGTCCAGTCTGCTTACCAGATGCCCTTGTACTAGTCTTGTCAAGACTCCATGTTAACAGTGTCATATATTTATCAAGCCCTTTTCTGTTCCTTCTTTTCCACTTAAATTAAAAATTAGAAAAAAGTCTCTTTGATCTTTTTGCCACTTTTAAGAAACATCTGCATCTTTGTAAAGATCTAGCAGGATGAGCCAAAAGTTTAAGAACAGACAGCCACATGCAGGAAGATAGAATCATTAGGGGAACCAACTCGCCTTGTTAGAGTCCCAGAGACCAGCAAGAAAGCTGGCAGTATCTAAGACTCTAGAAACCAGAATCATTTCTCAGAGTGGGACGATAGAGGTGACCCATCCCATCATCCTATCAAACAGGATAAACTGCTATCATCATCAAAGGACAGAACAGTAGAACTGGTTTTTCAGCTATCCAAACATTCACTTCACAACTAAGGAAACTCACAACCAAAAAATTCATCCTTGTACTTTGTCCTTTTCTGACTTTTAAAGATAAAGCTTAGACCTTTGTCAAAATGCCTCTGCTGTGTTTTATTCAGGCTGACAGGGAGAAAGAGCATCTGGCATGAATATCTAACACGTATCTCCATGCATGTGGTGAAAGTGCTCAGCTACTGCATCTGCCTCCCTTACAAGGCTCGAAGCGCCCTCAGTGCTTCATAACCCTCTGGGCGTTCCACAGCTCTCATCACATGTTGAGCTGAACTCATATTTTTTGTTCCAGATAAATGCTGGAGTGTGCCATGTAAAATAAGTTTCAAACACTTCTCCTTTTGAGCAGAGTTTTGCAGATGACAAGATGAAATTTCGGGGAGTAGCTCAGATATCCTGGGTAATACAGAGGCCATGAGGGCCAGCTCAAACACCAGGGAAGGGTTAACCTCTGCCTCCCATCTCTGCCCCTGCTCTGACGTTTACTTTTCCCAAGCAGGTGGAAGTGGACCACTGAATGAAGGAAAAAGCAAAGTGGCGGCTGATAGGCAGCAGAAGTTTTCAATCATAGCCTCATCTAGGTTTCTAGCACATGTTGTAGATTGAGTGTTCTGTGACGCCCAAAAGGCATGAACTGAACAGGAGGTTGGGCCAAAACTTCTCACGACTTATTGAAAACATTTCCAAGTCTTGGAAATGTATCCTAATAGGAATTCCTATCATTTCTGGAAAATCCAGACAAACCAGTATGTTCTGAGAACCCAGAGACTTCCCTCTCCCCTCTTAGCAAGAAAGACATAGTAGGGGGCATCTGGGTGACTCAGTCATTAAGCGTCTGCCTTCAGCTCAGGTCATGATCCCAGGGTCCTGAGATCGAGCCCTGCATCAGGCTCCCTGCTCGGCGGGAAGCCTGCTTCTCCCTCTCCCACTCCCCCTGCTTGTGTTCCCTCTCTCACTGTGTCTCTCTCTGTCAAATAAATAAATAAATAAAATCTTAAAAAGAAAGAAAGGAAAGAAAGAAGAAAGAAAGAAAGAAGAAAGAAAGAAAAGAAAGAAAGAAAGAAAGAAAGAAAGAAAGAAAGAAAGAAAGAAAGAAAGAAAGAAAGACATAGTAGACAGTCCAGGCAGTACATACTTGAGAATAAGCTGCTTTCAGAATTTAAACAAGAGGAGATAAACTCTTACAGATTATCCTGTACTATTCTGAATTGTCATGCATATATGTGGACATATGTGTATTTATGTTGTACATCACCAGCTGGGAAGCAAAAGATCAGGATTCTAACCTAAGCTCCCCTCCTCAAGGAAGGTCACTAAATGATTTCTGAAGATCCTTCAAATTCTAAATTATATTACTATTTCATTTTATTTTTATCAACTTTATTGAAGTATATTTTAGATACAACAAATTGCATGCATTTCAAGTGTGCAATGAAATGGATTTTGACAGATGTACACACCCATGAAACCACCAACACAATCAAAAGGCAGAATATTTCCATGGCCCCCAAACAATTTCTGGTGCCCATTTGTAGTTAAGCCATTTCTCTATCTCCAACCCAGCCAAACACTGTTCCGTTTCCTGTCAATATAAAGGTTTTGTATTTATGTAAATGAAATTATATAGTATGTACTCTTTTATGTCTGGCTTTGTTCACTCAGCAAAATGATTTTTGAGATTCATCCATGTGATTGCATGCATCGGTAATTTCTTTATTCTAATTGTTTTGTTTTGTTTGCTTTTCTAACCACGCATCTGCTGATGGACATTTGGGTTATTTCTAGTTTGGAGCTATTCTGAATAAAGCTGCTATAGACATGCACAGACAAGTCTTGTGTGTTTCTCCTGGGTAAATACTTAAGAGTGGAATGACTGGGTTATATATTCATTGTACATTTAAAATTTTAAGAGTGCAAAATTGTTTTCCAAGGTAGTCATCGAATTTTACATTCCCACCATCAGTATATGAGTTCTTACATAATCTTCACCAATGCTTGGTATTATTAGTTTTTTCAATTTCATCCATTCTAACGTGTGTGTAGCTCTATCTCATTTCTTTCTGCATTTTCCTGATGACTAATGATGTTAAGCATCTTCTCATGCACTTATGGCCATTACTTTATATTATTTTATGAAGTGTCAGTAAAGGTATTTTTTTATCATTTTCATAAAGTTGTTTTTATTTTTATTGCTGAGTTGTAAAAGTTAGTTATGTATTTTGGTGAGAAGTCTTTTGGCAAATACACATATTGCAGATATTCATTCTTGATCTTTGGCATGTTTTTGTTTTCTTAACCGTGTCTTTGGAAAAGAAAAAAAATTTGATAATAAAGCTGAATATGTATTTTTTATGGCTTATGTTTTTTGCTTCCCAAAATTACAAAGATTTTCTCTCTCTTTTTTTTTCCAGAGGTTTATAATTTAACTTTTTATTTTGAGAGAATACCAGGTACACAGAAACTTCTCCCAGGTACTGAGATTTCCCAAGGACCCCTCACAGAGCTTTCCTTAATTTTAGCATCTTTTGTAATCATATTACAATTATCAAAACTAAGATGATAAGATTGGTAAAATAACTATTAACTAACCTTTATTTGGATTTCACCAGTTTTTACCCTAATGTCATTGTTTCTATCCCAAGATCCCATATTGCATTCAGTTGTCAGTTCTCCTTTGTGGAAATAAATGAAGACCACCCAAATAAGAACAAGCAAAAGCTATAACTATAGCAAGGTGGTCAGCCACCATCACTTGCATTTGGCAAAGACTCAAAGATGGGCAGAGGAATGAGAAAGATTATGGAGGGAGGAAAAGATAGACTTTAGGTATGCCCTGATTGGAAGCTGTTGGCATAGGGAAGCTGCAGTTGGGCATCATATGTGATTCCTTAAGGGTTGACATTTGGCTTTTCCAGGTTGGTCCTAATTTAGAAGCTGGGGCAAAAATTACAGAGATTGTTGGATATTAATCAAATGCTGGTTTGGGAGGGTCAGTTGCTTTGCTACAGGGATACAGTTAGGCTTTCTGAACTGATTGTTACTGATAGTAGTTTGATTTCCTAGACTAGTTACTATCCGTTATGTGTAGTCTACACTGGCTGCTGCAGATTGTGGGTCAGAGTTCTACTTTATACATGATCTGACAGTTGTCCATTTGTATATTCAGACTCTCACTCTTGTCTCTTCCAAGGAGTAATGGTTTCCCAGTCTTCCTTATGCTCTGTGACCTTGGCCGTTTTGAAGATGGCTCCTTGGTTGTTTGTGTTTGCCTAATGTTATTTCATGATGAGATTGAAGTTATGTATTCTTGGCAAGAATAACACTGAAGCGATACTCCCTTCTCAGTGCAGTTTACCAAGGGCTACATAATGTCAACATGTCTTATTATTTGTGATACCTACGATCATTTGGTTAAGGTGATATCTGTTGAATTTCTCCACTGTAAAGTTACTATCTTTCCTTTTGTAGCTACTAATATCTTGGAGGAAAAACTTTTTGACTATGCAAATAACCAGTTTCTCCTCAAACTTTCATCCACTAATTTCAGCATACATCCCTGATCTTTCCTGCAAAAGTTCTAATGAAGATTGTCTATTTCTTTCATTTCTTATGCATTTATTAATTGGAATTGTTCTGTAAGAAAGAACTTTTCCTTCTCCCTTGGTATTATTTATTTATATTCAAGTGTATTCATGGAATATTTTTTGTTGTGTGGATTACACAATAATACTATCATTATTTATTTTGTTGTCAGACTATTTTGGATTTGGCCATTGGGAGCTCTTCCAGGTTGCTTCCTATGAACTTTTAACATGGTTCCATCCTTCTCTGAACACTTTCTTATTTTCTGGCACTAACATCTGCTTTTTGCTTATCTTGTATTTTTTCTGTCCCAGACCTGGAATCAACTCTATCTCCTTGGTTCCGTTTATTGAGAACGCTATTTACATCCACAATCTGGGTGTTATATACGCTAATTGGATGTGAGTGAGGGGGGTGTTACTGATTCTATCCCTTCTCAGTGGACAAAACCAGCAGATACGTGTATGTATACTAACACACAGAAATTTGTATTTATTACTCTGTCTAGCTATGCCTGTATATTTGTCATTCCAATCAAACATATGTCTATTTACCACCCACTGACAACTTTATTTTATAATTGCCTAATGCATTCCAATACCATGCATTTTAGACCTCATAAGACAATGTTGTAATTTTTGCTTTAAACCATTACATTTATTTTATTTTATTTTTTTATTTTTTTTTAAAGATTTTATTTATTTATTTGAGACAGAGAGAATGAGAGAGACAGAGAGCACATGAGAGGGGGGAGAGTCAGAGGGAGAAGCAGGCTCCCTGCTGAGCAGGGAGCCCGATGCGGGACTCGATCCCGGGACTCCGGGATCATGACCTGAGCCGAAGACAGTCGCTTAACCAACTGAGCCACCCAGGCGCCCACCATTACATTTATTTTAAAGAAATTAAGGAAAAAGAATCCTTTATACATACCTAAATATTTGCCATTTCTGATACTTTTCATTCATTTCTCAAGATTTGTGTTTCCTTCTGGTATCATACTTCCTTTCAGCTTGAAGAACAGCCCTACTTGAGGACAGACCTGCTGGTGATTTTTGTTATTATTGTTTTTTGTCTTTGCTTGTTTTTTGGTTAACCTGAAATATCTTTATTTCACCTTCTTTCTTGAAGCATATATTTTGCTGGACTAGAATTTTGGCTTAACAGATTTTTTTTTTCTTTCTGTATTTCGAAGATTTGATCCACAGTCTTCTGCTACAATCTTTCAAATCATTTTTTTTTTTTCTAACTGCTTTCAAGATTCTCTCTCTTTCTTTGGTTTTCAAGCAAATTTGTTTTGATGTGGCTAGGTATTATGTTTGTATTTCCTAGTGGCTCACCAAACTTGTAAATTTCATGTTGTAAAATTAAGTCACCAATTTGGTATGTTTTTGACCATTATCCTTGATATGATTATTTTAGCAGATAGTTAAATTGATTAGTGGGCTGTATTGCCCAGTTCAGTCCTCCTATCTTTAGGGGAAGCTACTTTGATTTTGCCCTATGTAAACATGATCTCAGGGTCAATCAGAAATTAGAGTAGAGGCTACAATTTAGGGTTCCTTTTTTTTTTTTTGGCTTTTTTCCTCTTTGGGACTTCTTCCCCACACTTTAGAGGTCATGGACAACCTGGGCTCTGTCTTCTGACTCTTTAGTTGTCCTTTACCACCTTGCACCTGTGACTGAGGCTAGCCTCAGGCTCAGGTCATAAAAATAGGAAGCTCAACCCATGACAACCTTTTCTTCTGAATTCCAACTCACCTCCAATATACTCTGCTTTTATCCACTCTCCAGGTCCATCAAGTAGAATTGTGTGTGTGTGTGTGTGTGTGTGTGTTTTCTCCAGAGTATATAGTTATTATTTGCTGAAGAGTCAATCTATTATAATCTTATTCTATCATAGTAAAGGCAGAAATCCCCCAAATTCTGTTACTTCATATATCAATACATTTGTGTGTATTTTTTTAAATTTTATTTTATTATGTTATGTCACCATACATTACATCATTAGTTTTTGATGTAGTGTTCCATGATTCATTGTTTGCGTATAACACCCAGTGCTCCATTCAATACATGCCCTCTTTAATACCCATCATCAGGCTAACCCATCCCCCCACCCCCCTCCCCTCTAGAACTCTCAGCTTGTTTCTCAGAGTCCATAGTCTCTCATGGTTCATTTCCCCCTCCGATTTCCCCCCCTTCATTTATCCCTTCCTACTATCTTCTTCTTTTTTTTTTTTTTTAACATATAATGTGTTATTTGTTTCAGAGGTACAAGTCTGGGATTCATCAGTCTTACACAATTCACAGTGCTCACCATAGCACATACCCTCCCCATTTGTGTGTATTTTTGACAAACTATTGTGTATGCTACTTATTACTTCCATTTACTTGTTTTTCCATAATGTTAATTTTTGTTTTAAACCAGGTGCTTTCAGTGCTATTATGTAGAGTACTCACAACTTATCAAGTATTTTCACTTATACCATGTTTACTGTTTCAAAATAACCCTGTGAAAAAAATAAAGTAGATATAATTTTTAACAGTTTAGAGAAAAGGAAATTAGGATCCTAAAAATTAGAAGATAACATAAGATCACACACCTGGTGTGTATTCATTCGTCTGTGTGTGCGTGTGTGTGCCCTCCCCCTACGTGCATGTGTACAGAGAGGAAACCATCAATTTTTAGAGCAGGAACAACCTAAAGAAACCTTAAGGATAATTAAATCCAAGCATTTATTATGACAGGGTGGAATTAAATTGCTTCAGTGACTTTCAAAGCTTGATAACTAGTCACTATCTTACTCTGTCTCAAGGATCAAACTATAATGAAAGGACATATGTGGGAATAAAAAGGTCAATATCAGTTCTATAGAAGGAAGGACTTTTACCAAAAGTGCCATATAAAAATGGCAAACTAGAGAACTGTACATTCTCCATTAATTTAGAGGCATTTAAGCAGAGACTGAACGTGTCAGGGAAGCTGTGAAATATATTGAGGCATTGATGGGTCACTGAACTAGATAGTTGTTAAGGTTCCTTCCAGACCAGAGCATCTACGATTTGACAATTCAGTGAATATTACGTTGTTTCTAAGAGTACCATTCTTTCATTCTGACTCTATCATCTTGATGACACATTTGGGCATATGTGCCAAAGAAATGATTTGTACAGTTGTGGGATTAGTATTCTTAGCATGTAGTGTTTGCAGTTTTTTGATGCTGCCTAAGAAAATATTTTAGAATACCTGTCAATAGCAGATGTGGATTTCATATGAGAAACCACTTTCAAAAGTTATTACTTATTCTTCTTTGCAAAACAAATTTAACTAAACTTATATTCTTATTATAAAGTCAATTGTTATGTAAAACAGCAGAACTTTCTTCTTATAAATCAAACACACACACAGATACACACATGTATATAGAAATATAGATATGTGGGTCAATGTTTGCTTTGGAAAATATTCCTTTGAATTTATTATTATGAGTGTAGTTTGAATTTAAAAGTTTTAGGCAAAGAGAAAATGTGAAAACTGTAATTGCTAGCATTCTTCTATAATTCAGTTTATTGTACTCATGGGCCACTCCCTTTTTTCTGGTAGGACAGTAGTTCTCAGAATATGGCTGAGGGAGCCCTGCAAGTTCCCAAGACCATTTCAGGAGTTCTTCAAGGCCAAAACTATCTCCATAACAATATGAAAACATTATTTGCCTTTTTACTTTTATTCTTGTACAAGTATACAGTCAGCTTTTTCAGAAATCACAAGCCATGTAGAATGTCATTTGCTTTTTGCTAATGGAATATGTGCTTGTGTATTCTTGTTTATATGGTAATATGTTGACTATTACCATATAAATATATGCATTTTCATATATTAACCCTATTTTTAATTATTACTTAGACTATCCTATCACTATCACTGTTTATACTTCTTGTAATCTTTGTAAAGTCATTATCATTCAATAAATCTTATGTTGAAATCCTGAAATCCTCCTTGTATCTACAAGGAAATACAAAAAGAAGTGAAGTTGTCTGGATTTGTATAATATTTTTAATGTTTTGAAAAATGTTCTAAACTTTTAAGTATTATCTAAAGCTTATTATCTTAGAATGTAATAATAGTTTATTTTGAAATCAAAGAAATACATTTTTCTTATATTTAAGGAGTGATTATTGACTAAAAAGAGATAAGAAGATTCATTTTCTCAACCTACAGATGTACCATCTATATCTAAAGATGCTGAGAACAATAAAAATAAAACTTTCATATTAGAGGGATATTTGACTCATGGAAGAGAAAAATCCATTCCAAAGAACCTGGGTGAAACTATAACCGAGAAATAAAATGTGACAAAATGCTATTTCCCTCATCTTTAGATATGCTAATAATTTTCTTTATTGTATCTTTTGAAACAGAATATTTTCAAATGATTTTATAGTGACAGTTAAGTTTCAATGTCATTTTGATTTTTAGAAGTTAAAGCAAAAATACTTAAATATTTAAAACATAGTTGGGTTGAAGTCTTTAATAGCTACAACTATTTATAATAGCTTTTCAAACTAGAGTTTCAAAGCCACCGAAATATATTACAGATTATGTTATCATATTGCACTGACTAGAGAAAAGCACACAATAGCTAGGGCTTAATAAAGCTTTGGACTATTGACATTGTTCAGTGCCTCCTGATGAAAAATCAGTGAAAGCATTTACATCGGTGCCAATTTTCAATGTTACCATATCTTGTCAAAATTTTACTTGCAAGCATAGAGATGAGATCATATCTGCAGAACTGTACTTTTCCTTTACAAATGAATGAATTTATGAATATGGTTGGACTTGCTCATTTGTTTGTACTTATCTGGCATGGGCACCAACTAAGCAGCCAGGAAGATCTTGTTTTATATGAATGTTTGGCACCAAGCACAAGCAGCGCTGAAATACTCAAAGTGTTAAAAAAATATTCAAAGTGTTGAGTAATGTTTTTGAATTTCATAATTTTTTTGGACCTCATGGAAGAACTATGTTTACTTTTTCAATGATGGGACAAAACCAGTGATGGCTAAAACTGGTGGTGCCTTAGCATAAATCAAGGTAGTGGCACCCAAATGTATGACTGGTCATTGTATTCTTCACCGACTGGCACTTGCAAGTAAAAAAAAAAAAAAAGCCAATTTTCCTTAGGCATATCTGGTTGTTTGGATCTCCCTGAGCATCAGGGATAATGAAATTTGAGACCTGTTTTCTCCCTTGGAAAACTCAGGGGAGGCTTGAGAGATTTCACTTGAGGGTGGTTTTTATGCCTCCTTTTGTTATATTATTCCGCAATATATAGAGGTTGTGAGGGAGAAGGATTTAGGGATGAGCAAACATGCTTCTATCTTCCCAGAAGTTAGTTGGTAAAAATATGAATAACTAAATCCATTAATCTTTTCTTGGAAGGCTAATTTTTAAAATAATTTTCAAACAGAAATTCATTATTCTTCTTTACAAGTATAGTTCTAAGTTTACAGACTTTCTGTTTTTTGTTTGTTTATTATTGTTTTATTGATTTTTATTAATTTTATTTACTGTTATCTTTCTCCCACTATAATGTAAGCCTCAAGAGGATGGGGCCAATTTTTATGCTCTATTTATTATCCTGGTGCTTAGAATAATGACAGGTATATAGTAGGCACTCAACAAATAAATGTAAAATGAATGATTTTTATGTTCAACTTGTCTGAATTTTCTTATATTTTCTGTGAGCTATGCTTCAAATACATCATCCTTATTAACAACCATGACAACAACAAAAAGTCTATTCAATTATGTCTGCCATTATTTAAAAAACAAACAGAATTTCCTTTCTTTGGAAAACAGGGAACTTTTAACACTTTTTCTGCTTTTTAATTCTCTTTTTTGAGTTGTGATTTATTGCATTAAATTAGTGACATCTCATTGCTTCTTCTCTTTAGATTGCTCTTTAATATTTTTGTCTATTTAGTCTTCTAGACTTATTTAATAATAAATATGTGTTTTTAAATATAGCTCTATCTAGTGGGTTAAAATGTAAAATGTGAAACATGTAAATCCATGTTTATAGGATGCATAAGTAACTCAAAGACATTAACAACCAGAAATGTCATTATATTTGTTATTCACTGACCTTCTCTGTGGCCAGTGCTTTGCTTCCTTCTGCTCAGGATATTAAGTTCCAGCTTCACCCTGATTAGTCCTACCTAATTGAATCAGCTTGGACCTGACTAAAATCTCCTTCCCTTTTGGTTAAAGACTTGGAAAAAATCTCCTCCCAGTTTGCAATTATACTTGTGTTCACATGCATAGCCTTCTCCCCTAGCACATCCACAAAAGTGTCAGAGAACAATTAATCTACTCCCTGTCGTGTCTGGCTATCCAACTCTCTAGCTTTCTGGATGTCTTCCCGGCCCTAGATCTTACTTAAATCTCCTGACTGGTTTAAAGACTGGTTTAGAATCACTTCATCATTGATGGAAACTGTTCCTCTCCTTGCCTTGTTTTATCCAACTCTTCCTGCAGCTAAACCCATTTATGTCTTGTTTTATATATACCCCTCAGTCCCCAGTTTGGAGATCTACAAATAAACTAACATACACCAATGCATATTTATTCATACAGATACTGTATGAATACAGTATGCCTACAAGCACCAAGATCAAACCTGAGCATTCAGGTCAGCTTCTTTGGGTACTCATGCCAGTTTGGATCACATTGGAAAAGGTTAATTTGGATGGCTGGCCATGCTCTTGAAGGGGACAGATAATTTTGTTCTTCCATATTCATAACACCATACAGCATGTGTCAAAACTATGGCTACATTGACTGATGTAATTTCCAATGGAGTTTATTTATTTATTATCATCATCATCATCACCATCATTTATGTAAGTGTTTACTTGCATCATCATCATCATCACTATTTACATATATGCTTACTTGCTATTTCCTTGCATTATGAACACAGCATGAATTTCATTAAATCAAATGCTCTAGAATATTGAGTGTATCTATATTTGCCAAATCCAACATTATTTTCCAAGCCACTAAATTTATTTCTATTTTAAAGAAGGGAATTCTGATGTTTAGAGCAGAAAAGTAATTTTTTCCTAATGGCCCACTGTATGTCAGTGATGGAGCTGATAATAAAACTCTAGTTCTCTGAATCTCCAATTCAGTGCTCAATTGAAATTGCATTCTTCGGGGCACCTGGGTGGCTCAGTTGGTTAAGCGACTGCCTTCAGCTCAGGTCATGATCCCAGGGTCCTGGGATCGAGCCCCGCATTGGGCTCCCTGCTCAGTGGAGAGCCTGCTTCTCCCTCTCCCACTCCCCCTGCTTGTGTTCCCTCTCTAACTGTCCCTCTCTCTCTCTCTCTGTCAATTAAATAAATAAATAAAATCTTTAAAAAAAAAAAAAAGAAATTGCATTCTTCACTCAATGAAAGCTAAATGAGAAAATAAAAGTTACACTCTGATTCCACAGGATATGTCAGCCAGACTAATATCACCCATTTTAGTCCTTGCAACCCAAGCATACTTCAAGTACTATTTACGAAATGACCTGTGAAGGTCATTTTGTGCAACAATGCAATGTTTGAAGGTCACCCATACTGAAATATTAACAAAACATATTTCGTGAACCTTCTCCCCCTTGCTCATAAAATTCATAGACCATTTACCTACCCTAGTCTCCTAATAAGGTTATGAGAACTTATTCATTCAAACTAATAACAATAATGGTAAGTACTGCACTAAGTAGTGAAGTAGATTTTTTAAAAGTTCCCTGTCATTTGCCAAGCAATAACCATGATAATTTAACTTATATCATCCCATTGAAACTCCTAAAAATAACAGTGAGATTTGTATTATTATTATTATTATTGCCTTACTGTTGATAAAGACAAAGCTTTGAGCATTCAATTCATGTAATGAATTAACAGAACCAAGTTTCAAATTCCATTCTTCAGGTCAACATCTTCTACACTGAGGATAAGGCATTATTCTAAAACCCTTAGATTTCAAATCTAATAATAAATATGAAACTGAATTTAAGAAAAAGAAACTATTTATTGTCATCAAGATCTTCTGCGTGGTCCAAAATACTCTACTAGAGACACAATGAAGCATTTGAAATTTGTAATTTACATTCTAAACAGGTATGCTATTTATAATTACAATAAAAAAGAACATATATTTTATTGTTTAAGAGAATTCTAGCCACTTTGAAAGGGTTTAACAGATGCTTTTAAATTTTTTATTTTATTTTAATAGACATAATATTTACCAAAAAAGGATGCCATATGAATCACCATATAAAATAGATATTAAACAAGGCAGAGAATTACCTTAGTTTGTTACTTTTCTTTGGTTAAATATTCATGAAGACAGTCATTATCTATAGAAACCATCATAAAGAAGAGTAAAAGTAACATAAGATTATTAAAATATTTAAAAGTAACTCAAAAGGCTTTTACACAGAGTCAGAAATCTTAAGAATAGAAAGGAAACCTGTCAAATAAAACTCTGAAACCAGATATTCTAAAAGACAACAGCTAGGAAATAGAGTGTTAATAATGTATCAAGTCATTTTTAGAAGAAAGTAACTGAGAAGAAGGTCTATTAGTGCATAAAGTTTGAAATTTTTCATAATGGGTATATGCAATGGTTCTCAACCCTAGGTCCTTATAAGACCTAGGTCCTTACAGAGCTTTTAAAAGATCATCTGTTGCTGCACATCAACCTCACTGATACTTCAATTCAGTGGATGGATCTGAAGTAGAACTCTTCAGTCTATAATTTAAAAACAGTCAAGCAAAGAAACAAACCTTGAAATATTTTGATGGGTATTTAGTAGTTGAGAACAACAACAAACAAACAAAATGATCATATAATCTTAATTACACATGGCACATATTTTTAATATTCTATTATACTTTGTGATATGGGATTTACAAATGTTGCTTTCTTAGTTCAAAAGAACACACAAGTAAAACAGGAAGGAAAAGAAAAATATGTTTATCTCATTGGAAAAGCCACACAATAAGTAAGAAATAGTGGGATTACAAATACAAGGTTGTTATCTTGTTTATTTTTTTAAACCAAGTATCTTAGTATTATGTCTGATGCTTGGTATAAGTATTCTGTCAGTACTTGGTGAATCAATTAATTATAATGAAAAACATTTGGCTTTAATAAAAGAAATGTCTCAGAAATTTGGAGAAGGGAAGGTTATAGTTGCTATTTTATACATAACTTACATGAAAACCTTCTTAGTGAAGAGGACCAAAAATAAATATACAAAGAAACCCATCCTGTTATGTTACCTTTCATAATATTGAATAAAAAGTTGACATATCAAACATGAAGTCCAGATTCTAAAAATACAGATGTAAATTTATATTTACATTTTAATTTTTTTAAATTGAGATGTAACTATAAATATGACCTAACCACAAGGACTATAAGTAAAAAAGTGTTCTTACAGTGTTCTTCCTTAATTCCTAGCACAATGTTTTGTATATAAGAAGTTTCCAATATTACATCAGGTGGCTTTAGAGAAATGTGAATGTCCAAGAAATAAAATTCTGACTACTGAACTGGAAGCCATAAAAAGATGAACCAACTATAAAAAATAACATGGCTGCTGAGGGAGGTGTTTTATGAGCTCTGGCATTTAAAAAGACAAGATTATATTCAAAATATTAAATAATCAGCCTGTCATGGACACTTATCAATTGGAACAGAAGCAATAATGAAACAGTGCAGCTGAGCATCACATAGCAGTTTCATATCAGTTCAGCATATGGGCACATTTTAAAATAAGATGAAGTAAAGTGCCCTCATCAAGAATGATACACACACAAAAAAACCCCCAAAACTTCCATAGGAAGAGTTTGGGGGAAGTTAGGCTCAGGTTAAGCTGAATTTCATAAGCAAATTAGGATGTCCATAAAGCCTCATAAAACTTCGTATAGCAGAGAAACAACAAACAAAAACCAGTATTCAGTATCTGAAGAGCTCGTTGTAGTCTTCACAAAGGAAAGTGGTCTTTAATTTCTATTTAGCTTCTGTCATCCTTGACAAGAAGAGGAATTTGAAATTAGGTTAAAAGAATGAAGAGGAATTTGAAATTAGAAAGAGTAACAGCCTTTTAATAAGTCCAGTTGTTTAGGCATAGATCCATTACATCCTCATAAAAAAAATATTGGGAATGTGATTGTAAATGGTAATTTTTTAAAAGTATGAAGATTTGCAGAGGACCCTGGAATTCTGGAAACTGACAAATAGAGGTGCTTTGTGAAGCCTTTAAAAAAGCATTAAGAATAACTCATGACATTCAAACTAATACCCGTTTTCACTCATTCAATAAACATTCTCTGAGCACTTATTAAATGTAAAGCCTTGGGGCGCCTGGGTGGTTCAGTTGTTAAGCGTCTGCCTTCGGCTCAAGTCATAATCTCAGGGTCCTGGGATTGAACCCCATATCGGGCTCCCTGCTCAGCTGGAAGCCTGCTTCTTCCTCTCCCACCCCCCTGCTTGTGTTCCCTCTCTCACTGTGTCTCTCTCTGTCAAATACATAAATAAAATCTTTAAAGAAAATGTAAAGCCTTGGGCTCTAGAGTGAGGAGAAAGACGAATTTCTGCCTCTAGCAGGGATTGTAATATTATATAAACTGGCAATTCAGAAAATACTATCCATACAGTGAGACTTAAATTCTGTAAGTCAGTTGTCATATTACTTTGGAGAAGCTTAGGTAATATGGATTTGCTGAGCCTATATTCAACAGGCTGATATTCCAAATCCAAAAATGATATTAAAAATGGATAGAAGTCAACCTAGAACATAGTGTTTCTGAGTATTCCACATAGGGCTTTGTTCTTCATTCTTTCCTGTAAAGAATTTTGTATGACAGCATAGAAGCCATGAAGATTAAAATTGCCTAAAGCATAAAGGCGAAGGAAATAGCTAAAATATCAAACGACAAAATTGATTCAGGAGTACTCTGACCAATAATGAGTTCAAACAACACAACTGAATAAGAAAAAGGGTAAAGTCTTGATCTGGGAGCAAAAGAAACCAATTGTTTAAGGATGACATGGGGTAGACCTGGCCTGACAATAATTTTAAGTAAAGAGATTCAGGAGATTTAACTGGCCAAAAAATCTCAGCCAGGCAGTGGGAGAAACACCAATGGGTCTGCTGGATGCAAGGTGAAGACAGAAGAGCCAGTACTGCTTCTGGGGGGAGTGAGTAGATCCAGTTGAAGTGATCAAGAGAGAACTTTGGTAACATCAAAACCTTGGGTATGGGAATTAGGCACTAAAGCAGGCGAGCCCAAAATAAAAATAAAGGAGGAGGACCAAAGACCAACTTCATTTACATCACAGTTTTTGGCTTGGGTCAGTTCTGTAAAGTGCTGATTTAATAATATGTGCACTAGTAAGAAGGGGCCAACATATAAACAAACCTCGAAGATTACTTCCAGTCCTCAGAAAAAGAAGTGTTTATTGACTGATAGTACAATAGTTGTAGATCAGAGAAACATTTCTAAGGAGTGGCAGGTGAGTTCAAGGGACAAAGGAGTAGTTTATTTTACGTTTGTGGATATATTAATGCCATCAATAAGTTAGATTAAATATATTCTTTGAATTATATAAATGAGGAGGAATTTCAGTTGGTTTAGTCCCATGGATATTTCTAAGACTCACACAAATTTAAAATTAACATAAAATATGACAGGAACTTTTAACTTCATGGGTTTTAGAAGTTATTAAGTTATTAAGTCTGGAGTAAATCCAAATCCATCTGGCAACATTAGTGATGCAATTCAAGTTTTTCATTATCAACATACAACTTAAAGATTTATTTCCAGATATAAACATGAATCTTCAAACCTTTAGGAGGTATGCCTGTTAAATAAGGTAGACATTTTTAACTGGAAGACAGAAATCATCATTTAAACAATTACATTTAAAAATACACAGCTTATTTTATCATATGCTGAGAACTAGTTTCTGAATTATTGAAAAAATACAAACAGCAGATTTTATTTTTATTCATTATGTATCCCTCAAGTATTTCCTATGTCTGTTTTTCATAAAAATCATGAAGCCCAGTGCTTTCCTATGTACATTCATTCTTTCTTTCTAAACCCAAATACATTTATTCAAGTTATTCAAAAGTTTAGTAGCAGAAAATTTTACACACACACACACACACACACACACTCTTAGGGAGAATGGGCCAACCTAAATAGCGTATAATGTAGGCTAATTTATTTCTACTTTTTTCTATGGAGTCCATATCAGTTAAGTTCTAAGAATTATTAAAAGACCAATTCTGTTTATTTTCTACTTGTTTCCCGAGATTCTTAACCAAGGCTTAGAGTTTTATCATGACAAAATAAAGAGAACCTCTGGGGAGACTCACAGAAATGATATAGAAATGATAGGAGATTGGGCTAAAGGATCTGAAAGTCCGTCATATCCTCAAACTCAATGATCCCACCTTAGTTTTCACATAGCAGGTAGGCCACATAGTTGGTATTCTCTAGAATTATTAGAAAAGTCAACAAAAGCCTCATATTCTCCCTGAGTAGGCTCATTCTGGGTCCTTATCTATTACAAAAAGAATAAAATAAATAAAAACATCTTTCTGCCCATATATTCTATCATTTCATCTAAGTCACTTTTTGGCTTACCACTTACTCAAAAAATTTAATCATTCATAGTAGTATAGTGTTCAGAGTAAAAACATAGATTCTGAAGTCAAACTGTCCAGGTCCCCACCTCAATTCTGTCACTTGTTAGTTATGCTCCTTGGGCAAGTTGCTTGGCTACTCTGTGATATAGCTCTATTTAATAATTTAATCTATAAATAAATCTTAGAAATATTACCTACTTCATAGAGCTATTGTGAGAATTAAATAATTACATGTTTGAGCATTGCCTGACACATAACAGATGCTATATGTATGTTTGGTATTACCACTATCATCTTTCTAATTCACTTTTCTGAAAATAGGAAAATTGAGTAGAGTTAGTATGAATTTGTAACTCACATCCTTCTGTTGTCTCTGTATCTCTTCTTACCAAAAATATAGCTTAGTAATATTATAACAGGGTAGAAAGTTAAACTCAAATTAATTTTACCTTTTTCTTTTAGCATTTTAAGGAATCATTTTGCTCATTTTTATAAAAAGGGAATATTTTTCTAGGACTAGATAAAAATAAATTCTCTCCCTTCCAAGAGGAAAAATTAGACAATTATGGTTTATGAAAATGTATCTTCAAGAAAAGGAAAAGTAGTTTTTAGATAATGATGTGGAGTCCAGTTACAATGGGTCACTGAGATTTTACCTGATAGACCATCAAATGCTATTGTGTGAGTAAATAAAAGAGTACAGGTTCAATGTGCATCAGTCAGTAGAGGCAAGGAGATTGGAGAGCCTTGGGTGGATAAGAGAAGTAGCAGATTACAGGGAAGGAGTACAGCAAACCCAGAGAATAATCTTAGAGTCCTTTCTGGAAAGCACCCAGTGAATGGGCTAAAGAAAGTACATTAAAAGTATATTATTTTGGGGGCGCCTGGGTGGCTCAGTTGGTTAAGCGACTGCCTTCGGCTCAGGTCATGATCCTGGAGTCCTGGGATCGAGTCCCGCATCGGGCTCCCTGCTCGGCAGGGAGTCTGCTTCTCCCTCTGACCCTCCTCCCTCTCATGCTCTCTGTCTCTCATTCTCTCTCTCTCAAATAAATAAAATAAAATTAAAAAATATATATATATTATTTTGATGTCCATGAGCCATGTTGAAAGAGCCTATTTGACAGCTGATCAGTCTTTGTATAAATTACATAGGGACTGTTAGTGGTTGCTTCTAAACATTAGAATGCAAATATTTCCTCTTTCTTCTATAAAAAGTAGTGATTTTTCCTTGGAGAGGGGGTTTACTTCCCCCGCAGTGTAGTAGCAATGCTGTTGAGGTGGGCCTGACAGACTTAAATCAGTCAAATCATCTCCTCACAATGGTTTGGTATTTAAGAATGAACCATAACCCTGTTCAAGCCAGGAAGACCACACGGAAATAGAATTTTTCTTCCACTACATGAATTGAACAGATAATATGAGGTGCAGGACTGCAGTCATCATAAACAAAGATCAAGGGGCCACCATGTAGAACGGAAAAAAGAACACTAGTGCCATGGAAGATGGAGCAGAGAAAGAAAGAGAGAGAGAGAATGAGATGGTTAGTGACTTATTCACTGTGCCAAGTCACATAAGCATCTTTTATCTGGACTGCTGAGTTAAAGAAGTCAATAAATTCATTTGTGTTGAGTTTTCTGTTATTTGCAATTAAAATACTCCAGCCAGTATAAATAGTAATTTCACATCCATATCCTAGGCTTGCACTGGACTAACAAATGATCAAGCATATAGTATTTTTGCTGACTGTGAACTATACATCTTGTTAGCTGACCCCTTTGCTAAAGTATGTCACAAATTTTTAATCAAATCCTATCTGATGATCCCACAAGAATCTCTGTAAGGTTGAATAAAGTATGCTAGATTAACCAATACTGGGATGGAACAACTGGAAAACATTTTTTTCAGTCATTTGTCAGCATCCTAAGTTCTAATCTAATAGTCATAATATAAGCACATAGTAGCTCCAGATCTATCTACTCATTTCAAGATAGCACTCTATAGGTCACACACACACACACACACACACATTGAACTATCATTCTACTGTGCCAAAAGAAAGGCATAGAAGTATCTTGTCATTTGCAACGACGTGGATGGAACTGGAGGGTATTATGCTGAGCGAAATAAGTCAATCAGAGAAAGACATGTATCATATGATTTCACTGATATGAGGAATTCTTAATCTCAGGTAACAAACTGAGGGTTGCTGGAGTGGTGGGAGGTGGGAGGGATGGGGTGGCTGGGTGATAGACATTGGGGAGGGTATGTGTAAGACTGCTGAATCACAGACCTTTACCTCTGAAACAAATAATACATTATATGTTAAAAAAAAAAAAGAAAAAGAAAAAGATAGCAGGAGGGGAAGAATGGAGGGGGGGAAATCGGAGGGGGGAGACGAACCATGAGAGACTATGGACTCTGAAAAACAAGCTGAAGTTTCTAGAGGGGAGGGGGGTGGGGGAATGGGTTAGCCTGGTGATGGCTATTAAAGAGGGCACGTTCTGCATGGAGCACTGGGTGTTATGCGCAAACAAGGAATCATGGAACACTACATCAAAAACTAATGATGTATGGTGATTAACATAAAAAAATAATAAATAAGAAAAAAAAAAGAAGTGGCCTATATTTACAACCACAAATCTTAGTCAGTCATGGCCATATCATTTTTCTCCTGTATTACTTGGAATAGTAATCACTTTTTCTTTCCCAGAATGATAGGAAAAACTGATGTCCGTAGCAAAATTCCATCTGTTTGGCCATGTGAGGTCTGTTAGCCCACAAGATAACCTCTCTCAAAGGACTCATCTTCATATTCTAAAACATGAATTTAAAATCAATATTATAAATAAATCTTAGAAATTCAGGATACCAAAATGGTTTCCGACATATGCCAAATTATTTTTATGGTAGCTAGTGTAAGAGCCTCAGTAGATACACATGTTTTTTCCTTCTTAACAATTTGGTATACTGACAGAAATATATTAGACCACCTCATCACATCCAGGACAATATTTGAATAATCATGTTAAAAAGCAAATCTCAAGTCTTCTAAAGAGTTTTAGAACTTTTAACAGATTGTAGAGGGTGAAAATAAGAAATTATGGCCAACACCTACTTTGCATTCTCTCATATCACTTTCTAAATTTATCCAGAGGACTTTCCACATTTTAAATTGTGTGTGTGTGTGTGTGAGAGAGAGAGACGGAGACAGAGATGTAGAGAGAGAGAGGATTGTTTTTGCTTTTGTTGTGTTTTGAATCATTACTATATCTTCTTCTAGTTTGTAAACTACTAAAGATCAGGGACAAAGTCTATTAGGCTGACAAATGGGAGGCTCTCAATATCTCTTTGTTGAATGTACAGATGAGTAAATTAATGAATGAATAAGTAAGTGAACAGGGTCATCCTGTATTCTACATGGATCTAACAATGAGGGCAAATGCTGCAGTGACTTTAGTGTGTTTAGATTCTTGTTGAACGATCTCTACTTTACAAATATTGGTTGAACACCTAAAAATAATACCCAGCAGAATAATGACGTGCAGACCACCACACACAGCAGCATGGTCTTTGACAACTCCTGCTCTTCTGAGAGAACAGCAGGCTTCAGAACTATTGATAAAGGGACTAAAGGGTTATGCTAAGAAACAAGCCTAACTGTCCCAGAGAGTGAGAAGGTTCCTGGGACTTGCATTTTTAATTCTAACTGAGAAAGTCCTGTCAAAGGAAAAATGCATTAGATGGAGCTAAAGCATGGAAGACCTTATTCAAGACTACTTCAGTAGGGGAGAGAGAATGAATTCACCTGTACTGAAACAAAGGTGAAGGATTTTTAAGCTCTGGAGGATTAGGAGGGAAATTGGTCAATGGGATTAGGCCATCTGTGTTTGCTAGTTGTTGTTTATTGAAGTTAGGCTACCTCCACACAAAAACTAAGAGGTAGCATGCTATCTTTCTTGGTGGTTACTTGTCAAAAAGATGACTCTCAGGTCCCTCCAGAAAGATATTCCTGGGTTGTGAAACTGTCAAGTGGCTGTGAGAAGATTTACCATCTCAAAGAGGCAGAGAAAATTTACAATGGAAAGTTTCCTAAAGTTAATGCTCTAAGAAAAGGAGGTCTGGGCCTAGAGTCAGAAAAAAACCTGTCTGCAGTTTAGTCAAACTGACGAGAATGTTAAGATAATCATGATCAGTCCCAAGCAAACTGGGAAAACTGGTCATCTACTGGATGTTAGGTGTTGTGCAGAACTTCACTAAAAATTTTCTATAGCTAAAATTTGGGATATTTACATTTAGTTAATTCTCATGTAAATCTATGACTAGACTAGCTTTGTAGGCCTACTTGAGAAAATGACTTTTTTTTTTCCCTTGGGAGATATTTATCTAAAAATACAAGAATGATTTTTGTTTCTATGAAATAGTTTTTAGAAACACTTATTTTTGGAACTGTGGTTGGGTTGTACTAAAATGAAGGTTTCTTATTCAGTAAAAACCTTTAAACAAATCACACAGGCACAAAGCATTTAATGAATGAATCTGTGTTCCATGATGATTCTGCTGTGCAATAAAAATTCTCTACATCCCAAAAAGGGCTTTAATTTATTGTTACACATTCCACCTCCTCATCTTAAATCTCACTATTATTTCAGATACTGAGAAAATCAAAGACCTGAGATTTGCTTCTTTTGAAAATGTGAATTACAAGAATGTGGCCTCGTGGTCAACTTTGGTCATTTAAATAAACTCTGATGATAAGGACATGATAATTTGTATGTGGCTTGAAATAGAATATCTGTTGAAAGGAGTCTTTCTGCTGTAATGAAAAATAAATCTCACAAGTTTCCAAGTTAAAATGAGTCAGTACTTTATGTAATAATAATCTGTATTGTTCATTTCCTATATTTTTAGTTCTTAGGAGAGTTCTGAGCCCATATGGTGAAAGAGTTAGACTCTAGAAATTCACTGAACCAAACACAGAACTAGGGACAATAAGGAAAACCCTTTTCCAATACCTGTGGCCAATTCATTGTTAGCTTGAGCCAAAAGAGTGAAATGAGAAAGAGCCTAGATATTTTTGTAAAGAACCAAATAAATTCTCATAGTCAAAATGTCAACAACCTTCAATGTTTATCATATTAAAAGAAAGACCATCACATCATCATGGCTTAAGACTACATTAACTTACTTTAGAGGATAAAAGAATGAACTGGTAATTCCAGGGTTTTTTTTCTCCCGGTTAATTCCAGGAATTCTACTTCTCTATAGGTTGTGTGTGTGTGTGTGTTTGTGTATGTGTGTGTAACAGTTTTGAGAAACTGTCCAGAGGCAATAAAATTTATTGTACTGAGAATTGAGAGAATAACAGAAACCTCACTGAGTATACTTAACGAATAGAAAATGTTTGGGTGAGTAAAAATACATCTAAATTGTAAGTCAACTTTAATGGGTAAAATTTTAGTAAAGAAAATATGTTGAAAGTAAAAACTCAAATGAGGAGTTTCTTTAAATATATATATATATATATATATATATATATATATATATATATATATATTGATTAGCTCATTCAAAAAATAGTTAATGACCACCTTCTATGTGCCCAGGCCTTAAGATAGGTAATATACAGGTAGGAATGTTGTCTGAAGAAGTAACATTTAACAAATAGCCTCATGCATGTATAAGCACTCCAACACAACAGAAACCTAGTTCTTGCTCTTGTAACACCTGGGGCAGGTGGGTTTGTCAGCAAAACAGCCCTCTTCCATGCCATCTTTCAGAACTAAATTGAAAGGCCCTGCCATTTTAATATATGGGTTCTAAGATCACCCTGGAAATTGTTTCCATTCTAGCTAGCTGAAATGGAGAAAAATTAGTGATGAAGGGTGAAGGAGAAAGTCAGGGACATTTAATGGTCCAAGCTTGGAAGTAACACAAGGCTTATCTACTCACCCTGTGGATAGAACTGGTCAGCTAGATGCAAAAGGGTGTGGGAAATTTTGTCTTTTGCTTCCCATGAAAACTCCATATGAAGAGGAAACATGTTTTTAGTAGGCAGCTATTTCTTCTACAATCTGTGTCTCTCACCACCCAGTATTGCTCTGTACCCCATCCCCAAGGAGGCAATTCAAAATCCATTCCATTTGCTGTGTTCACTAGGAAGTCCTACTCTGTATAGAAGATTCACTGTCTTTTCCATCAGTTCCCGATGTGACTTCTCATAATTTAATGATCTACGTTGACCACTAAAAGGTCAATTATTTGCATCCTCCAACCCCATGTGCCTATTTTATAAGGTGGAGCAAGGATAGCAATAAGAACTACCATTCAAAATGTTAAAGAATATGAGATCACTCATCCATAGCAACAAGGCATCCTAGTTGGCAGTTATTGTGGAGGTCTCTACCATAGCAGTGTTGGAAAGTCCTTCATTTACATAAATACTATTATCTGGAAGGAACTCTGTTATTCATCTATTGTCCTTCAGAGCCACATCTAAAGGGGGTTGCTGAAGAGTATGTCCTTCCTGAGGGTTGCACAGATTTCACAACTCCCTACGTGTTACACACACAAATTTGATAGCTACGGAGTTGCTATAACGTTTGAGTAGTCAAAGATTTCTTTGGTCCAGGCTGACATTTCTTAGGAAACACAAGTCTTTCAAAAACAGTACCGTTCTGATTTACTTGTCTCCAGTCAGTACCAGGTGCCAGTAACCACAACTTATATTTTCTCCTAGACATAATTCTCAAGACTGATTTATCTTGTTGCTTCCATGCCCCTATGTCTCTCTCCATGGCAGCTACCTTGAGGCCACATGAAGTAACACACTTGAGCGGAAAGGAATAATTTTTAATTTAAATCTTTCAGAGCTGGGTTCCTCTATTAATGAGAACCCTGGATAAACCTTTGTTACTTATGTCTTTTTTAAGTCTTGTTTCCTAATGTTTAAAGTTTCTAGGCTCTTTACCTTTTTATTTCTGTTCATGAATTAGTCAATTCTTGCTTATGCTCATTGTGTAGAATATCTTCCCAATTGCACTAAATAACAAATGACCCATGCTACACACGTTTTGCTGTCCAACCCCTTCTGAGTTAAAAACGTTGTAGGCATTTACTTTGCCTTCTGAGTAGTTGAAGGCAATACTTCTCTTTAATAGTAAGGTTAGACTAATTGCCATAAAAAATAGAACCCAAAATGTACACTGTTGTAAGTATAATAGATTATTTCTTGTAAGTATAATAGATTATTTCTATTCATGTAGAAGCAGTGGATAGTTACACAGTTTAGTGGGGTCATCCTTGTTCACACAAATATTCAGGAACTCATCTGAGGGAGCCACTGACATTTTCAACATGTTGCTTTCAAGGGCATCTGAATTCTAACCATATAGAAAGTGCAGAAGGAATGAAGAAGCATGGGGGAGGACTTTAGCAGCTAAACCTTGAAGTGTCACATGACATGTCTGTTCATATCCCCTTGGCCAGAACTAGTAACATGGCTCTACCTAGCTGCAAGAAAGATAGGAAATGCACCACTTCCCACTGACAGCTATATGTTTCAGAAGGAGGAACACATTTATTTTTGTTTGTTGATGAACAATTAGCCAAATCTGCTACAACTTATTGACTTGATAGAGGAGAAGTGGAAGACATTTTGGGGTGGTTTGGTGGGGCTGGCTATCATTCGACATTTCAGTCAGAAAAAATGATATAAGAAACCTTGAAGTGGAAAGATCCTGTCTTATTGTTTTTATAAATATCTCAGAGAAGGCCACTGTGGCTAAACCATAGTGAGAAATTGTTAGATATCTTAAAGACTATATTGGAGTTTTTTAAAAAATTCTGTTTGCTATATGGAGAATGATGGTAGATATAATGGTTAGAAGGAAGAGACAATCATAATAATCTTGATAAGGCACTAAAGAATGTGCAGAAGAGAAGTAGAGAATGATCCCATCTTGTATGTATCATTAGGCCATTAATTAGGCCTAACATGGATCACTTGGATTGTCATATCTTTGTGAGATGCAAGAAACTGCTGTCTAAAAACCCAAGATGCTTATCAACCTAAAAGGAAAACTTGAAGGCAAGGACCTCATTTGTACAAAGAATATAATTTGTGTTATTTTTGTCTTTCCACATGCACCCAATATATTTCTTCCCTTTGATTATCCTTTATTTCTTCATGTTAAAAACCTGCCTGCTAATTATTTAAAGATTTTATGATGAAAGGTATATGTATATTTTTCTTAATTGGAACTTCCCTACAGTGTAGGGAAATGAGTATTTTCATGTTTCTATATGGTTAGGATTTTCAAAGAAAAGAAAACTGGAAGCTGGATTATAGGAAAAGACTAGTTAGTTAAAAGATGAGTGAATAGATAGTGAGAGATATCAGAGAGATTTAAAGGATTTACATTCTTGGTGTTTGTTTACATTTCAAAGGATGAAACCCAGAGTCATTTTTTACATTTCAAAGAAGTTTAAACTATTAGGGAGCAAAGATTTCTCTCCCTTTTTTAGGAAGAGAGAAGTACTCTGTAGCCTATGTAAACTCCCACATTCACAATTTTGGGCTTCCTGTCCTGTAGGGCAAAAGATTCCCTTGCACATATATGGTCCATCTGGTCCTGATTGCATCACCCCAAAGGAGGAAGAATAGGACACAGAGAATTAATGTTATTGCTACAAGAGATAATACTCTGTCCCTAATCCAGGGCCCTGATCTTTGCTTTCAAGATAGTATAAATAAATATAGATATTAAAAATGTATCAGTTTATCAAAGGCAATCCTTTCAAAGATATGTACCACAGATGGGTGGAAAACCACCAAAGGAGAAATAAACATACAAGCGTAGCATCCACCTCTAAAAATAGCACCCATGAGAATAAAGCTCAGAACAAACTGAGACTATGAAGAATAATAAGAACACTATAAACGGATTTGTAGATATTCCTTACAAGAAGATGAGCAATGAAAGGGAAGGGTCTGTAATATCAAGAAAAGACTGAAAGAGAGTCTTTTAATAAGGAAAATAATGTGTGTGTGTTTTTTTTTCACTAAAACAAATCATAGTAAACCAAAATCCTTCACTGTTTGACTGGGGTAAAAAATCATATATAATGGAACTTATTTAGGTGAAGCATTTTGACAGTTAGTTACAATACTTTTGTAGGATTTTTTAAATAGGCTAGATTTATAGAGTTATTGGGTGAATATATGCCAGATTATAATTGCATTGCATTAATGATTAATAGGGTCCTATAGATCAGGAGAATGTTCACCACTGGCCTGCCATAAGATTTGATCCTGTTTTACATTTTAATCACACCTGGCTGAAAGGCATAATGTACTCTTTTGAACAACAGAATTATGATTCAAAATTATTTCAGGTAGGTCAACCAAACTAGAATGAATAATAAGTGCAATTGCTAAGTTCTCACTTGGGTTCAGAAAGCTACTTACAAACTGGGGAGCCCTGAATTAATAGCAGTTTAATTTGAATCTATCTTTGAAATTAGAACCCAATATTTGTCATGAAAGTTGGACTTTGAGCTAAATCCCTACGTGATTAGGTTTTGGTCCCAGCATTATATTGCAATAGCTGAGAAATGTGGAGGAAGCCACACAATTGCCTAAGCCTGTGACTTTCTCATTCTATGTATGGGATCAAATTCAGGAGAATTTCAGAACTATGTTCTGTTATTATGATTCCAGCTTTACAACACTGTATCTCTTTCTAGAAAGTTCAATTTGGGAGAGACATCGGCAAACAAGAGAGTATCCTGAGAACAGCCAGAACATAGCAGAATCCAAAACCTGAGTAATGGGACCTATTTGAGAACTAAAGACTTTTAGTCTAGAATACAGAACATTGGGTAGGGAATATCATCTACCTAAAGCAATATTATATTGACATTAAAAGGGCATGTGTGTAGGGGGAAACATAGATAAGAAGTATAAAATTCAAATAGTGTATGTTAATTGTATTAATTGAATATTTAGAAAAAATGGCATAAATTAGAAAAAATGTAGCAACAAACATTTCAAGTCCATTTTTAACTGTTTGAATTAATTTAAAAAATTAGAAGTATTGCCTTATGGACAACCAGTTTTGCCATAGGAGAAAATATCTGGGAGCAGCAGATAGATGTTAGTAACATAGAGTAATAAGAGTAAAACCTTTTCAACTCTAAAAAGATAGAAATAAAGAGTGCCAAGTTCCCGAAAGTGTTTAAGTTGAGGCTAGAAAACCACGTAACTGGGGCGCCTGGGTGGTTCAGTCGGTTAAACGGCTGCCTTCGGCTCAGGTCATGATCCCAGCGTCCTGGGATCGAGTCCCGCATCGGGCTCCCCCTCTGCGGGGAGCCTGCTTCTCCCTCTCCCTCTGCCTACTTGTGTTCTCTATCTCTCTGTCAAATAAATAAATAAAATCTTTAAAAAAAAAGAAAACCACGTAACTGAAGATGGATTGCTATAAGATAACCCCCATGACCTTTTCCAATACAATTCATTATTCTATTAAATCAGGCAAGTCTATGTGGAGAAATGGTCAGGAATACAGAAACATCCAAATATGAAAAGATCTAGTAAAATTTGCAGAGGATAACGTTAGAGTAGAATCTGGAAATCATGTCTCCAGAAGGATTTTTCAGGAATGCAAGAATCAACGGATACTAAATGAATTTTGCAAGAAAAGCACTGGAGCTTGAACAATAAAAACTACTTGAAAAGAAAGTAAAATTCCAATATTAGTGCTTTCCCAATGTAACTGCAGATTTATGGGTTGAAATTTTCAAACCACTAATATATTTACAAGTTTCATATTTTATATCACTGTGAATATCACATAATACACATAAAACAGAATGCATATCTGCCCATACACAGGTTTGTATGCCCATTTAGAAATAATCTAATTAGGATTTTCTCAGATGCAGAGAGATTTATAGGTTTTAAAATTTAGGATCATTTAGAATTATTTCAACCATTAACTACAATCGGAAATAGATAAAATTTTCTCACTCTGTTTAGCTGAAGGCCACATTTATTTACTTCTTATTTTATTTACTATTTATTTATTTTTCACATGATGTTTTCTCAGTCTTTTTGCCTGTTTCTTATCATTTGTCTTCAGAAGAGATTTCCATGGGACAAGGTGGACTATCACTGTAATTTCTAGTTTACACATTCAGTGAGCTTCATTCATTTGTTCATTTGGTTTAGATTTAGTAGACACCCAGAATAATCATGTATGATGTCAAACAGTGGTAATATTATGGTGACCTACTACTGAAGGCAAGTGATTAAAGTAAATGGTGAAAGGTGTTAAGTGCTATGATAAGGGATGTACTGAATGTCATGAATATACATAGCAGGGGCACTTGCCCTGGTATATAGCAAGAGCTGAGGCAGGAGGCGGTTAATGAAAGAGATGCAGCCTCAGTTAGACCTGAGGTCTGAAGAGGAATTATTCAGAGTAAGGTATTCCAGACAAAAGAAAAATCCCATATGAAATAGAGGTAAATAAGAACTGACAGGCACTAGGACCTGAAGGAACAGAATTGTGCTGGTGCATAGAATGCATGGGGGCAAAGCAGGTGTGGAAAAAAAAGACTATATAGTTGAGCAGCGACCATGCTTTTTAAGGCATATCAATCAATTTGATCTTTATCCTGAGAGCAATGAGAAGACATTGAAGATTCTTGTCCTCCTAAAGGCAGGATCAGAACTTGCTCTTGTGTGAAGAATGAATTTGAAGGACTAAGTCTGGATCCAAGGAGATCATATGGGGGTCTACAACAGTCCATCATATGAATGATGGCACCTACCATGAGCGTGATGATCCTAGGGATGAAAATAAGTACAGTCTCGGGCGCCTGGGTGGCTCAGTCGTTAAGCGTCTGCCTTCGGCTCAGGTCATGATCCCAGGGTCCTGGGATCAAGTCCCACATCGGGCTCGCTGCTCAGCGGGAAGCCTGCTTCTCCCTCTCCCACTCCCCCTGCTTGTGTTCCTGTTCTCGCTGTCTCTCTCTGTCATATAAATAAATAAAATCTTTTAAAAAATAAATAAATAAATAAATAAATAAATAAATAAATAAAAAGAAAATAAGTACAGTCTCAAGACATATGTTTTAAAGATGAATCCACAAAACTTTGTTACTGATTGCTTAAGGGGAGTGAGGGAGAAAAAGGAATCAGAGATGACCCCCATGGTGTCTTCTTAAAAAATAAATAGATGGGGCGCCTGGGTGGCTCAGTTGGTTAAGCGACTGCCGTTGGCTCAGGTCATGATCTTGGAGTCCCAGGATCGAGTCCCGCATCGGGCTCCTTGCTCAGCAGGGAGTCTGCTTCTCCTTCTGACCCTCCCCCCTCTCATGCTCTCTCTCTCTCTATCTCATTCTCTCTCAAATAAATAAATAAAATATTTTTTAAAAATAAATAAATAAATAAATAGATGGTAGTTCCAAGGAAATAGGAGACATTAAACAAATAAACATAAGTTTGGTTTGCTTTTGAACATTTTCAGTTTCAGGCAGCTGAAAACCAGTAGAGATATTAAGGAAGAAACTACACAGATCTAAAGCTCAACCTACAGAGAAAATATTTGCATATCTTATATCTTATAAGAAGTTATTTTTCAAAAAATATAAATAACTCATCCACTCAATAGCAAAAAACAACACAATCCAATTTAAACATGGGCAGAGGACCTGGACAGACATCTTTCCAAAGAAGACATACAATGGCCAACAGGTATATGAAAATGTGCTCAACTTCACTAATCATCAGGAAAATGCAAAAGTATAGTGAGATATCACCTCGCTCTTGTTACAATGGCTATTACCAAAAAGACAAGAAATAAGTGTTGCAAGGATGTGGAGAAAGGGGAACCCTTGTGCACTATTGGTGGGAATGTAAATTGGTGCAGCTACTATGGAAGACAGTATGAAGGTTCCTCAAAAAATTAAAAATAGGACTACCATATGATCCAGCAATCCCACTTCTAGGTATACACCCAAGGGAAATGAAAACAGGATACCAAATAGGTATCTATACTCCCATGTTCATTACAGCATTACTCTCGATAGTCAGGGTATGGAAACAATGTAAGTGTCCATTGATAGATGAATGGATAAAGAAGTTATGGTGTATATATACAATGAAATATTATTCAGCCATGATAATGTAAGAAATTCTGTCATTTGTGATAACATGGATGGATCTTGAAGCATTAGGCTAAGTGAAATAAGCCAGATAGAGAAAGATAAATATTGCATGGTGTCACTTACATGTTGAGTCTAAAAAAATCAAACTCATAGAAGCAGGGTAGAAAAGTGATTGTGGAGGGCTAAGGGCTGGGGGGAAATAGGAAGAGGTTGGTAAAAGGATACAAACTTTCACCTATAAGATGAACAAGGTCTTAGATTCTAATGTATAACATGGCGACGGTAGTTGATTACACCATACTGTATAATTGAAATTTGCTAAGAGAGTAGAACTTAAATGAGCTTATCAAAAAAAAGAGAAAGAGATAAATATGTAAGGTAATGTGTTAACTAGATGGGAAGAATTCTTTCACAATGTATATATCTATCAAATTACCATGATGTACACCATAAATACCTTACAATTTTCTATGTCAGTTATTCATCCATAAAGCTGAAATTAAAAAGAAAAAAGAAAAAAAAAAGATCTGCACTAGAAATCTGGGTACAGTGATCCATCTGCTATAAAGAAGCCATAGGAGTGTGCAAGATGATCCAGAACTATATAGGAAGACTGGGAGGAGAAGACCTGAAGCAGATTCCTGCCATACTCCAACAATTTAAGAGACAGGCAGAGGAAGCATTGCCTGGAAAAGCGGTCAAGAATAAACAACCAAGAACTGTCAGAGAAAACGAGGATAGTATTTTGGGAAGTGGATGGTTTCTCCTGAGACCTCTCTCCTTGGCTTGCAGGTGGCTGCCTTCTTGCTGTCTTTACATGGTCTTTCTTCTGTGTATTCCTGGTGTCTCTTCCTCTTCTTAGAAGGATATAAATCATATTGGATTAAGCTACCCCATCCTTATGACTTTATTTAACCTTAATTAGCTCCTTAAAGACCCTACTTTCAAATACAGTTACCTTGGGGATTAAGTTTTCCACGTATAAATTTGTGAGGGGCATAGTTCAGTTTATAACAGGTCCCTACTGGGAAGTTGTGATGTTGGGGTAGCTCTGACTTCCTCTGTCACCTACTCCAGTACTCTTTCCACTACACTGCACTATTTCTCTTTGATACTTGAATGGGAATGTATTACAAACTCCATCTAGAAAACTGTAAGATCTTGGTGTAAGATGATTTTATTTATATTTACACCTCACAGCAATTACCATAGTACCCAGTAAGTTGAAGATTAATTAAAGGATATAAGAATAATAATTTGTATCTATCCATTTCAATGTAAGTTATCATTTCCATTAGTTATAAATGGCCCTCACTATCTATCTCTACTGCCATGCACCCATTTTATAAACTGGAAATAGATACAAACTAGTGATCTTTTAGGAAGAATAAAGCCAAAATGTTTAGGAACAAGAAGTCAAATATAAAAAATACAGCTAGTTAAGAAAGGAGAGGGGAAAGAAGATATATATGCATGTACCATCTCTGTTGCATCCATTCCCCTCTCTTTTATTCAGTTTCTGAGTTCCTTTATTTCACAGAAAAGCACTGCTGGAGATTATATGGAGAAGTGGCGGGCTGAACTATAAAGGACTGATGGCAGGAGAGGAAGGAGTGGGCTCATTGTGGGACTGTAAACAAAAAGCAATGACAAGTGACAACTTGGTGCACAGAGACCGATACCAGAACCCTGCTGAAAATCTAAAGTATTAACAATGTCTTTCAGTTTCCTTTGAGGAAATTTCCTTTTAGATTAGTGCTCCCATTTCCTACATCCTCCATTCCCTTTCAATATTTGGTCAGAAATGGGAAGCAAGGAGCTGAATTCACTGGTAGAGGAAAGAGGTTGAAGTGCAGATTTCGAATGCATATGGAGATGAAGCCCAGACATATCAAGGGTACAAAGTCAGTGTATCAGATGGTAATAGAAAGCCACACGTAAAACACAGGCCAGGAAATGACTTGATCTCTTACAGTGTTCAAACAGTCATTTTCTTATTAAGAAACATGCTCTTTACTAGCCACAGGAAAAGCTCCTTGCTACTTTTGCCTGTTGGAATGTAAGATACACATTTCATTGGTCTCTGTTCCTGAAATCTGTGGTTTGAAACTTGGAGAGCAGAAAGGTCATTAGATTTAGCTGGCTTAAAATAATAATACTCCAGGAACCAATTTCAATTGTCAAGTAAAAGCATTAGCTCGAGATCTAAAAACCTGTAATTCACTGGAATGAATTAACTGACATCTTTAAAATGTAAAATTTATTTGTAGCATTTGGGAAAATGTGTAGACGCTGTGAATATAGGGCTGCTTTAAGAGAAAGGTATTATTTGAAGTCTGACATTGAGTTTTATTTTTTTAATTTTTTAAAATATTTATTTATTTGTGAGGGAAAGCACACACCCGTGTGTGCGTACGTGTGCACGCGCGCGCACACACACACATACACAAGGTGGGAGAGAGAGAAAATCTCAAGCAGACTCCGCACTCAGCAAGGAGTCCAACATGGGGCTGGATCTCACCACACTGAGATCATGACCTGAGCCGAAGTCAAGAGTTGGACGTGTAACCAACTGAGCCACCCAGGTGCCTCTGACATTGAATTTTAAAACAAATTTTATACTTTGTATAATTTGATAAATTTGATATATTTATCAGCAATTATCCCTGATCTCTTACCTTCATCAAGGAAAGAGATTTTAATTTTTGATCTACCAAGCAAAGTTTTCACAAAGGGAATTATTGAAACTTTAATATTTGATAACCCCAGTGTAGAGATGTTCCCACCTGCTTCCCCATTTCCAGTTTATTCCTGGATATGTATAACTATAACTCTCTCACTTTACCTGTCAAATGAAGAGATCAGGATGTGTTTTAAAATTCTAAGTTAAGAGAGCCATTGGATGTAGGAAAATATTGTTTTGTCTATGGATCATTAATAATGTTCAGGACAAATTATTTTTCATACACGACCTCTTATATATGTGTTTGAACTTTTTTCTTGAGCTTATATAATATGTGTCTCTGAGGTGTGTGCCAAGGAAAGCCAAGGGGAAACCATGGGATGGCTATAGCAGGGAGCTCAGTATTCATTTGAAGGAACTTCATCTGGTGTTAGGTCTTCCAGACTTCCCATATTCTGAACGAAGTGGTCATTCTTTCTACTTAATGAAAAGTATTTTCAATAATTTGTAGATGTACCATGGAGTCCTGGTATACAAAAATATGTCAGACCCACTGGGGCAAGGAAGGCATAGACATTTTGATTTCTTGGGGCACTTGGTGGAAGGTCATAATCTCTTTTAAGGGTGTGGATTTTGCCTACTGCAGGACAACTCACAGCAGCAGGGAATTTGATATGTCCTGGGGTAGGTTTTAGCTCTCAGAATTTACATATGAATTCTGAGCATAACCATGGAGATTATATATAATATAATTAACATATTTGTTATTGTTTGCTTTTACGGTTCTTGTTTTTCTCCTCTGCTCTGGGGAAGATCTAAAGATGTTTGTTCTCAAGCCTGGCTGTTGTTTGGATCACCTGGGGAGCTTTTTAGAAATTCTGATGCCTGAAATCTACCCCTAGAGATTCTGATTATATTGGATTAAAACAATGATATTTTTAAGCTTCCTGGGTGTTTCTAATGTGCGCCTAAGGTTCTGAACCACTGCCTTCGGCCACTGTGCCAAGTCAGACCTCTTTGGCCTCATGATAATGACTACTTCTTGAATTTTGACCTTAGACTTAGACACACTTAAGTCCGAGTTCATGCTCAGCCCCTCCTAGCTGGGAGAGGCTTCATTAGTTTCTAAGGCTCAGATTTCTTTATGAGAATTACAGATAATAATAGCAGCTATCTCATGGGATTGTGGGGAAGATTAAATGAGATTCTGCAATTGAAAATTATTAACTAAGGGCTTGGCATAGAGGAAGTCCTGAATATATACTGTTACCCCAGCTACTGCTGCTGCTTTCATGCTTTTCAGATTACTAACTGTGCTATTCAAATAGTTCAAAGGGAAAGACAGCATGGTTGGTGGCTTTCTGAATACTCCTCCCCATAAGGTGAGGCCAGATTTCCACCAAGCCCCCAATATGGCTACTCCTCCTGACTAAAACCTTCTTCCCATATAACACAAATGTTTTTGCATTGTTCTGTTAGGCTTATGTTGCCTACTGAGATGTAAACCAAGTAAAAATGGAGCAATCGTTTTCTATTTTGCACTATGTATTTTCAGTATATTTGTCTATATTACACCGAAATCTTGACGTCAGGGTCCAAGTCCAATTCTTCTTCATGTCTGCATAGTATCTAGTCTCATTTTTTTACACAGAGTAAATAAACACTCAAGATGAGTAAGTGAATAAATGAGTCAATAAGTTATGAATTCAACAACCCAAACAGATCATATCTTGCCATCCTGGCTGTCAGTATGGGAAAAGCATCCCAGAATGAGAAGTCTTGGTAGCTCCTATCACACTATATTGTGATTGCTTTTTGTCAGCTGAAAGCTTAGTGATGGCATAGGCTGTGCCTATTACTTTCTCCTCCCTAGGAGAATTCCAATCATACAGTAGATGCTCAATAAATACCTGGAATAGGACAACATGAATTTATGGTTAAATACTTGGCCTATAAGCTGTGCCGCTCCTGCCAAATCTTTCCTGAGCGTTATGGTCTGTGTAGGTATTTTCCACTCTCTGGGAAATTCCATTTTGCATCTCTTATCAGTGTACCCACGCACAGTGTCTTCTTATTGTTCCAGAAGTGCATGCATATAATTGTATGTGTATATGCTTTCTTTGCTAAATTACATTACATCCTTCTCAAAGAAGGGGACAAGTTTTGCCCCCTTTTATATCACCCATACTACTTAGCCAAGGTCTGGACATGTGTTGAATGATGATTAATAAATATTTATTGATTGTTCTATTCCCAAGCTGCAAAAGCAAACATATTGTTGTTATTATTCTTCCCATTTTCCACTTCAGTTTTATGTTATAGGGAAGCCTAAGAAATCACCTTCCATAGGGAAATCTTGTAGCATACTAAATTCTCCTTTATGTGGGCCAGTGTGGATGATGAGGGCTGCATGGAAGAGAGGGAATGCATGGCCTGACCAGGGCGGGCCCCACTCTGTGTCTCAGAGACCTCAGCAAGGAAGTAAACAGGGTTTAAATGAATTCTGCAGATGATACTAAAATGTGAAATGTTGGAGTAATAAAATGGGCCCTAGCAAGGAAAATAAAATAAGGTTCAACTTGGAAAAAAGAACTAACACACTGAGGGGAAAAAATAATTCAAAACACAGATTCAGTAGGAGGGACAAACTTGGAAAGCAGCTCATATGGCAGGCTACCCTTACACAGGCCAAAGCCTGGGTTGACATTTCAGTGCACTCATTCCTCTTCCTCCCCCTCATCCCTGAAAGGGTGATACTTTCCTATGGTTCTGAAACACTCTGAGGCTGAAATTTTCATATCCCAAGTTCAACCGTTTTAACTTAAACAGGCAAATGTAACCAGGACTGTTCAGACATAAGTAGTGAACTGGACAAAGGAAAAACTTAAATATTTATCCACAATGATAGTTTCTCAGAGGAGAACAAGAACAGATTATCAGAACGGAAACCATATGGCAAAACACACTCTACAGAATAAGATATTAATATCAATACCCCATCACACCTTCAACCACGTTTATCTTATGGCCACAGCACAAGGGCTCTTACTTTAGAAAGAGATGAATTTAGGTTCAGAATGTGTTACCATTTTGGTTTCTTCCTCATATCCACGGTGTATCTTATCTGTGGCACCATTACTGGCCTTTTCACGACCTTCTGCTTTCAAATGTCAGCCACATCACTTGCACTTCTACTAAGACAGAGTAAAAGAATTGACATTTCTAGAGTGCTGGGATATGTTCATCTTAATAATAATTAACACTTTCTGTAGTTTAAATTTATTTTAATGCAAGCTCACAAATAATCCTCAAAAATTTATTATGGCCTCAAATAGTCTATTTGACCCATATCATTTATCATTTCAGTTCATCTGTACTATTTCCCTACCTTAGATCCCAACCATATCAAGAGTTAAAAGGAACAGAAGAATCTCCCTATCCCAAGTCGGTTTGGAATCTCACACAAACTCAGAATAGCATGAAAACCAGACAAAAAGAAGAGTCAGACTAAATATATTAAGATTTTCATCAATTAGCCTGTTGCCTGATCCTCATTTGCTCCACCCTGATTTCTTTTAGGCCCAGGGTATGAGACTGCAATTATTTTCAAGGTTTCTAAGAAAAACTTGTTTACCATCATTCCTATAACAAGCAAGAACCCCGATATTTTTCAGGTGTGAGTAAATTTCAGACAAAATGATAACAATGTGTATTTCATTTTCTTAAGCGATACTTAGACTATAAGCTATTTTGGATTCCCAATTCTGACCAAGATGTAGTAAAAGAGTCTAAATCTACCCTGTTGCCTGAAACAACCAAAAATGGACAAAGCATATGAGAAAGGGTTTATAAGACACTACACAACAGCCAAGGAAAAACACTGATCTCTATAAAAGGAGAAACAAACAAATGAGATCTACAATTGCCCCACATCTTAATTTGGGAGACTTTTTAAGTCACAATTCAGGAAGGAATCCAGATAGAGACTGGAAAACTATTTTAGGTGAGAAAACAGAGCTGAAATTCTGGGGAGAACAAAGCAGCTAGAGTTTCCAGGAAGAGGTATCAGAGAGGAAAGAGGAGAGTCACAGAAAGATTGATCTAGTTTTGAAGAGGGTCCATCCTGAGTATCCAGTTGAGCAGTGATCAACAAATCCGTGTGAGGAAACTACCCAAGCCCAAGATAACATTGCTGAGCAATGTTATCTCTATCTTTTTTGGTAATTTTTTCCCCGAATGCTGAGCAATGTTATCTCTATCTTTTTTGGTAATTTTTTCCCCCTAAGCCGAAGGCAGCTGCCTAACCGAATGAGCCACCCAGGTGCCCCTAATGGACATTTTTTTAATTTTAAAAATAATCTATTAAGTACACAAATCCAAGAATCCCAAAGTACAAGAAACATGCAGAAAACTATACCAGAGCCAACATAATTAAATTCTCAAAACCAGTGAGAAGCAGAAAATCTTAAATTCAGTGAGAGAATAGAGACATATTACATACAGAAGAATAAAGATAAGGATGGAAGTGTATATCCTGTTGTAAACAATGGAAATGAGAAGACAGCAAAACAAAAATTTTAAAATAGTGTGAGACAAAAATTGCCATCCAGAACCAGAGGGAAATCAACGGATTTTTTTAATAAAAATTAAAACAATAGAGAAACTAAATAAAAGTTGAAATCTAGTTCTTTGAGAAACTCAATGAAATTAATAAACCTCTAGACTGAGGTATCAGGAAAAAAGAGAGAAGACACAAAGGAGTAATATCAGGACTGGGAAAGGTGACATCAGTAGAAGTACTACATATATTAAAGGACAATAAGAGATTATGAACAACTTTATGCTAATAACTACAATAGTTTAAATAAAATGGACAAATTCCTTGAAAGATACAAGCTACTTCACCTTGCTTCCTCAAGCTAACTCAAGAAGAAATAGAGAACCTGAATTATGTGTCTTAGAGCAACTGAAACTGAGTTTAACAACAACAATCTTCACACAAAGAAACTCCAAGAGTACATGGTTTCCCCAGTACGATCTATAAAAAGAAAAGAAAAGAAAAGAAAAAACTACTATCAATTCTACAAAAACTCTTTCAGAAAATTGAAGAGGAAGTAGTACTTCCTAACTGATTCTTTGAGGCCAGGATTACCCTGATACCCAGATTAGAAAACCACAGACCAATATTCCTCATGAATATAGATGCAAAATTTCTAAATAAAATCTTAGTGAATCAAATACAATATATAAAAAAACTAATACTTCATGACCAGATGGAATTTATCCTAGGAATACAAAGTTGATTTAAGATTTGAAGATCAATCAATGTAATTTACCATATCAACAAACTAAAACAATCAAATCCAAGATATAATCATCTCAATAAGTACAGATAAAATATTTAATAAAATCCAATACGTACTCCAGATAAAAACTCACAGCAAAGTAGGAATAGGAAGAAACTTTTTAACCTAAAAAGGATACCTATGAGGAAACTTTATAGCTAACATTATACTTAATGGCAACAAACTGAATGCTTTCCCCCTAAGTTCAGGAACAAGATAGGGATATCAGCTCTCTCCTATAATGTTGTACCACAGGATCTAGCAAGTGAAAGAAAGCAAGAAAAGAAATAAAATTTACCCAAATTGGAAAGGAAGAAGTACAACTGTCACTATTCATACACAACATGAATGTGTACGTAGAATATACAAAGCAATCTAGAAAAGTGCTACCAGAACTAATAAGTGAGTTTATCAAGATTTGTTAAATGAGGCACAAGATCAATAGGCAAAAATCAATTGTACTTCTATACTAGCAATAAACAATCACAAATTAAAATTAATCACGAATATCACAATAGCATCAAAAATAGGAAAGTAGGGATGATTTTGACAAAAGTCATGAAAGATTTATGCAGTGAAAACTACAAAACATTGCCAAGAGAAATTAATCAGGTCATAAATAAATAGAGAAATATACTAGGCTCATGGTTCAATATTTTCAAGATGTCAATTCTCCCCAATTGAACTATAGGTTTAATATAATCTCAAACATAATCCATTTGGTTTTTTAATATAAATTGCCAAACTTTCCAAAATCCATATGGAAATACAAAGGATAAGTCAGAACAAACTTGAAAAAAGAAGAACAAAGTTGAAGGACTAAAACTAGCTGATTTCAGTAGTTATTTAAGCTTCTGCACCTTAGGTAGTGTGGTGTTCAACAAGATAGACAAATAGATTAATGAAACAGAATATAGAGTCCAAAAGTAGATTCACACTTTTATGAGACCCTGATTTTGAAAAAAATGCAAAGCAATTTAGTGAAGAAAGGATAGTCTTTCCAAAAAATTATATTGGGACAACTAGATATTCACATGCAAAAAATGAACTTCAATCTTAATACAAAAATTACCTTAAATGGATCATAAAACATAAAAGTAAAATCCAAACTTCTTAAAGAAAACATTGGAGGAAATTTTGTGGTCTTGGTGAGGTACAAATTTCTTAGCTAAGACATCAAAACTACGATTTATTTAAAAAATTAGTTATTCAGATTGCATCAAAATTAAAAACTCCTCAAAAAGCCTTATTTAGAGACTGAAAATAAATTATTCTATCATCTATTGTTTTTAAAGTAGTTATAATTAGCCATACATAGTCACCATCCTCTTGAACTGGTAGTATAAACAGAGAAGAATTGAATATAAGATACAAAACAGCATAAGACTTACAAATATTAAGTAACATAAAAAATAAAATTCACTAATTCTGATGGGAAGAGAAAAACTTGTGTTGAGCACAAAAGAAATTTTAAAAAGATGGGATGTGGGCTGGTCCTTGAGTAAAGAGTAGGGTTTAGATATACAGACAGCAGTTAAAGAAATCACTAAGGAAATAAAAACATGAATAGGGTGCAGGGATGAGAATATATATAAAAATTAAACAAACAAACAAACAAACATGCTGGCAGGTGCTTACTCAGGTAAGAGGAAAGCTGAAGAATTGGATTACTAAGATACTATGTGGGATATTGAATGCCAGGCTAAGTTGTCTACATGCATTGGAGAACAACAGAGAGCTCAGGTCAAATGTGGTCGAATCAGTTATGAGAAAAAATATTTAGACTGTTTGTTGTATGGTTTGGAAACTGTACTAACAATAGATGTGGAGACCTGAAGGACTTTTTGCAAGAATGGTAACCAAAATTTTCTTGCCACTGATGTGGAAAAAACAGCTTTATATCTATTGTAGTTATTGTGTAAATTACACCGTAATATTATTTGCCTGGTTTTTTAGCCAGTGCATTTGATGCTAAGACAGTCTTTAGAGTTTAAGAAGTTTAAACTGTTTGAAGAAGTTTCATCATTTCTTCATGAATATAAATCCCCTTGCTATTATTGTTTTTGTCAGAATTTTAAGTATTGGGTAAAACCCTTCCTATAGCATATATTTCCTAAGACGTGCTCAAAGGGTGAGCAGAATCTGGTTATTTTTTTCAAATTCAGGCTAACTAAGTGGTTGGTCTAATTTCATAATTCTGGTATAAATTTCCTAAAACTCTGAGACTCAACTCCCTGAGTGGGTTCCTCAACCAAAATGAAGGGGAAAAAAATCCTGTACCTTTTCATTTACCCTCTTCAGTAGAGATCTGGGACCAACTAAACTTTGTTAATACATCTTCCCTTTTGTTACCTAGGAACATAAACTGCTAACAATGCTTGCCCAGTAATAGCTCTTTTTTTTTCCTGTTAAATGGAGCCACCTGACGATAAACTGTACACTTTTGTTGTTTAGGACAGTTTAGCTTCACCTTTTTCCTAATCTTTATGTAAGATTTATGTATTTCTAATATTTTTTTTCAGATTGAGTAAAGCCAAAAATATTGGAGAACCCAAGCTAAAACCAAAGCTGTGCCCTACTTAGCAGAATAATAGCAGACTTGGAAAAAAAAAAAAAGCTTTATAGTCAGACATGTCCAATTTGACTACTACTTCAGGTATGTGACTTTGGGCAAGTTATTTCATCTCTCTGTGTTTCAGTTTCTTCTTTTGTAAAATATGGATTATAATTGTACACCTACCTAATAAGATTGCTGTATAGATTAAAGGATGTGTAATGACTTAGCACAGGATCTGAACAGAGTTCACACATATTCTTGTTATTACTGTTATCCAATTGTTGTGTATATCTGGGTCCATCTAAAACTCTCCAAAGGCTATAAATGTCTTTTATGTCATTGGTGTCTGAGGCCTCACAGAACATGCTGTGAACCTACTGAGTGGAAATTGGATCCATCTTGGATGACACCACCACATATACTTGAGCTATGAGTTGTTATATTGATGGGAGGGAGGCCAACTGGGAATAAGTGAAAAGTGTAAAAGAGATTTTGGGGGTCTACATAAGTTTTTTTTTTTTCAAAATGTACCCCTTTGAGCCAAGATTATAGACATCCATAGCATCATGATGCTTGTATGCATGAGAATATCAGACCAAACTCTCTCTTTGCCACTCCAGAAATCTGAAGGATTAAAGCATTAAAAAGAGGTGGCCATAGAACCTTCAATTTGATATAAATTATCCTCCCTGCTTTCTCACCTGACTTTAAAAAAGATTTTCTCCAACTAAGGAAAGAGGGCAAACAAAATTATTTTTATTGTTGACTATTATTACCACACTTTTTAATGATAGGTTATTTATTGTGTACCTACTATGAGTTAGACACGGTACTAGATACTTAATTGTTATTCCACTCACCCTAAAAAAAAAATCAATGCTATGGAGTCATTATTATATTTCTCATTTGTAGATGAGAAAGCTGAGGCTTGAATATAGTAACTAATTTGCCCAAAGACATATAGCTCATAAATATCACGTGTGGGCTTTGAACTCAATTGTCTGATGCGATAGTCCATGTGTTCCTGCTGTGGAATGCTTTCAAGCATTGTCTGGGGTTGAGATTGCTTATGCACCTAGTTCTGGGAATCACATTTTGACTTTAACATTACTTATAAAAAATTGTTTATATAATTTCAAACAAATTACTTCAACTCAGTTTTCTCAACTGTTATTTATCCTAGTGTTTTTTTTTTTTTAACAAGGGAAAAATGCAATTCAATCCTGTAAGTTACATTAATTTGCATGTTCTATATAAGGCTGTTTCCTCATCACCATGATTATGATTTTATAGCCCATATTAGTTAACAAGGATTTTCAGGTACCTTCAAAACAATAATTTTTAGCAATTAAAACATTTTGTTGAATTAACGTTAGAACCTAAAAATAATCATAAATTTTTTAAATTGCCATAATTACCCAAGGGATTTTCCAGTTTGATCACAAAGATCACAGAAAAGCATAGAACAAGTTTTCAGACACTTAGTACATCAGCAAATAAGTTCAGCTTTATCAAGAAAAATATAATACAAACAAATTTATTGCCATTTATCACTTACACTAGCCTCTACAGCAGTTTGAATTTCCTCAACATCAAATCTCAATGAATATATAAAAGGAGTATCTTACGATGATAAGTAGACGTATGATACATATATATTTTAACTCTCCTTATACACATAGTATCAGATTTTCAAAGTTCAGATCATGCGATTTGATCCACATGAGGAATCTATAAAGAGAAATAGTAGAAGATGAGGTACAAATGGATTTTAAGGACAAATTGCAAGAGTCTTCCCTGAGAATCTAAAGATTTTGTATTTTACAGTGTGACAATGAAAAACCATTAAGTATATCTGACTAAAGAAGGTATACACTTGAAGTTTGGGGTTAGAAATACCAGCAGTATGTCAGAAGAATTCAAATAGGGAAGGAGACTAAAGGCAAGAACAGTCCAAGTGACTATTTAAAGCTTGGCGATTAAAATAATGGCAGCAGTGAGAAAGAAAAATGAATAAAAGAAATAGACAAATCATAGTCCACTCTAGTTGGTGGGGGCTGAGTCTGCAAAGAAAATGTTGAATCTGATAAAGAATAGATATATCAAAAATAGAAGTAGGACCGTTACCCCAAAAGTAAAGACAGTTATGAAGGAATTGTTTAAGCATAGAGAATTTGACGTGATTTCAAGATAATAAGAATTAGCCAGGCAAAGAGTTGGAAAAATATAGAACTGAAGCCCGGGATCAGGTTAGTAGGTTTGACAATCAGTTACCAAAAGAAGATGTTTTCAAAGAATAAAAAATGAGAAGAAAGATAAGAGGCTTGGACTAAACACTAACATATTTTCCACATGAAAGAGAGAGCAATACAGAGAATCAAAGGCCAGAGAAATAGCCATAGCATGATATATATATTTAAGAAGACCTAGGAAGATAGACTTTCAAAATGAAGACGGAGAGGAGGATAAGAACTGTATTCTTTGTCTTCACAATGTTAGGAATCAGAATTTTAAACCAAAGGGAAAAAGAGAGGCAAAAAATATAAATAAGAATGTTTTAAGTTACTGAAGAGAAAGCAGAGAAGGGAATAATATTTACCGAGGACCTATTATGTGCTGATATACATATGTGCTGGACCTTGTGTGACAGAACTAAAGAACTGAATATTAATTAGAGAACGTTTCTTCTAAGAACAATCCCAGGGCAACAGAACCATCTTATAAATGACTCAGAAGAGATACTAATGGGAAAATTGGCTCAAGTTAGAAGAGCCAATTTTTCACTACAGTTGAAAAATTTTCAAAACCCAACTACTACGGTCAACAGATATTTCTTCCAAGTTGTTAGGTGAATTGAAGCAGCAGAGCCATCATACGTCACTAGTAGAGTTTTGAAGCAGAGTGATATGGTGATGTGTGTGAAATGTGTACGGAAAGGTAGAACAGAGTTCAAGGTCACTCTCTACTACTTAGACTACCATGAACAGCTCACTGAGATTCAGTCTATTCTTATAAAAAAACAAGGGAATTATGATAGAAATGTCTATAATATATTAATTTTTACGATCATGACATTGAATAACTTTACATAATGGAATACAGAAATGAATCTTATCTTAACGCTTGAAAACAATGAACCACAGGTAAATCATGTTATATAGACCAGGACAGCAGCTGGCCCCAAATTAGGTCATAATCTTCATGTATAAATACTTCTCACAAGTCTTTGAACTTAGAGAGGAGACAAGATGTTATTCAACACATACGCTGGAGGTTTCATCATCAAAATTAAAGCACATTCAAGTGACATGAAAGAATGATTTCCATTCTGGGAGATGAAAAACAATATCCAAATTAAATAAGACACAGTTGATACTCATAAGGTCAAAATAAATATATAACAATTTGACAACATAACACTGGAGACATTAAGCTAGGGTTGGCAGTTGAAGGAGAAAATCAAATTCTACTTGTCAGGGACAATGAGTATCATTAGGATTTTTCTTTTTACAACTGTTCATTTTATAAAAAGACATTTTTTATTTGTAGGATTACACTTGAGGACACAAAAATGAGAAAATTAAAGACTCACATCAAAAAAAAAAAAAAGGAAAGATTCAAATTGGCAATCACAAAGGTAATGATGAGAGGTTCACTCCCAAGTTTGATCTCTGCCTTGTGTACTCTGGCCTCACAAACATTACAGTAGCACCTCCTGGGTAAAATAAACTTGATTTAGAGTCTACATATCCTCTTCCCAGTTAGACACACATTCAGTTGCTCCTAGGGGGATATTTTATGACGCCAAGTGTTCATTGCCGCAATATAAATGGGAGAAAAGTGGAAGAGAGGAGGAAGGAGCAAACTGAAAAGAGAAATTTTATTTGTGTTTAAAGTTCAGGTTTAGAGTTACAGTATCAACAGTTTTAGCTCTGAAAACAAATCTTCAGTGCTCTTATTAGAAGCACGGCTAAAGGACTTCACTTATTATTTATTGCAAGCTTCAACAATCTACATACACACACAAAAAAATCATTCGAAAAAATCAGGAATCACTGCAATAAAGACCCAAGAAAGTGTTGCTATATGAAATGCACGTAGACACTAAATTCTAAAGATCTAAGATATTATTATATAGCCAAAAAGAGATATCTATTTATTGTACCACATGTTCTTCTGCCTTCTGATGTCCAAAAGCTAGAGATATATCTAAATTTAGTTTATATAAACTAGATCCACTGAAAAATCCATTGACATGACAAAACCTCCCACTGCCAACAAAAGCCATTTACATCTCCAGCTCGTTTGAGGATGAGCAATTAATCTTTGCTTACCACCCATGCAACAGAGTGCAAAGATGTACACATCTTCCCCGCATATAAACTTCAGGAGCAGAGCTACACAGATTAGTTTGCAAAACATAATGCCCTAGGCAGTTGGAGATAAGAAACTCCTCTACTTAAAAAAATACATTTTTAGTAATCTAGTCATATAGCTTGCTTAAGAGTTTTACAATTTAATATCGTAGCTGAGGTAAGGTATCTCAGATTATGCCTGTACTGCAAGATTTCCTCATAAGGTGCTGGAAATGTAAATCAATATTCATAATTTCTTTTATTTTAATTAATCATTTCTAATGGAGTTTAAGATACATGTAAGATTGAAATGTGTGACAACCTGCATATGTTTTCTAGGGCTACCATGACAAAGTACCACAGATTGGATGGCTTAAGCGACAGAAATTTATTGTTTCACAGTTCTGGAGCCTAGAAGTCTAAGACTGAGCTGTTGGCAGGATTGATTCCTTCTGAGAGTGGCGACCTCAGACATCCCTTGGCTTGTAGATAGTATTCCCCTGTGTCTTCACATCATCTTCCCCCTGTAAACTCTCCCTGTGTCAAAATTTCCTCTTCTTGTAAGGACACCAGTTCATACTGGATTAGGAGCCCACCCTAGTCCAATATGACCTCTTCTTAACTAATTACATCTGCAGTGACTCTACTTCCAAATAAGATCACATTCTGAGGTATCAGGGATTAAGACTCCAGTATATCAGTTTTGAGAAGGACACAATGCAACCCATAATACAACCCTAAACATTAAGTTAAAAAAAGTACTGAAAACTAAAAATTTTATAACATTTCTTATTCTCTAATTCTTACAGGTCTACAACAATTATACTTAATTTATACATTCCTGGATTTATACGTTCTCTGTGGAAATTAAGTCCACAGAAAAAGTTTTAACGTTAAAAATCACAGAACAAGAGCAAGAGAAATCATCGAAGACATTAAAAACAAACTATCAGGATAAGATGTGTTAGAATGTTTTCATTTAATTACTTCCAAAGGTATGTCAACAATTATTTATGGAAAGACTTTAGTAGCATTTTAGCATTTGGGAAATATATAGATAACAAGTTGATGTATACACCTGGGTTTGGCTCAAACCTGACATAGACAAAATTATCACTTTTTCAGCTCTATATAGCACTAGTTAACTTCACTGACGTTTAGTAAATGCCAAGAACTATTATACTTTTTTTTAGCATTATCCCATTTTATTTTTTATTTATCTTTTTTGTAATTTCAAGTTTTTATTTAAATTCCAATTAGTTAACATATAGTGTAATATTAATTTCAGGAGTAGAATTTAGTGATTCATCACTTACATACAACATCTAGTGATCATCACAATAAGTGCCCTCCTAATACCCATCACCCATTTAGCCCATCCCCTACCCACCTTCCCTCCAACAACCCTCTGTTTGTTCTCTATAGTTAAGAGTCTGTTTTACCGGTTTGCCTTTCTCTTTTTTTTCCCCATGTTCATCTGTTTTGTTTCTTAAATTCCACATATGAATGAAATCATATGGTATTTGTCTTTCTCTGACTTATTTTGCTTACCATAATACTCTCTAGCTCTATCCACACCATTGTAAAAGGCAAGACTTCATTCTTTTTGATGGCTGAGTAATATTCCATCATATACATATAAAATATATATATAATATATATATTATATATATACCAAACATTCTTTATCCATTCATCAGGCAATGGACATTTGGGCTCTTTCCATAATTTGTCTATCGTTGATAATGCTGCTATAAACATTGGGGTGCATGTTTTTCTTTAAATCAGTATTTTTGTATCCTTTGGGTAAACACCTAGTAGTGCCATTAGTAGATCATAAGGTAGATTTTTATTTTTTTTATTTTTTTTAAAGATTTTATTTATTTATTTGACAGAGAGAGACACAGCGAGAGAGGGAACACAAGCAGGGGGAGTGGGAGAGGGAGAAGCAGGCTTCCCGTGGAGCAGGGAGCCCGATGCGGGGCTCGATCCCAGGACCCTTAGATCATGACCTGAGCCGAAGGCAGACGCTTAAGGACTGAGCCACCCAGGCACCCCCATAAGGTAGATTTTTAACTTTTTGAGGAACCTCCATACTGTTCTCCAGAGTGGCTACACTACCATTTCTCTGCATCCTTGCCAACATCTGTTGTTTCCTGTGTTATTAACTTTAGCCATTCTGACAGGTTTGAGGTGATACCTCATTGTCTTTTTGATTTGTATTTCCCTGATGAGGAGTGATGTTGAGCATCTTTTCATGTGTCTGTTGGTCATCTGGATGTCTTCTTTGGAAAAATGTCTATTCATGTCTTCTGCCCATTTCTTAACTGGATTATTTGTTTTGGGGGGTATTGAGTTTGAGAAGTTCTTTATAAATTTTGGATACTAATCCTTTATCGGATACATCATTTGCAGATATCTTCTCCCATTCTGAAGGCTCCCTTTTAGTTTTGTTGATTGTTTCCTTCACTGTGCAGAAGCTTTTTATTTTGATGAAATCCCAGTAGTTGATTTTTGCTTTTGTTTCCCTTGCCTCTGGAGAAGTGCCTGGCAAGAAGTTGCTGCGGCAAAGGTCAAAGAGGTTGCTGCCTGTGTTCTCCTCTAGGACTTTGATGTTTTCCTGTCTCACATTTAGGTTGTATTAATTTTCTCAATTAATACAACTCTGTGAGAGATGTTGCCACTTTCCCTGCATCCATTGAAGGACATATGTCTTTGGGAGGGTAGGTCACTCAGCCAGAGACACATAACTTGTTCAGAGGTTCTTAAAACTCCTGAAATGTTTCAGATGTTAGAGATGACAATATTTTAGAGAAAACTAGGAATGTATACACCTTTGAGAAAATTATGCAACATTAATTTTTTGGATTAAAATATTACATAAAAAATCTTTCCAAACATAAAAGGTAAAAATTTGGGTAAATTAATTCCCAAAAAGTGGTGGATTTGATTTCTCTTTCAAAGTAAATTAGTAAACAACCCAAAGCTACATTACTTATCTGGGCGATATATTAGATTGTATAATCTGCATTGTCAACAAGGTTAGAATACTGAAAGATACATTTTTTGAACAAAGAGGGTTGTCAGCTGCAGTAGAGATTACTGATGCTCACCACAGCCATTTATCCTCTCGTATTCCCTGTTTCCCATTTTCATATATTAGATGGGACCTTGTGACCTCACAGGGGACTGTGAGGAGAAGTGGCCTGTATCACTTACAGAGGCTTCCGCCTACCCTTCTGACACTCACAAGCCCTGGCAGTTTTGTGCTCTGTCATTCTGGATCCTCAAGGTGCAGTCTGAAAGGAAGTCACCTTACTGAGGCACCTGCAACACACTTTGTCTATCAAGACACTAAGTGTATTTGTCACCAGAGCATAGCCCAATCTACCCCAACTAATAACAGAAACACCAATATTAGACTTCATTTATTTGTCTGTCACTTTTAAGCATCCTTAAGATTTGTCCAAAAAATGTAACAATTTCACCTGGACAGTCAGAGAAGCCCAACATGCAGGTGACTTCTCCCTAGAGAAATCAGATTGGCAACACAAAAAAAAGAAAGGCCTAATGCATGGTATGAAATCTATTCTGCACTTCGTAACTGTTCTAAATGTATGGGACAGATGGAGAAACAAACTGCCATCAAAAAGTTGCCAGCTTTGACATTCCTGGGACAAAACAGGCTTCCAAAAGGGCATAACTCCGTGAGGCTTCAAAATCTGGAGGGCTAATTCACTTCATCGCCTTCATCAAATTGTGAGGAATAGTACAATGTTCACTGGGATAAAACTAATGGAGAAAACAGGGAATGTTCTGGTGCTTTTGTGCAAATCAGGCATTTTATTTTAACTTTAGAATTTTGCACAAAACCACCAAAAAAATTCTTTTGAATTTAAGGAACTGACAGCTGATCAATGTGATTGCTCTAAACCTGTGGTGCTGAAGTTATATAATTGTCTATAGAGACTATAAAATTTCAGACATTAGCCCTGGAAAAAATATATTTGTTACAACCTGGATATTCGCTGAACTATTTGAACTCTCAGTGAACATTGCAGGGTCTGGAGTCTGACTACATTTGAGTCCCAGCTATTCCACTTAACTGGAATGTGACTTTGGACAAATAAATTGTTTTGCCTCTTATAAAATGGGAATTATTCCCACATTATAGTGCAGTGAGGCTTAAAGGAGTCTTATATATGATAATCCATCTACCACAGGGTCTGACACATAGAATGTACGCAATGCCTTTTAATTAGTAAACACAATGCCTTTAATTAGTATTACATGAACAGAATTAAATCAAGATGCAAATAACAAACTACTTGAAATCTTTAGTTTGAGCACAAGCAAGTATGCTGCATTCACGAATAGCTGAGGCTTTTGGGTTTGTTTATTGAGCTCAAATTTGTTTTACTTCTTCAACATTGGATGAATAATTGAGTGAACTTGGATGAATTATTTAGTTGCCCAATTCTTCAGTTTCTCCCTCTGTAAACTGAGGTTAAAAAATACAGTCCAACTTAGAGGAATGTGAGAAATAAGTGTGAAAAACCACAAAATGTCCTTTTATCATGACATTACTATTTCCAAAAGTCCAAGAGGGATGTTTATCTACATCATTACTATTTAGAAAACTTATTAAATCTAAGTACAAAAATGTTTATTTTATCATTGTGTTGTAGTTATTTCCAAGATAATGAAGATCCAGCATTTGATAATATATGAAGCCAATACTCAAAACATCAGTATTTAGAAATATTATGGGAAATTACTATATATTTTAAGAAACTCTTAAAGATGAAATACGAAAAGGATGTTAATGGGCACCCGGCTGGCCTAGTCAGTAGAACACGGGACTCTTTTTTTTTTTTTTAAAGATTTTATTTATTTATTTGAGAGAGAGAGAATGAGAGAGAGAGAGCACATGAGAGGGGGTAGGGTCAGAGGGAGAAGCAGACTCCCTGCTGAGCAGGGAGCCCAATGCGGGACTCGATCCAGGGACTCCAGGATCATGACCTGAGCCGAAGGCAGTCACTTAACCAACTGAGCCACCCAGGCGCCCTGAACATGGAACTCTTGATCATGAGTTTGAGCCCCACATTGAGTGGAGAGATTACTTTAAAAAAAGAAGGATTTTAATACTTTATATCTAATAGCTGAAATATTTTGCATAGATTATAATTGGAATAGTGAAATCTGTCCACAATAAAAGCTTTACTGAGTATATTTTAAGAAACAATTAAAACATCTCTGTATAGTTCAGCATTTCAGATAGTTACAGGATGATGTTGAGAAAATACACACAGCTGAAATACACTATATGTTATTTGGGGAAGTAGTTAAAAAAAAATGGAATAGAGCTGGGAACACAGAGCAGGAGCAAATATAACTTTCCATGAGTTTTTCTTTGGTTAGGCAGGGTACTGTTAAAGTAGAGAAAGAAGCCAGGAAATCACATTTCTACTTCACTACCAATCTTTTTAGTAAGGAGATACTCTTTCAGTACCCAGGAAAATATGTACATGCCATCTCTCCTGTCTCCGTTTCAGAAAAAAGTTCATGAACATGGAGCTGACTTTATCCATGAACTCTGTTGAGCATCTCTACATGGCCCCAGCACCAGGGGACAAGGGCTCCTACATGACCTCCCCAAAGGAGCTCTCTCCATGCATCCTAAATACAATAGGAGTTTTGGGTTGTTTTTTGTTTTTTGCTTTTTTTTTTTTTTTAATTGTGGCTACCAAGTAAATTAACGAATTTTTAAAAAGCCATCCCATAGTTCAATTATTCAACAATAAAGGGCCAAGAAGAAACATGCATGTTAGGTCTAAGATCAAGCCCCTTTGGCTTTCTGTACTCATTTTTAGGGGCTCATATACTCAGAGTAACAACTGATTTTCCCAGAGTTTCATAACTGCACCCCCAGGGTTTGAGTGGGAGTTATGACACTGTCAGTAAACTTGTCCCCTGCCCAGTGGAGGCCAAAAGGGAAGCTGGGAACTCCTCTGTAGACATCCCACTTATAACACCTGCATGTTCATGACCGTGAACCTATAGTCAGGAGAGGGTCTACCCCCACCAGGACTCCAAACCATCTTCCCCAACCTCCTCAACTCCATCATCAGGACAAGGACATCACTTACCCCTCCTTCTCGCCCATCTCCACCCAAATCACCACCCAGCCAGCAGGAGCTTTAATCTCTTCAAACTTTTAGGCCTTTTTTTACATTTAGTCACCTCCAGAAGCCCCAGATACAGGGGACAACTCTCACTCTCTGTATGCTAGCCTCTTCATTTTTCCCACCCCTTGGCTCTCTTAGATCCCTTCTACTGTGCCCTCTAGAACACACGGTCCAGCATTAGAGAAATCCCCTTTATCCCCCACCCCTTTCCAGAATGTTCTCTCCTCCGTCTCTAAAAAAACTAGCTCTTCCTTGAGGTCTTAACTCCCCAACAGCTTTCACCAGTGGTGTCTGTTGTTACTACCACTGTGCTTGTCCCGTGGGAACTGGAAGTGAAGTAGACATCTTTGCTGTTTATTGCTGCTCTCAGGCCATTCTTCCCTCCTTCTCCCTAAAAAATAAGCCTCCTTTAAATCTCATATTATCCATTTATATCCCCACAAACTGTCATTTTTGCTGCATGTGTTTCCCTCACATTTTTCCCAGTCTCTCCCTTACATTTTTCCATGACTTAGCTTGTAGCTCATTATCCATCTCCAGCATTGCTCCTGTGTATATTCTTGTGGGTTCAAAATTTATGTTGTTGATCCTTCTCCACCTTAGTCTCTCATTTCCATACATTCCTCTTCTACAGTGATCCTGTCCTCTACACTTCCACATTACTACCTTCCATGATCACACCCCATGTGTCATTCCTGTCAATGCCAATAACTGCAATTTCTTTGTCATCTCAATTTTACAACTCCCATTCACTGACCACCAATTTCTATCATTCTATGGAATTTCCTGTAATAATATACTGACTCCAAAATACTGAGAACATACTGGGATCTCCAATCCATTGATTTTGTTACTTTTCACCACCCCTTATCTTGATATTTTCTCTCTCCTTTTTATTTAGCTTGAATTCCATGGTTTAACATAATCATCACCTTGCTTATACCCTTGACTTCCTCCCCTTTGTCACACTTTATCATACTTTCTTGGCAAAAGCACAACACTTGTTCAATCCAGGTCTGTAACTCTTCTAGCCCTCCATCCATGGTTAAGAGAAAATCTCTCAGTTGTGCTGACTGTTCTCATTTTAATTTCATGAATATCAAGTGCACATTTACCACTACACATTCACAATATGTCCTTAATCAACTGAAGTGATCACTTTTGGGAGCCTGGGTGGCTCAGTTGGTTAAGCATCTGCCTTCAGCTCAGGTCATGATCCCAGGGTCCTGGGATCAAGTCCCACATCGGGCTCCCTGCTCAGTGGGTAGCCTGCTTCTCCCTCTGCCTCTCCTCCTTCTCCCTGCTCGTGCCCTCTTTCTCACTCTCTCTCAAATAAATAAATAAAATCTTTAAATAAATAAATAAATAACTACTTCACTAGTGTATTTGCTCTTCCTCTCCCCAGATGACCCTATCACACCTTTCTTTTCTGTCCTCAAATCTTCAAGAGTCTCATCCCAAAATTCACTCTGAGCCAATGACACTCTTTCATACTTCTTTGACAAAATTTAAGCATCAGAAGAGAACCTCCATAGATTTCCAACACCACCTACACCCACCTATCTCCCCTACCACCTATCTGTATTCACATCATCTGCCTCCCCACCTGGCACCATAGATATAAACTATCCATTCATCTCCCAAAATCCCATTCCTCCATTCTAGATCCTACCCTTACTTTTCTAAGGATATCACTATGGCAGTTTTTTTACTTTTCTGTATTATACATAATCCATTCTCTCTCTTTTCCCCACTTGCCTCTCCTCTTCTCCCTCTCTTTTCTCTCCCTCTCTCTTTCTCTTTTCATCAGTATAAAATTATATCGCTAGCTCTATCATTTTACAGCTTTTCACAACCCCATCAGTTCCCCAGTATTTATTGTCCCATTTCCTTCATCCACTTTGCAACAAAACTCTTCAAAAGTGTTTACATTTCCTTTTTCCATTCCTCCTGCCCAATCCTACCTCAGACCTACTCCATTCTTGATTTTGCTCCAACTATTCACCAAATCTGTTTTTTGTCAAGATTACAAATGACTTCTATAACACGAAATGATTAATTCTTAGTCTACAGCACATTGCTGATCTGTCAGCAGCTTTTGACAAAGCTGATTGTTCCCTACATCTGAACTTCCAGGACACCATGTCTTTTATGTCCTTTCTCATTGTTCACTCTTTCTCAATCTACTGTGCATGCTCCTCCTCTTATCCCAGATCTCTGATTTCATAATGCTGCAGGGCCCAGGTCTTGGTCCTTTATCATCACTCAGTTTCCTACTGATTTCATATAGTCTTATGGCTTCAAAAATAATCTTTTTGTTGATGACTCTGAAATATATATAGTTCCAATTGAAACTTTTATTCTAAATTTCATATTCATATACCCAACCACCTACTCAATATCTATAGTAGAGAGATATTTCAATCAATGTATCCAACAGGGTGGAAGAGGAAAGAAGAGAGTGATTCAAAGTTGGACATTAAGGGGCACCTGGGTGGCTCAGTCATTAAGTATCTGCCTTCGGCTCAGGTCATGATCCCGGGGTCCTGGGATTGAGCCCCACATCAGGCTCCCTGCTAGGCAGGAAGCCTGCTTCTCCCTCTCCCGCTCCCCCTACTTGTGTTTCCTCTCTCACTATCTCCCTTTCTGTCAAATAAATAAAAATTTTAAAAAATCTTCAAAGTTGGACATTAAGAGAATCTAAAAATAAAACAAAAGAAATCATCATGGCAGAGTCACACATTTTGATATTAGAGGCTATTCATTGAATTACACAAACAAAAGATTATAGTAATGCCAACCTAAAAGTACTATAAAATGTCATTATTTTTAGAAACTGCATGTTAATAAATGCAATCAACCCTCTAAGTATTAATTATTTCATGCTGTTTTAAATCTTCTCCTCTCCTAAATCTTTAATATTCTTTCATATTTCACTTTCCCATTTAGTTTGAATAAAAGTGATATAGATTATATTCTTAAATACAAAATCTAAATTTTCTCCCACATTTCTGAACTAAAAGCAAAACAATAATTCTGTAATGATTTTTTTCACAAAAGAAAACCTTTTAAAACCTTTGTAACTGATGATTATGTAGAGGTCAATTTGAAATGACAATCAATTCATCATAAAGCTGTGGTACTGAAACTGTAGGAATTGGGAGAAACATTGTATCTGTCTTTGTATATTTTATAAAGTAATGATAATATTTATGCATATTCATCGAATCTTATTTATACACATGTTAAACCAACATATACATAAACATCGTCTTGAAAAATATAAATTCAGTGGGCTTTTTCCCTAGGGCTAACCACTGAATGTTTAAAACACTAAAACACTCAAGTGATGTTGGTTAATTCATTTTACCTTTAAAGATAATACCTTTCATCTGAAACACTGGCTCAAGTTTTCAGCACTGAATTCCAAGTAAGCCTTAAACTCTAATATTAAAAATGGATAAAAGAGGGCGCCTGGGTGGCTCAGTTGGTTGAGCGACTGCCTTCGGCTCAGGTCATGATCCTGGAGTCCCTGGATCGAGTCCCGCATCGGGCTCCCTGCTCAGCGGGGAGCCTGCTTCTCCCTCTGACCCTCCCCCCTCTCATGTGCTCTCTCTCTCTCTCATTCTCTCTGTCTCAAATAAATAAATAAAATCTTTAAAAAAAGTGGATAAAAGAAATAAGTATAAACTCTCTATATAAACTCATCAATCCATCACCAACGACTTATTGTCTAAACATGAGAGGTTACATCATTACCAACTGATATTAAAATTGAAATTGTGGGGCGCCTGGGTGACTCAGTCATTAAGCGTCTGCCTTCAGCTCAGGTCATTATCCCAGGGTCCTGGGATCGAGCCCTGCATCAGGCTCCCTGCTCCGCGGGAGGCCTGCTTCTCCCTCTCCCACTCCCCCTGCTTGTGTTCCCTCTCTCGCTGTCTCTCTGTCAAATAAATAAATAAAATCTTAAAAATAAATAAATAAATAAAATTGAAATTGTCCCCTTTTTGCAAAAAGCTTCTGGTACTATTTCAAACTTATAAACTCATTTTATTTTAAAGCTGTTTCTGTTGCTTCATCTGTTTCCCACTAAGGCTAGATCATTGCTGTAGTCTTATTAGGATTTAGAAGTGATGCTTCTCAAGATGAGGTCATGGAGTTACCTTTGGAATTTACCTTCTTAAAGTCAGGACCCCTTGGAGAATTATACTAAAGAATCAGAAAAGAAATGAAGACAATGACTAGACGATTACTGTTTCCTCCTCATCAAATAAAGATTTTTGATTGGCCAGTTTTTATTACTCACAGAGTTAATGAGCCTCAACAGATGTTTAATCTGGTATGAAGCAGACTCTGTAACTTGGTGTGAAAATGTAAGCATTCCATCCTTTGCCTAGGCATCTTCAGCATGGAACATGGTCAAAAGTTCAATCCATTCCTGCCTGTCTTCCTATTTGTCTGTTCTTGTTGATGTCACATTCCATTGCCACTACCAAATATTTCAAACTATTTTCTTCCCTCTTCTTTTCTTAAAAATGCTAAAACAGTCAAAACTTGAACAAAGGTGAATGTCTTAATCTCTGCTGTCAAGTCAGCAGTTCATATTTGCCCTCTGTGGCTGGAAGCACACTCTTCATCTACCTGTGATGGTGAGCTGGAGCAGTGCTGTTCATATGGTTACCGCTGGATTCCTGTGTCAGCACTTTTCATGCTAATCCAGCTGTTCACTCCTTCCCAGTGGTTGGACAGTCAGTTAGTGAAACTTGTCTAGAACTGATATGGAGATTCTATTGACTTGAATAAAGAGCTTATCATCCTTCCTTCTTTTTTTTTTTTCTTTTGAGAATGGAATTATAAACTACATAATGAATCCTTGCAGATGGAATGGTTTCATCGACAGCTCATACCCATAGGTGATTAGTCATATAAAATGAGCCACTAATATATCCAGGCAGGTGCAGCAGATGCACTCAGACATGGCATGCAGCCCCAGCAGTCATGTGGACCTGCTTAGCTATTAGGTTTTCCTAAAACACACTTTCGGAAAATTCGATCACTTAACCCAATATTTCTGAGCATGAATCTCATCTTCACCCTTAAGGATATATATATATTTTTTTAAAGATTTTATTTATTTATTTGAGACAGAGAGAATGAGAGAGAGAGAGCACATGAGAGGGGGGAGGGTCCGAGGGAGAAGCAGGCTCCCTGCCGAGCAGGGAGCCCGATGCGGGACTCGATCCCGGGACTCCAGGATCATGACCTGAGCTGAAGGCAGTCGCTTAACGAACTGAGCCACCCAGGTGCCCCAGGATATATTTTTTATCAAACAAAATATTTAGAAATATTTTAAGATTATGGTCAGATGCATATCTCAGCTGCCTACTCTTCTAGCTGCACACTTAGCCCAAGTATTTTCCAAGACTCAAATTCCTCAGCATGCTTAGTTTTGATTAATCTAATGATGTAATAATTTATTAAAAATGCCTGCTGATAATACCTATTACTACACATATTTGTTTTGATTCATTCTAGGACTTCTCATGGTTGGATGTTGTTGTTTTGTTTTTAGAAAGAAAAGAAATCCATGTAGATAAACAAGTGTCTTTCCAAGTAGCATATCTATCTTTTCATATCTATGCTCACAAGTATAAGGAAGACATAGTAAGTTTAAGTTGCGATTGTGCTGCTATGGACCTTCTTTTGAAGAAAATGACTTCAATTAGGGAAAGTATATCCTAGACAAATCACTTTGAGATAGGCACATAAAACATACATATGCATTTAACTCTCATGTATACCCATGGAAGGGTGCATGTATAGTACCTCTGTACACATCTTGTAGTAAGGTTCACCTATCTTTAGAAATTATTAAGAATTAAAAATTAAATTACATTAAAAATTAAAATTATTCAACTATCTTATGAATTTTTATCCTTTTATTCTAAGGAAAGTTAACAATGCTATCTTAAAGGAATTTATCACTTTGTTCCAAGGATTAAAGGATTTATCTTTGGAAAATTAAAAGATTTGTACCAAATGGAATCTTAAACCCTTCTCTTGCCACATGTCTACCTAGTAGCCAGATTGAGAACTGAAGTTGATCAAAGATCATATCTTTCACAGACTGATGGGACTTCATGGAACATTATTGACGACTCAGAATAAAATGTATTTAGTGAGTGTCTATTATAGGGAAATTATTCTCTGAGGATGCTATGCAGCAGGAAATAAGTTCTACAAAAGAAGGAAAAAGAATGTTATTTTGCTCTAAAGAAGATAGAGTCAGCATTTAAATGAAGGAATCAGAGTAGATCTTATAAAGGAGAAAACACATAAGCTGAAATTGAAGGATGACTAGATTTGATGAGGGTCAGATGGAAAAGTCAAAGTTCTAAGTAAATGAATCCATATATGTAAAGACATGGTGCATTGCAGGCATTGAATTATTGAATGAAAATAGAAAGTGTTGTGCAGATTTAAGAAATGGTTTTATCTGCTAAGATATTAAAAAGTCTGCAAGCAAAAGATTCCAGGGTTGGTTTAGCAGTGCTAGTATCTTTCAATATCCAATTTTCCCCATCCTTCTTATTCCACTTTATTCAGCTTATCAACTTTGGCTTCTTTTGTTGTCTCATGGTCACAAGATGGCTGGTATAACTTCAGCCATCAGTTTCTCATTCCACAAAAAAGCAAAAAGGAAGGGAATGGGGGAACTGTTGCTTGTATGTCTCTCTTTTACAGGGAGAAACAGCTTCCCAAAATGTTCCACAGCAGAATTCCTCTATATTTAATTGGCCAGAGCTAAGTCACATAACCACCTCAGACTAACCTCCGGCAGAAGGAAAAGGAATCCACCATGATTCATCCCCTGGAACTGTGCAAGGTGATTCCCGAAGAAAACTGGGGTTCTTTCAGCAAGGAGCAAGGTCTATTTAGTAGGTAACCAACAATCTATGCCATTGTAGGTATTTCTGGCATGTGGCATAAATGGAAATCATATGGCCTACAACTGGAAAGATTTGACCAAGAGAATGAAAAAATTGACCATCAATCTAAGAAGCTGATTTTTAATTTGATTGCCAATTGTAAGACTTTTAAATTGAAAGCTTTGTTGGTTTGTTTCTTTATTTTTTATTTTAGTTTTCTTTTGGCTCGGTTTATTTCACTGGTAGGAAAATTACTCTAGCAGCAGTGTATAAACTGGATCAAAACTAAGAGTCTGGTACTAAGAGAAACTTGGGAGTTTTTCTAATTACAAGTAATGACCACTGGAAGATGGGAGTACAAAATTGATTCAAATGGCATTGAAGAAGAACAACTGAAGAACAAGCAAATTCATTGAATGAGAAAATAAGTAGGAGGGCTCACAACATAACTCTAAGTCTTCAAGGTTATGCTTTTAGAAACATAGTGCTTCCATGAATAATACAATAGGGGGAGTCAAGAAGATGATTCCATGAGGAAGCTAATGAGAGCAGGTGTTAGAAGACTAAAATAAACTGAATTATCCTTTGGTCAATTATTTAGTCAAAATTACAACCATATATTATACAATACAACACAATATGACATTAAGCAATCTAGTAACCAGGAGGCAAATACTGCTAAGAAAGAGCTGAAAAAAGTCCTGAGTTTATAGCATTATATTTATATATTAAATTATTGATAAAATGTATTCACACAAAAGAGGTTGAAGAATAGTATATATAAAATATTTGGCTTGTTAACCTATACTCTGCACCTGATGATAGAATATAAATTGCAAGTTAACTTAAGGGAGAGAAAATTTAAAAATGGAATATTTTTAGCAGCCACATTCTGACAATGAATTTGAAAGTGTTTTATTTTTAATATTGTATTTGAAATGCTTTGAAATAACACTAAAAAGGAATAAGTTATTTTAAGTGCACTTTGAATAAATCATGATATGAATCTGGTATTGATTAAATAAAATTTCTAGATTAAAAAATAAAGAAATATAGTACTACTTAATAGGTTTTTCATTACTCTCCTTGTGAAGCCAATGCTTCTGCTAAAAATGTTATTACATACATTAAAATATATACAAGTATAAATTATATTAAAGAATCGAATAGAAAAGAAATGGAGAGAATGACTAGAAAAGAACTAGTTTAATAGATCAGAAGAGATTATTCTAAAATATATTAAGCTTATTTATGCCAACTACTTTATATTAGCTATAGGCTAATTTACAATAGGTTCTATTTTACACATGAGTAAACTTAGAATAAATAATATTATTTAATCTTCCCAAGCTCACACAGCTAACAGAAGAATGACTCCACAGCCTATTCTCTAAAACTTTTGTAATTTTGTGTATATATGATATATGTGTGTGTATTTGCAAATAATTTCTTTTTTTTTAGATTTTATTTATTTGAGAGAGAGAGTGAGAGAGCACGAGAGGGGGGTGAGGGGCAGAGGGAGAAGCCGACTCCCTGCTGAGCAGAGAGCCCGATGTGGGGCTCAATGCAGGGCTCAATCCCAGGACTCCAGGATCATGACCTGAGCCGAAGGCAGGCGCCCAACCGACTAAGCCACCCAGGCACCCCTGCAAGTAATTTCTTTATAATATTGTTATAAATGCCTATACAATGACATGTAAAGCTGGTATGCATCTATTTGAATAACCTTGGCCAATTAAGAAAAGTTGTCATGCTGGAAGAAATTGCTCAAACAACAAAAGTCCACAGAAAGTCATATTATGGCTGAATTTTAAGCCATACCTGGCCATACAGATGCCAAAACACCAACAGTGTTTGCCCTTATTCCTTGAGCTACTATTATGATTTCAGGCTAATTATGTTTTCTGTTTTGCTTAATAAGCCATGTCCTAACATAACTAAAGCATAAAGTTGTTAGTTCAACCCATGTGTTTATATTCTTTTACATACATTCTTATGATTAATAGGTCCTCAAGATAATCATTAAGAGAATCAATAAATGCTTGTTAATTTGGACTTTGTTAATAATAAAAACGTTTTTTGGTTCTGCATATTATTCATGCACATTTGGCTCTTATGTGGAATTATATTCTATTAGTCATTTTTATTATTAAAACTAATACATTCTAGTTCATAGAAAGGCTTTAATGTTTGTTAAATTGATCTCAACTACACCATATATGAATAATACCTTCTAAACATCATACTCCTGGTGAGCCTCAATATCACTTGTTTTCAAATTGCACCCAAATGAATTGAAATGAGTTTGGGGATGTTTTCATTAAAGAGGGAGTGAAGATTGGAAGAGGAAGAAGAGGGAATGTTTAGAAAAGAAAAGGCATAGGCACTTAATATTTATCTCTGGCAATAAAGGCTCTTACAATTTTTTCAATCTAACAGACGTGATCCATTTGCCTCCTACAGTTTATTTTCCCACTTAGCATTTTACTGTTAAATTAGTCAGAAATGAATTCTCAGGAAGCAATAAATATCCCCCGGCTTGACTTGAGGAACTAGTCCTAGAGATCAGTTTAGGGAAATGTGCATTTTGATTCTTACTGGTAAGAGACTCCATAAATAACAAACTAAAAACAGAGTCCTTCAGGAAATTTTATCATTACAGAACAGAAGAGGCATTTTCTTAGAAGAGCACAGTTAGGCAAGTGTTTACAACAAGGCTAAGCTCTTAGATCCCAGAAAAGTCCATTCTTTTTTCCTCACAGCTAGATTCTGCTTACCTGGGAAGGGGTAAGCAAGACTATCATAACACTCAGTTCTGACAATGACAGTCGCACTTCCTAAACTTTGCTCTAAACTCACCTCATAACATCCTCCCACAAGAACTGTTTTAACAATTTCCAGTGGGGATGCATGAATATAATTATTCCATTTGCAATAGATAAACTAATAGTTATTATAAGGTATGCCTATTGATATCATTCTCAGAGATAGAAGTTGTTTTCTTTTGACAGATCTATTTAAGAAACAACTCAAAATAAGTTAACCTCTCATGAGTATAACAGTTCTAATTATTTAAGGAAGATTTCTTTTTAAGGTAATCTCTACACCCAGTGTGGGGCTTGAACACACAACCCTGGGATCAAGAGTCACATGCTCTTCCCACTGAGCCAGCCAGGCACCCCTATTTAAGCAAGATTGAATGGAGATCAAAACAGCATTATAACATATGATAAAATTCAGGCATATTCCAAATGATATATAATTTGCTAAAACACACAGCAGAAAAAGTGCAATTAATGTGAGCTATTATATATTATATATTTTGTGTCCTTATCCAGATTGTGTATGTGTGTGTTTGTATCAGTAAACATGATCTTCCTCCAAATTGTTCAGTAAATTTGCACTGTCCAATAAAAAGTAAAAATAAATCAAAGTTAGAAAAAAACAGAATCCAAGAAACAATGGAGCTAATTAAAAGGTGACCCAGGTTTGGGTAGGAAATAGAAACTCAGATATATAACTCACTAGACAACCATAGAATAGAAGAGAGTGTCCCAAATAAAAGGAGCAACAGAAGAGTGAGTAAATAAAAGCATTAAATTATTTAAAGTTATAAAGGCAACCACTGAAAAGATGTGAAGCAGTGATATCATTAACAATAACTGGGGGATGGGAGGGGAATTGAGGGCTAGTGTGGGTTCTACATTTTTCATATTTTATAATGGAGAATAAATAGATGTTAGATGATAACTCAGTATTTTTTGTTGTTGTTTTTGTTTCATTTTTCCTAGAATAAATAAATGCCTTTTTTTATTTGCTAGGTTCATTTCATTATTTGTTTGTTTACATAAACACCTATGGCCATAAATTATTATATCAAACACCACATCTTACAGACTGTGCCAAAGCATCTTGTAGTACGTGAAACTCACAAGGGTGTTGCAAGATATTTACACTCTTTTTTTTTTTTTTAAAGATTTTATTTATTTATTTGAGAGAGAGAGAATGAGAGACAGAGAGCACGAGAGGGAAGAGGGCAGAGGGAGAAGCAGACCCCCTGCCGAGCAGGGAGCCCGATGCGGGACTCGATCCTGGGACTCCAGGATCATGACCTGAGCCGAAGGCAGTCGCTCAACCAACTGAGCCACACAGGCGCCCCATAATATTTACACTCTTGAGGAAACCAGCAATATTCAACATCTTCCAGCCACTGAGCAAAATATTAACTCAAGTTAGATACAGTGTCAATACTAAATGGAGCCATATCTTTTCTGATGATGTCATATCTACATTCCTTTCATTGATGTATCTTTGCAAACCCATGTTTTGCAAGGTTGCTGTGATAAAAATCAAGAATTTTGGGAAACTCAATGTGCCCTAGGAAAGGAGGGTGTCAGTGTTCAACCCAAGTTTTGAGAGTTGTCAGTGCCCAACTACCCACATTCTATTGGTAAATAATTATGTTTATTTATATAACATATAAACAATGATATAAAATATCAATGATATTTTAACAATGATATAAAATATATTTCTTTCCATTTACATACATTTTTTATTTCTTAGTTTTAATGTTTGGAGATGTTACTTTTCTATCCTCCCAATAATTTTTAAAGCAGTTGTCACTCTTCCATCCCCTTTTTTCCTTCATATAAATGTTTTCAAGTTACAGTTACATCTTTATTTCAGTAAAATATAATCATTTTCCTATTCTCATTGTCCATCTTCTCTTGAAGTGACTTTTAAGGAGGGAAGATGGCAAAAACATTTTTCTCCAACAGATATTTAACTTTTATGGATTGTTTAAACTGTTTTAAAAAAAATGTGCATGTACTACCTTTAGAGGGCATGTACTGAATGGAGCACTGGGTGTTATACACAAACAATGAATCATGGAACACTACATCAAAAACGAATGGTGTATGGTGAATAACATAAAATCAAAATATTTTTCAAAAATCAAAAGCTTAAAATGATTATTGACAACCAAGATTTAAAATTCAGAACCATATGGGCGCCTGGGTGGCTCAGTTGGTTAAGCAACTGCCTTCGGCTCAGGTCATGATCCCAGGGTCCTGGGATCGAGTCCCACATCGGGCTCCCGGCTCAGCGGGGAGCCTGCTTCTCCCTCTGACCCTCTCCTCTCTCATGCTGTTTCTCTCTCACTCGCTCTCTAATAAATAAATAAATAAAATCTTTAAAATAAATAAAATAAAATAAAATTCAGAACCATATGAACACTAGAATGATAAAATAATTTTGGATGATAAAAGGATAGTAAAAACTCATCACTATATAATATTCCTCACACCTTATCTTCAGAAGATCTCCCCCCAACCAAGTTTCTCTTTCTTAGACTTTTTCTGTTTATCTCTATCTCTTCCTCTTTCTCTCTCTCTCTCTCTCTCTCACACACACACACACACACACAGACACATACACACTCACATATATGTCTTAAACATAACTTCATTCAGGGAGAAGTGGCTGAGCGGCTTTGACATGTGTTACATTGCTGGTGGGAATGCAAAATAGTGTAGCCAGTTTGAAAACACTCCAGCAGTTCCTCAAGAAATTAAACATAGAGTTAACATATGACCCAGAAATTTCACTTCTAGGTATGTACCCAAGAAAATTGATAATATAAGCCCACACAAAAATTTTTACATGAATATTTATAGCAGCATTATGCATATCAACCAAAAAGCCAACCAAATGATGAATGGAATACCACAATGTGGTATGTATATAATACAATGTGGTGTATATATATTATATACATGTTTAAATGTATTATACAATGGAATATGATTTAGCAATTAAGAAGAAAGTATTGACACATGCTACAATAAGGATGAATTTCATAAACATTTTGCTATGTGAAATAAGATAGACACAAAAAGTAATATATTGTATGATTCCACTTATATGAAATGTCCAGGGTAAGGTAATCCACAGAAACAGAAATTATACTCGTGGTTGTCAGGGGCCTGGGAAGGGAGGAATGGAGAGTAATCATTATGATATATGAGATTTGGGGTGTGTGTGTGTGAAAATCCTCTGGAATTAGATAGTGATGGTTATAAAACATAGTGAATATACTAAAAATCATTGAACTGTGTGTATTTTAAGAGTGTGAATTTTACAGTATATGAATTGTATTCCAATAAATAAATTGTATGAGAAAAAAGAATATTAAATCAATCCTCTGTACTTTAAAGATTTTACCCTTTGAAATAGTGTGATATCTAGCATGCCTTTTTGGATGCAACTGGAATTGTTTCATTTGACTTGAATATTTAAGAGACCTTTTCTTCTGCTTACAATTTTTCAGACTCTTCACAGAATCCCCAGGACACTTTCAGGCATGAGAATGGATTCCTTCTCTTTGATTCATAAGCTAAACGTTCCCTTCTAATTTTCTAGTCCAAGAAGAGCTATTCTAATTACTTTAAAATAAAAAAAAAAGAGTAAAGAAAAAGAGAAAGCAGGAGAACATTCATTCTGGAAAAAAATAGATATTTTCTTTCCCTAGGAAAGACATTTTGGCCACATATTTTTATTTCAGCCAGAGAGTGCTTTAACCTATCTAATTTCCCTGGTGTTATTTTCCACCATATGGTTTTTTCTGATTTTAGGCAAAAACAGAAAGAATAAATTTATCCTTTTCTTAAGTTAGTATAGTCAAATATTAGAATCTGCTATTTCAGACAAGACTGAAATGTGGATGTGAAGCTTGTATTCTTAACAACTAGATCAGGGAATGGAAACTTTTTATGTAAAGGACAGATAGGAAATATTTGAAACTTTGCAGGCATATGGTCTTGCAACTACTCAACTCTGATGTTGTAGCATGAAAACAACCATTGATGATATATACAAGAATTCACATTTTAGCATTCTAATAAAACTTTTTTTACAAAAGTAAGTAGTAGGCCAGCATAGTCCATAATTTGCTGACCTCTGAACTTGACAAAAATACTTGAAACAAATTAAGCAATTTGAGAAATTGATAATGAGAGAAATGTTCACATTTATAGGAAAAATGGTTATTAGTTTATATTCATAAGTATTGGTATATTTAATATAACTTCTTATATATATATTTTTTTAGTTCAAAGATCTGAGATTACTATCTAAACTTGTAACCAAAGTTATTAATTTGTTAACTCATCCCTCTTTCAGCCCCAATTAAAAAATCACATTTTTTTCTTATTTTTACAAGCTTTTATTGTAATGATTTTTATTGATTTCATTATAAGAACAATTCTTGTGAGAAGTATGTCAGGAGTCACTGTGGCTTCCATTTGATCTCTAGATCATGTTTTAACGAACTGTGTGTAATCTTAGAGCAATAGGAAACAGTGTGTAATGCGCTTTTATCACTAACACTTCATTAGACAGAAAATGTTTGCACATGTTCCAATGGCACAGCCAGAAGAAGTGAAGAAGAGAAAACCTCACTGCCTCCATTTCTTATTTCTTCCCATTAAAATTCTTTGAGCTGATGATCAGAAACTAAAGTCATGATGACAAGGTGGTTTAGGAAATTGGCAGCCATCAGATGTTTTTGCCAGTGTTTTGAAATTTTGAGACATCGTATGGTCTACCAGAGTCATGATAAATAATAGTCCTTCTACAACAGGAGTATATCTACAATTGGATGATCTTTCTGCACTTGCCCCTTTTATGTCCTCACACAATTTGAAAAATGAATTCTGGTTGTAAACACGTTCTGCAGAATCAAAGAAGAAATGTAAATGAACTATTGGAAATGGAATCCAATTTCACCCCAGACTTTTCCAGTGATTTATTAGCCCTTGTTTTCTTTTTTTTTTTAAAGATTTTATTTATTTATTTGACAGAGAGAGAGATAGCGAGAGCAGGAACACAAGCAGGGGGAGTGGGAGAGGGAGAAGCAGGCCTCCCGCCGAGCAGGGAGGTGGATGTGGGGCTCGATCCCAGGACCCTGGGACCATGACCTGAGCCGAAGGCAGATGCTTAACGACTGAGCCACCCAGGCTCCCAGCCCTTGTCTTCTTAAAGGTTTTAGCTAAACAATAGAATTTCTGACCTCATACCCAGGAACATGGCTTTAAAAAGGGACACGATCAATACTCCATCTAAACTTTAAGGGAAGATTTTGTTCTTCAGGACAGTTAGTATTTCTTAGAAATGATATAACTAAGAATGGAAAAAAGTGTAATATTTCATAAGCTAAATGGATCTCTAAAATTGATATAAAATGCCTCAAAATGTTTGAAATCTGCTGGAGATTCTTTGTCTCCCTCCGTCCCTTTATCCTTGACCCTGACATTGGTTGAAAAACCATTGTTAATTTGGGGAAAATATTTAATATGGAATCTAACATTCTGCTTAATATTAAGATTTGACAATAGAGAAATTAGGATATAAATGCATAAAAATGCATCATCTCAACATGTACATTTTAGCAGACCCAAATTAAATCCAATATTACAAGTTGAGCTATAATTTTAGAAGGTATGATGTCTCAGTAGACTCAACATTTAAAAATATGTCCTTCCATGCTCACTGTTAAGTAGTTGCAGTTTTATACTATGCCTAGTGGTCAAGGAATATTCTAGAAAATTATACTATGATTCTGTTGGTTTTATTTTTTTCAGAAATTGTGACTTAATCTTTTAAAAATTTTGGTTCTATTATAAATAACACATAAGTGAACACATTGTTTCATTCAGTTTTTCCTTTCTTATATTTCTTTCCTTTACAAAAAATCTCAGTCATTTAATATTGTGTGAAAAGTATGAATTTTTTTAACTTTTGAAAATATTTTGCTAAATTGTTTTTTTAAATTATAATAACTTACACTGGCACTACTTTGGATTTATTAGTTTTTTTTACATTTTTTTAGCATTGTGTTTTATATATTTTTTCCTTTTTTAGCATAGTCAGTGTAAAATCATTCATTATTTTAGTTGACAATGTTTTCCCAGCCCTGCTTTGTGTCTGGCTCTAAATTCAGAGAAGGCAGATATCAAGAGACACAAAACTTACTGCTTTCATTCTTACATTCTTACAAGAGCTTATATTCTTGACTCTGAATTCTACACCAGTGTACCTTTTAGTTTTGATTTGCTTTTAAGAAAACACATACGTTTAGATCAAAATCTATTAGTGCTTCATTTATGTTAAATAATTCAATCTTCAAAATACCTTTGTGAGACTGGATAGATGAATGGGTAGATTCCCATTTTTCAGAGAAATTAGAGAGCAAAGAAGTTAAGTTAATGTTTCCAAGATTATGCAGCCAGAAAATAGTGTAGACAAGACTGAGATGAGAAGTCTGACTTCAGAAACTTTGTGCCTGATGTTTATGTTCTATGTCTCCTCCACGATTATAAGCAGAGATGGATATTTCTCAACATACTGCTTGTAATTGTTTTTAGATATCTTCTCCTATTTACTTACTCAGATGTCTAATAACTTATAACTGTCTAATAACAATTAATATAATATTTAAAGTATTATAAATATATATATATAATATAAAGTACTATATAAAGTATTTATAAAATATATAAAGTATTAGCTTTGAACTCATACAGACCTGAGTTTGAATTCAGCCAGTGCACCTCTACCTTTGTTGTCTTGGGCAAAGTACTCAGTCTCTCTAACACTCCCTTTCCCCATCTACAGATAGAAAGCCAGACCCACTTGAAGGCTTGAGGTGAGGATCAAATGGGATAAGAAATGTAAGTTTTAGCTTATTGCCTAGTACCTAATGACTGCACACTACATTTGGTTTGATAACATAAATAGCAAATGACCTCAAAAATTTGATAATAAGAGGAATGAGGCATGGAAAATTGTGGCGGAGCATAGATAGTAGGGCATCAGAGAGTGTGGGGCTCTGGCCCCTCAGTGCCTAGCACTGGGAGTTAGGCAGGGGAGGAGGAAAGAAGAAAGGCATCAAGGCAAGTTTTGTAACTTCCAAAAGTGCATTGATGGAGGAAACCCTTATATCCACTAAAATCTATGACAGGCTTTCTGGACCATTGCTGTCTGGCTTCTGGCATTGGACATGGCTATGATCAACAAGTTATGAATTGACAGCCTTGTTGTATGTGTGTCAAGGTGTGCTGGCTACTCTTCCTTTACCAAGGACCTCTGTCCTATTATACACATGGGTTTTCGAGCACTGGCACTGCTTTGTTGAATCCAGTGACAGTATTTAGACTGATGATATTTACAATGTACCTATACTATATCAATGCACATGCATCTTTATAAGTGATTTTGACAGCAATTTATGATAACTTGAATTTCCTTGAAGAGACAAAAATATGCTGACAAGCCCACTGGGACTCGATGGCATCTCAGTGATCTCAGCGGTTATTTAAAGATCATCGCTTGATGAATCAATGCTTCTAGGTCTTAGAGTTTCCTCAGGTATAAGCCCCAAGTTTTCTTCTCCAGAGTCCTGCTTTACACACACATATAAAGTATTTTATCCTTCCAGACAGTAATCTGGATAAAGCTTTTTAGATCCTCTCCACATGGGTAGACTACCTATCTTTTGAGGTACATTAAAGACATGAGTGGATTTAAACTTCTCATTCTTCCTCCCAGTCCTTTTTTTTTTTCCCTATCCACAAATATATGTGATTAAAAAGAAGTTAGAGGGGCATGGCAAATTCATTTTCCATTCATATTGTGGATGCATTCAATTCAGTAAAACAGGAAAGGAAGTTTGGGAGGGAGAGAGAAATCCTGTTTCATTGTCTTCTAATGAGCCTGGTCCCCATTGTCATCTCAATCTACAGGGTAAGATGATGTACCAGTTCATGATTTCCTGACTGTTAAAGCTCTAAGGCCAGGCGCCTGGGTGGCTCAGTCGGTTAAGCGACTGCCTTCGGCTCAGGTCATGATCCCAGGGTCCTGGGATCGAGCCCCACATCGGGCTCCCTGCTCAGCAGGAGGCCTGCTTCTCCCTCTCCCCCTCCCCCTGCTTATGTTCCCTCTCTCGCTGTGTCTCTCTCTATCAAATAAATAAATAAAATCTTTAAAAAAAAAAAAAGCTCTAAGGCCAGCCTCCTCTACTTTATCTCCCATAGAATAGATATCCACATGGAATGAAGTGAAGAGAGCGTCTACAATTGGGTTGTACAGAAGCCATATTATTTACCAAGAGGCAGAAGACAGTGAGAGGGGAGCTGATAGATGACACAAGTCTCCATGATTTTGAGCAGTTTCCTAACACGCTACTTTCATTTGAAACTTCAGAGCTAGCAGCACCAATAAAATGGATGCCCACATTTTAAATCATTCTCTCCTTGTTAACCATTAATGCTATGCAAATCTTTAGCTTTCATGATAACTAAACTGGTTAAGTGCTGGTGACCATATGAAATTTTATTTAGTGCCATTATTTCTATCTGAGTTTGAGAAAATTTCGTCACATAGGGAAGCCAAATCACTTTCCTAAGCCCACAGGGTCAATTAACGGCCAGTGGTAGCCCCACGAATCTTGATCTTTTCCATCTGCTGCCTCTCGTGTTGCCTGTCTCTTTCCCCCACATCTCTCTGAAATTAAAATCAAGAAAGCTCTTTATGCAACTCTGTGCTGATGTTCAGTAGGTAACTGCAATGATATGACTTCCCAGATCCTCTTCCAAAGTGGGAATAATACAACTAAAATTGAAATGAATGAACACCATTGCAAAAGCATGGGCCTTTTAAGAATGATCTCGCAGGAATGTGAAGACCTAGGGAGCTGTAATGGGCTCAGAGGATGACAGGGTTGCAGCTGTCTTTCAAAACAGTTCAACAGGGGATCTCAGAAATTAAGGGAACTCTGCTGTAACAACAGACACAAAAATGATTCTAAATGTCCTCAAAGAGCCAAAGATAATTGTGGTCATGCTAAAGAGACACTGATACTTGGAGGCTCTCTACATCGGGAATGTCTGCATCTGTCTCTGATGTACAGAAAACAAGTGCTAGTCTTTAGGTCATCATCCTCAGTTCCTAACAGAAAGATGAACTTACTGGAGAAGTTGTAATGTGCGGGGCAGGGACACAGGGAAGAAAGGATAGACTTTTCCATTTTGGAGGGATGGAAGAAGAGGATAGATAGCCAAACCCATGAAGTGTATTTTCATTCATTTTCCTTTTTTTATTATGGACTCAAACTGTAAATCTCAGAATGATGTTGCATAGAGATCCTGTAAGAACACTTCATGCATTTTTTACATTATCTCCTTTTATCAGCCAGTCTAAACAATATGAGTATGTGTGTGTACATACACGCATATATGCTTGCATGTATGTATACATACATGTAGATACCTACATACTTCTAGATGCCTACATAGAGGTATATACACATACATATACATACTCATATTTGTAAACACATTTATCTTGAGTACCACTCTGATTCAAAAACTATGTTTGATATCAGAAAACAGTAAAAATGCAAGTCCTGACTTCATGGAACTTATAGTCTAGTAAAAGGCAATAAAGAAATATGAAATTTTATCAACGTGTCAACAAGAAGAAATACAAAGGTGGTCAATTCTAGTTTATATGTTGCCATAAAAATAGTTAGTCTATCACATAAATATGATAAACAAAAAATATGCATAAATTTATTGAGTCTTCACTAATGATTTGTAAACTATTGATCAGTTATAAAAATAATTCAGATTCTTCATGGCTTCCAATAATAAATGGAATATTAAATTAGCTATCAAAAACAAAGTCTTAGAAAAGCCACAGAGAAGCTAAAAAAAATGAACATTAATTCTACAATCCTCTGAACAGCATGAGATGGAAGAAAGAGAAATACCAGTATATGTGGCTACACAGACTGTGAAATGTTTAAAATTTTTAAAAAAGTGAAAAACTAAGAAAAATATTTATAGATATATGAGAGATCAAATTTTCATGTTTTTAATAGATGTAAATCTCAGGCAAATAAATAAATAAAACCTACTATTTAAAATGTTTAATAGAAATGAAGAGGTGAGTTTTTTTTCTAAAAAGGAAAAAATAATGAATACATATAAAAATTCACTCCAGACAGTGCATTTTAAAATATAATAATGTTTTATGTAATAACTATATACCATTTAATATATATTAATAATAATATTGGGTAATGTTATGAGAAAACCCAAACTTTAAAATCAGAGTGTAAATTGTTATAATTTATTCAGAAAAAAGTGGCAACTTGTATCCAGAATCCTGAAACATTTCTACATTGCCATTTCTAGTAACCCTTCTTTAAGAAACAATCTTTAGCATAATGTAAGCAAAGATTTTTGTTCCAACACAATGTGAGGCATAGAAAAATAAGAAAACAATCTACTCGTTTCCAATTTAGCATAATGTTTAAAAGCTTCAAGTAGTCAGATTTGAACTAGAATCTTGATCTTCAGCAAATTATATAAATTTCAAGAACTGACAGAAGTTGTCTAGCTTGCCACATATTCACAAATTCTGACTGGTGTATTTCCAGATATTCCAGGTGAGGAAAACGGCATCCAGTTGTAATAACAATGTTCCAACTTATTTGATCCCTTCTATCAATGAAGAATAGCTTTTGTTGAAAACTCACAGTAACCTCTCCTCTTATGTTGGCTATAATTTTGCCACATGCCCGTGCCAAAACCACACACTATATCACCAACTGGTTTTTAAGAAATGTGCAAAGGCAAATAAGTGAACAAAAGATAGTCTTTTCAAGAACTTATCCTGAAAATGTTGGACATCCATATGCAAAAAACCAAAACCAAAATCAAAACAAAAAAACAAAACCTTCAACCGATAGTCCACACCTCATGCCTTATAGAAAAATATACTCAAAATGGATCTTGGGACTAAATGTAAAGCATACAGCTTTAAAACTTTTAGAAGGAAATAGGGGAGAACATCTTTTATGGCCTTGAGTTAGGCAGAGTTCTTGTACATGACACCAAAATCATGATCAGTAAAATTTTGAAAAGTGCTAAATTTAATTCATAAAAATTAAAACTCTTGTTCTGCAAAACATACTTAAGAGAATGAAAAAACAAGTCACAATCTGGGAGAAACCATTTGCAAATCACACATCTGACTGTTTTTGGTTTTGTATCTAGAACTCATAAAGAACTCTCAAATTCAGTAGTAAGAAAACAAACTCCAATAAATCAATAAAATGAAATGTGCAAAAAATTTGGGAGATGCATCTCCAAAGAAATTATACTGATGGCAAATAAGCACATGAAAAGGTGTTTAACATCATTATCCATTAAAGAAATGCAAATTAAAACCATAATGTGATACCACTATATATCTATTAAAATGGCAGAAAGACAGATGGAAAACAAGAAAACAAGAAGGAAGGAAGGAAAGAAGAAAGAAAGAAAGAAAGGAAGGAAGGAAGGAAGGAAGGAAGGAAGGAAGGAAGGAAGGAAGAAAGAAAGAAAGAAAGAGAAAGAAAGAAAAAGAAAAACTGAAAGATTCAGAACGACTGGAATTTTCACATATTAATGGTAGGAATGCAAAATAATAAAGTCACTTTGGAAATAAGTTTGGCAGTTTCTTATGAAGCTAAACATATACTGACCATCCAACCCAGCAATCTGACCCTTAGGTAGTTACATAATTGAAATAAAAACCTAGATTCACACAAGAACATGTACATGAACTAGTCTGATTTGTAATCACCAAAAACTGGGAACCACTCAAATGACCCTCAACTGGGAAATGGATGACCACACACCCAGTGGAATCCTATTTAGCAATAAAAAGGAACAAACAAAGCAATAAAAAGGACATTCCACAGAAGCATGAATATCAAATGCATTATGCCCAGTTAAAGAAGCCAGACTCAAAAAGCTACATATGTATGGCTCTGTTTATATGACATTCTATTAAACACAAAAGTATAACCACATGGGACGGGTCAGTGGTTTCCAGCAGTTAGGAATGGGATAAGGCATAGCATGAGGAAAATATGAGGAATGATGGAACTGTTCTGTGTTGTGATGATAGTTGTGGTTACATAATTCTATGCATTTGTCAAAACTCAAAAAGAGTAAAAATGATAAACAAAGAAAAAAATGATATGAGTTTTATATTCTTCTAAATTTTCAGTATGTTTGTGGATTGCTAATCAGAGTAGGGTTTAATATCTTTTACTTTTTAATTGTTTTCTCAATTTACATTTTTTCATCAGGCAGTTGTCAATTTGAATTTTAAAATCATAGAACTTATTCCATATTGGATAAGTTACTAGCTATATCATTGTGAAGATGTAATTTCTCTGAACTGAATTTTCTCATCTCATAAAAGATATAACAGTATGTGGCTGATAGAACAGATTTTTTAAAATTATGTATATACATGGAGAATAACTAGAAAAATGCAAGGCAATATTAATATTTTCTTTATATAGTCAGCAAATATTAAGAAGGCTGCACTCACTGGAAAATGGTATCTGTGTCAATTCACACATAAATAAGGAAAATAAGGAATGCTGGTTAAATTATATTAATGAATCCTGTAACGAGTCTAAAAAATAGACCAATGGACTTTAGGGAATAATCCAGAATTGGCAGAAGGATGAATTAGATAATTTAACATGTATTTTCCATGTCTGATTCACATGGTTATGTAAGCAATAAACTTATTTCTTCTACCATTAGGCCAAGAATATGCCAGATAAAAATATGGTTCTTCAAAACATGGAGAGAATTTAATTTGAGAGCAAATTATAAGAGACACATTGTAATGTGTCTTGCAAAATAAATAAACTTGTTTTAAAAAAAAAACAAAAACACAAAACCTTTCCTAATCTAATACCAGCAGAGGTTAATTTTACAAAACAACGGGGGCGCCTGGGTGGCTCAGTCGTTAAGCGTCTGCCTTCGGCTCAGGTCATGATCCCAGGGTCCTGGGATCGAGTCCCACATCGGGTTCCCTCCTCGGCAGGAAGCCTGCTCTCCCTCTCCCACTCCCGCTGCTTGTGTTCCTGCTCTCGCTATCTCTGTCTCTGTCAAATAAATAAATAAAATCTTTAAAAAAAAAAAAAAAAAAAACAACGTAACTAATCTCCTAAAACTGGTAATGTGGTTAGAAAGGAAATAAGTATAAGTGTAAAAGTAGAATTCACGATTGGCCCTGGAAGGTAATCCCCTCGGTCTCTTATCAAGGTCAAGTGAGCACAAGAAATTGCAGTGTCTCCAAATCCGCAAAAACATGCAGCTAAAAAGCCACACCTAACAACACCTGGTAAATATTTAACCCCAGAAACTGAACGGTGATTTGGAGTAAGCCCACAAAGGTGGAAGATTGTTGTTAAACTAACAGGGAGTTATTTTATTTCATAATTATTTTCTTCTTAATTGTGGATACAGAAAAGAATTTCACACGCGAGACTTCCTAACATAACACTGCATAGAGGAGGGAAAGAGGAGAGAGAGGGAGGGAGAAAAGAAGCCACGGGTAGAGGCAATACCTGTCCCTTGTTCGTATTCCCAGAGGAAATGTTTTCAAAATTAAGACTTCCAGGAGAATATTTCTTGAAATCATACGTATCAGGGAAAAAAATCTCCTGAAGAGCTGTTCGAACTTTGTAAACAAATGCATTTCATCGGATTCCCTCAGGCCTGAGTCCCTTCTTAGAGTTCAGAATGATCAATTCAAGTAACACTTCCCCCACTCTTTCCTTCCTGAGAGACTGCTTCTATGCCTCTCCGAGTTCAAAACAGCACTTCTTCTGGAAGAACCCGCTGCGGGCAATCCACAGCAAGAAAGGCGAATTTTCTTCCCTAAGTGACTGGCTCTTGCCTGCAGACATGGGGCTCGCCTCTCAGGGGGTGCTGGTGCAGTCCTACAGGACAGGGGTTTTATCAGCCAATAGCTCAAGGAAGGAGAGAGTAATAAGATCACTGAATCCTTTTATGTGAAATGGAAAGACCCACATCTGGCCAAAAAGTAATTCGAAACATGAAACTATAATCTTTGTTTTAGTCAGTCTTCTATAGAGTCTGCTGCATGGTGATCTCAGATTAAAGGGACAAATGTTTATTCCTTTATTCTTTTCAGATTTTTTTGGCCTTATAAATGCACATTTGAGCATGAAAGAAAAGTTGAGCTACATACATTATTAAAATTTAATGCATGCGAGAATTTTAATTTTCTTTTCTTTTCTAATCAATACCCTCTTTTGGTCACCATCCCACTTCAGAGAACTTGAGAAGCTTATTTTAATTCCACTTTAACACGTGCCTATTTTATTTTATACAAAAGTGTGATAAATTTGCCTATAATATGTTTCAAAATTAATGTACTATATCCACTCTTGAAACTAAGAAAAGCCTTTCTAAACTTGAAAGGAAAATTCTTAAAGAGAAGGTGATTGACAGGGATGCATTTTGAATTATCAAAAATATATAAAAGTACAAGTTGAAATTTACCCTGGAAAAACTATCTTCCTCTATATGACAAGCAAAAGCTCATCAAAATTTTAAAATAAAGAGCTTTTAAAAGTAAATAAAAATACAAACATACCATTAGAAAAATGACAAAGATATAAACTGGTTATTAACTAAATAGAATTCATCTCACTTTCAAAGATGGGAAAAACTCAACATGAGAATAAAATATTCCTTTTCATCTATCAGGCAGTCACATATTAAAAATTGAATGATTAGTCTTCCTGAGGAGACAGATATCAACACATTATAAACTCATGCATCCACGCGTAGTAATACTATAATGATTTCTAGACAAACCACTTAGAGGCATACACTTTAAACTCATTACTGTATTTGACTTTAAGAGGTGAGACACAAGAGATTTAATCAAAGCAGACTTGAGACTTGCATGCAGTGTGTTAACTTTGTTCTTCCTTTTTGCTTCATTCTATTTTAAGAAGACATTCTCTTATAGTATTTGTCTGATTAAAAATTGATATAAAAACATGCAAAAAATTCATACATTATAATGGTATATGTAACTCAGTACTTAGCAATAATATATACATGCCAGTCGCAGTGATCTGTAACCAAGAGAGACCCATGCATGAAGAATAGGAAAAGTTGACAAAACTATAGGAGCCAGCCAGGCACCTTGGTACAGTGTCCAAGGACGTGCCGGCTTCACCTTCATTCTGGATTTACTCGGCACTAAGTGGAGAAGGCATTCATTCAGATGAAGAGCACTACGGTGGAAATTCCAGGTGTCAGTCAAAACCTAGGAGTCAGTCAAGAAGACTGCCATCCATGAATCTCTACACAGCGGTATAGCCTACCCTTGGCTGAGGGGTGGGAGAGGGATTCAAGTCAGAAGAGGAAGAGGAGAGGTAAGAAGGCAGAATAGCAGAGGTCCTGAGACTAATGGCAGGATAACTATGTCAAGTAAGGGCTGCTAGGCAAAACTGAAGAAGGCTGATGCCTGGCCCTACAGACTAGAACCTCAGTTAGTCATTCAGGAAATACATAGTGGTATCTACAGATGACCCAGGCAGCCTGGAATTGTCCCCAGGTTACTCGAGTACAGGTGTCTTTAGAGCAAGATGACCTGGGGAGCAAGTTCAGAGGTATGGCTTTAACACCGGGCCAGTCCCTCACAGGTGGAAGGGGGCCATGTGTTCTTTGTCTCCATTAGATAGTAAGACAGGGATCAGGACTTGAGTGTCCAGATGGAGAACCTCGTGGACAGATCCAAGAGTGACTGGAGAAGGAAGGAGAGGCTGGACAAACATATCTGGCCATGCCTATATTCTTTTTGTTTATAAAAACAACGCATGTACACTTCAGAAAAGAGCAAGTAGAAAGCAAGATTCTGCTTCTAATAGGTGACCTCTTTCAGTCACTTCTGAGATTAAGTCTTGTGATGGTTACAGTATCCAAATTCCAGATAATTCAGTTTTGTCTTGATTTGTTGATTGATAAGCCCTGGAATACATGTGTTTTTGCTGTGAAAAATGAGGACTTTTGCTTATGATATTCTTATCTACCTTTCTGTATAAATTCTGTTAATTTTAATCTTCTACTAGCCACTTTCTCCAAATTTTTTTAACAATTTTAAATTGCTATGCCTTTTTACCAATTTTGAGCATATATAGTCTCTATAATTTAACATGTATCCGACAGTTTTAGTAACTGCCATAACAAACAAATGTACAGTCCAAACGGCTGAAAGATAACAAGTTATATGTCTCACCCACATCACAACTTGTCACACATTTTCTCACTTTCAGGTTCCAGACTGATGGAGAAGTCAGTATCTTGAAACTCACGAGTTGACACACAGAAGAAAGAGTTTGGCAAGTTTTAAACTAGTAAGTAAATGCAGTGGCCTCGAGGTAACACTTGATACCTTTGCTCAAAACTCACAGGCCAAAATTGTTAGAAGTTTGAATTCATCTTTTTACATTCTTCTTAGATCTCATAAATACACACAAATATCAGTTGGAACTTTCACTTGAGTTTTACAACAAAATGAGATCAAACTACCACATTTTAGGTTACTATATTTTTAAATTAGATAATTCTCTAAGTAAAAACATGTAGATGTAACTCACTTTTTGAAACCAATTAATATACTATAGTTGTGTGCCACCTCAAATACTACTAGCTACAAATAGCTATTTAAATTTAAATTTTTATTAATTAAAATTAAATAAAACTTAAAATGGAGTTCCTGAGTCATACTAGCCACATTTCAATTGCTTAAAATATCCAAATATATCAAATATCTTTCATATTAGATGGTGCAATTATAGAACATTTCCATCATTGAAAAAAGGTCTACTGGTCTGAGCTACTCTATTATATGAACACACAATAATTCATTCAACCACCTATTAATTAGCAGATTGTATCCATACCATTCTAAATGAACAATGCTGAATATACATTCTTGATCATAATACCATATGTATTGTTTGATTTCTATTAGATAGAATCCCAAAATGGGACTGCTGGATCAAGAAAAAGCACATACATTTTAAATGTCAAGAGATATTGTGTATTTAATGGTCTCAAAATTCCACTGCAATCAGCCTTCTGCCAGCAGTATATCAGAGGACTGATGCTCTCTAAGCTCTAGGCATCATTCTCCTTTTTAATTGTTTCAATCTATTGGGTTTTCTTAAAAAAGACTTTTCATCAATATTTAATTTATATTTCCCTCACCTCTAGTTAGGTTGAGAACCTTTTCATATGTTTACTGGTAATTTGCATTGCCTCCACAAAGAACTGTCTATTCATAGCCTTTGTATACTTTGCTATTGATGTGTTTAATTTCTTATCAATTGGCTGATTTTTTAAATATAATAATGTTTTTGACATATGTACTTGTTTTCACTTTGTTTATTGTGCTTTTGTGAACTTTTTTGTGTGCTTATGAAGTCAAATTATCTTATCCTGGATTTTTTTTAAGATTTATTTATTTTTTGAGGGGGGGAGGGAAGGGGCAGAGAGAGAGGGAGAGAATCTCAAGCAGATTCCCTGCTCATGGGGGGTGGGGGGCTGACATGGGACTCAATCTCATGGCCCTGAGATCATGACCTGAGCCAAAATCAAGAGTTGGCCATTTAACTGATTGAGCCACCCAGGCACCCCTCTTATCATGGATTTTTATCTAGACTTTAACACCTCTACTGGCTGAAATTTGGCTTCCATGTTCACCACTTCACAAATGTTTCCTATAATGTCACCAGTGATGGTCTACTTGACAAATGCAATAAACATAACCCAGTCTTTATTTGACTAATTGTCTCTGATGCGTTGACCATTCCTTTCCTTTCGAAACTTCTTTTTACTTTTTTTTGTCTGAAGCCAATCGTTCTTTATTTTCCTTCTGTTTTAACCACCCCTTCTCAGTCCCATTCACAGATACTCTTGTTCCATTTTTTTTCCCTTCTTTGTAACATTCCTTGGATGACCTTTATTAGTCCTATTGCTTGACAACCTTTCATGTGCTATTGATTTCTAACCTGATAATCCTATCTAACTTCCCCCCGCCCCCCGTAATAATTAGCTGCCTATTACAAATGTCCACTTTGGAAATTTTCCTGACACCTGGAATCTAATATTTCATAAATAGAACACCTCATCCTTTATCTCCTTCTCATGCCTTTATCTCAAATCTATTCCCTGCTTTAAAAAACTATTCATCTATGCCAGAAACCTGCAAGTCTTTCTTTAAAATTTCTTTATCCTAACCCGTCTAAATCGTATGCCTTACCAATTATATATCTTTTTTAGTATTCAAATGTGTCCCCCTTGCTATTACTCATTGCTATTGCCTTAATTCAGGCCCTGATTTCCTGTCTGATTATGCCAATATCCTTTAATCGTCTTCTTAACCTCCATTTTGTTTCTTTCCAATTTGTTTTCTATACTACCTATAGAATGATCATAAACATAATATGACAACCATTTCCCCCATTATTCGAAAGTAGAGTCTTCCTATGAAAACTTTTGTAAGCTGAAATGGTGTAAAATGAAGAAGCAATCATTATTAATTTATATGGAAAAATATTTAAGTGTTCCCAGACCCCACAAAATAACCCTATTAGGCTTTTCTGATACCTTAGGACACATCTTTTTTGGTAACAGATGTACAAAATAAATCAAGATAAAGCACAGATACTCACAGACACAGTTCAAAGCTGTGGCAGCTTGATGTTGAGTGGCCTAGTGTGGTTCCTGGGAAGGAGCTTGGCGGGACCACTCTCGCTGCTCTGAGCACCCTCAGCTCCCATATAGGCTTGCTGCAAAACAAACGTTGCATGCTATTTTTGTTTTTCACCTCTTTCCCTAAAAGCAAAAGTCCTCTCCAGATTTCTTTCAGTTAACAAAAACAGGTACTAATGCAATTATTTCATAAAAGTAAAGTGGCATAATGCAAACTTTCGAAAAGCAGGGGATACATGTATCACCTTTAAACTTAACATCCTTAAGTGACCTTTTGTCACTCTCAAGGTCAAAATTCAAACTTCTCATCATATGCTAAGAGACATATCATTTTGAGATACTATATACCCTTACTTGCTCACCTCTCATAATTTCTCCCTTCTCATCGTCCAAATGCAAAGATCTGTTTAGACTCCCCTGAGTGCATCCTGTGTTTCTTCCTTGGCACAGACTTAGCCTCTGATCTTTGTATCTCATACTCTTCTTTGAATCATCACATAAAAGTTACCACCTCTCTGAAGCCATTCCTAACATCCCTACACCTCTGCCAGTATTGAGTGACAGTTTTGTTATGATTCTAAACCCATTAATTACACTTAACACTCTGTGCTTCGGTGATAAAAATTATTAGCTTTTTTGGTTTAGTTTCTTAGGACATTCATGAGACTGTGAGCCCTTTAAAGATGAGGATACCAAAACATTTCTTCATTCGCTACCCAAATATTTAGGTTATATTAAACAGAGTTTAGATCTTATTTGCAAGTTCTACCCTTTAGAACAGGTTGGATAGAGACAAGGTTAAGAAATAACACTGGAGTCAGATGATTTGGTTTGAATCCTGGCTCTATCACCTCTAACCTATGTAACTTAAGGCAAATAACTAAGCCTTGTTAAGGTTAAGTTTCCTCAGCTATAATATCAGGAAAATAATGTCTATCTTACATAGACCTCCTGAGAATTAGCTGATATAATACATTCTAAGCCCCTAACACAGAGATGAGCACTTAGTAACCAATACATAAAAACTTTCATTTTTAATGATACAGTTTTTTATAAATACAGAGTGATAATATAATGTGCGTATGGCTATGAAGTAACCTGGGTCACATTTCCAACTGTTTTCTGGCTTAATATAAAAATAATTTTCCTCGTTTGTTCTAGGTTAGGTTTAAGAAGTCCTCTGTACCAAAACACTACTAGAAATAATAACCAAATTCAGTACAGTGGCAGGATAAAAAATTAATACCCAGAAATTGGTAGCATTTCTATACACTAAATGACAAAATCACAGAAAGAAATTTAAAAAACAACACCATTTACAATGGCACCAAGAAGAATAAAATACCTAGGAATAAACTTAACCAAAGAGGTAAAAGACCTATACTCTGAAAACTATAAAACTAGTGAAAAATTGAAGATGACACAAATAAATGGGAAAAAATTCTTTTTTTTTTTTAAAAGATTTTATTTATTTGACACAGAGACAGCGAGAGAGGAAACACAAGCAGGGGGAGTGGGAAAGGGAGAAGCAGGCTTCCCACCGAGCAGGGAGCCCGATGCAGGGCTTGATCCCAGGACCCTGAGATCATGACCTGAGCCGAAGGCAGTCGCTTAACCAACTGAGCCACCCAGGCACCCCGGAAAAAAATTCTTATAATGTCCATATTACCCAAAGCAATCTACAGATTCAATGCAATCCCTATCAAAATACCAACAGCATTTTTTCACAAAACTAGAACAAATAATCTTAAAATTTGTATGGAACCACAGAAGACCCTGAATAGCCAAAGTAATCCTGAGAAAGAAGAACAAAGCTGGAGGGATCACAATACCAGATTTCAAAATGTGCTAAAAAGCTATAATAATCAAAACAGCATGGTGCTGGTACAAAAACAGACACATAGATGAATGGAACAAAATAGAGACCCCAGAAATAAACTCATGATTATATGTCAATTAATCTATGACAAAGGAAGCAAGACTATAGAGTGGAAAAAGACAGTCTTTTCAACAAATGGTGCTCGGAAAACAGAACAGCTACATGTAACAGAATGAAACTGTACTACTTTCTAACACCATACACAAAAACAATCTCAAAATGGATTAGGGGCGCCTGGGTGGCTCAGTCGTTAAGCGTCTGCCTTCGGCTCAGGTCGTGATCCCAGAGTCCTGGGATCGAGCCCCGCATCGGGCTCCCTGCTCGGCGGGAAGCCTGCTTCTCCCTCTGCCACTCCCCCTGCTTGTGTTCCCTCTCTCGCTGTGTCTCTCTCTTCAAATAAATAAATAAATAAGATCTTTAAAAAAAAAATGGATTAAAGACCTACATGTGATACCTGAAGCCATAAAAATCCCAGAAGAGAGCACAGGCAGTAATTTCTCTGACATTGTCCATAACAATATTTTTCTAGATATGTCTCCTAAGGCAAGGGAAACAAAAACAAAAATAAACTATTGGGACTACATCAAAATAAAAAGCTTTTGCACAGCAAAGAAAACCATCAACAAAACAGACAACCTACTGAAGGGGAGAAGATATTTGCAAATGATATATCTGATAAGGGATTAATATCCAAATAAAGAATTTATACAACTCCAAAAAACAATCTGATTAAAAAATGGGTGGCAGACCTGAATAGACATTTTTCCAAAGAAGACATACAGATGACCAACAGACACGTGAAAAGATGCTCAACATCACTCATCATCAGGGAAATGCAAATCAAAATCACAATGAGATATCACCTTACACATGTCAGAATGGCTAAAAACAAACAAGAAACAATGAGTGTTGGTGAGAATGTGGAAAAAAGGAACTCTCATGCACTGTGGGAAGGAATGTGAATTGGTACAGCCACTGTGGAAAAGAGTATGAACGTTCCTCAAAAAATTTAAAAATAGAAATACCATATGATCCAATAATTCTATTGGGTATTTATCCAAAGGAAAAAAACACTAATTTGAAAAGATATATGCTTCCTTATGTTTATTACGGCAATAGCCAAGACATGGAAGCCACCTCAGTGTCCATTGATAGATGAATGGATAAGGAAAATGTGTGTGCATATATGCAGTATATATACACAATGGAATGTTACTCAGCCATAAAAATGGATGCGATATGCAATTTGCAGCAACATAAATGGACCTAGAGGGTGTTATGCTAAGTGAAATAAGTCAGACTGAGAAAGACAAATACCATATGATTCCACCCATAAATGGAATCTAAAATAAAATGAATAAACAAAAAGCAGAAGTAGATCTATAAATATGGAGAACAAACTGATAGCTGCCAAAGGGAAGGAGAGTAGAAGGTTGGGCAAAATGGATAAAGGGGAGTGGGAGATATAGACTTCCAGTTATGGAATGAATAAGTCACAGGAATAAAAGGCACAGCATAAGGAATACAGTCAATAATACTGTAATAACGATGTGAGAGGACAGATGGTAGCTACACTTGTGATGAACACAGCACAATGTATAAAATTATCAAATCATCAAAAAAATAAATAAATAGATGATAGATAGATAAATAGAAATCATCCACACTAATTGACATTTCTTTTCTGTGGCCCCACCCTTCGATAATTTAAATTCAAAGTATTAATTCTGTTTTTTGCTACCCTGAAACCCTTCTTAGTATCATTTATAATTCTGAAATCATTTGTAAATTTTTGATAGATTTCTGGGTTCTAGATCCTGTTCATTTGATATACTTTTCTATTGTTATGCTAATGCCACAGTCTTATTTATTGTGCTTTTTAGTCAATTAGTGTAACTTTACAACCTGGTTCTCTTTTTTACAAAGTTGTTTTATCCATATGTGAACAACAATAACAACAAAACTTCAGCCAATACCTTGCACCATAAACAAAAACTAACACAAAATGGATCCTACATCTAAAGTTATAACTTACAAAATTTCTCAAAGAACACATAGGAGAAAGCTTTTGGACACTGGTTTAGGCAAACACTTCTTATATACAACATCAAAAGCATGATTCATAAAAGAACAAATTGGTGAACTGTATGGTTCTTTTTAATGTACTGTTGAATTCAGTTTGCTAATATTTTATTGAGGATTTTTGCATCTATAGTCATCAAAAATATTGGCCTGTAGTCTTCTTTTCTTGCCGTGTCTTCTTCTAGTTTTGGTATTGGGATAATACTGGCTTTGTAAAATTAGTCTGGAAGTATTCTTTCCTCTTTTACATTTTAGAAGAGTTTGAGAAGGATTGGCTTTATTTCTTCTTTAAATGCTTGGGAAAATTCACCCATGAAACCATCTGATCTTGGACTTTCCTTTGTGTCAGACACTGTGCCAGGTACTCATGATTCAAATCTGAATCCTTGTCTCCCCAAAATTTATGACTTAATGGTCAGCCATGTGCAATGCTACCAAAAGATGAAGCGAGGTAAGGGCAGGGACAATATCCGTGGGTTTGGGCAAGGCAGAGCAGTTGCAACCAAGAATGGATAGCAGTAGCCACAGTTTGGAGGCTCATAAGTAAATAGAAAGAAAAAAGTAAGAGGTAGATGAATGAGAATATTGAATTTGGTGCCAGATCTTTTTAAGATCATGAAGATTAAAGAATTTTTATATACTTATGGTATAAAATAAAAGAAATATTGACAATTAAGAAAAATGAAGGGATAATTGAAACATTAACTCTCTAAGGTAGAAAAGAATGGGACTCAAAACACAAGGGGTAAAACTGGCTTTTGCCAAAAGAGAAACATGATCAGTTGAGACACAAAACAGATGTGTGATTTTGATTCAAAACTCATTAGTTTCTTTCAAAATATTCTAATTTTTGGCATCCTAAAAGACAGAGTCTCTGCTAAAAAAAAGGGAGTGTCTTCCACAAAAAGGGCAAGTATTTTACCAAAAAAAAAGAGATAAAGAGAGAATGGGAGGGTCAAAACTTGGAAATTACAGATCTTTAGAAGTAGTTATTATTATTGATGAGATCTGACTTAAAAAAAAAAAAAGTAAGAGAACATAATGGCATTGTCAAGTAGCATTAAGATCTTTGTTTGATTGCCATTATCCTATAAAAAAACCAATACATCCACTTGTGGAGTTTTCTCCAGACAAGGAAAAAGCAGTTATTGGGATTCCTCCATGGATGTGCAAAGTTTAGAATATGAACAGGAGAGAATAGTCCAGAAGAGCCCAATCTCAATTGGGAGAGAATGATGTAGATAAAAGTAGAATAAATGAAAGTTCCACACTAGTGGAAGAGCAAATCATTGGTGGCTCAGTGGTAGAATTCTTGCCTCCCAAAGTAGTGACAGAACATATGTGTGGGTTATCACTGAGCCCACAGCTTAGTTGGACTCAGATGGTTCTCTGAATCATAATGCCAAAGGTAAGTTTAAGGATGTGGCTATGTGGATGACAGCAAACAAAGGAGCACAGAAGTTTGCTGGAGATACATAGATACAGGTTTCCAGAAAAGTGGAACAATCAATCTTGTGGATATTGGTTTTGCTTGGGGAAATGTTAGCACTTGAGCGTTAACAAGTTAGGAATAGGTGCCAAAGACTTCAAAAATAGGAGAATAAACAGGAAGTTTATAGAATTTAATGACAAGATGAGTAGATTATAATTATATAATTATAACTAATTATGATTAGCCTTAGAACAGCTGAAATTTCACATGAAGCAGGGGAGAGATATCCTGAGCAAAACTATAGAAGCAATGGGAAAGAAAGAGGTGAAGTAAACACATAGGACATAGCCCCGAGATCTGCTGAGTACAGCACTGTCTGAATGATGTATTGTTTATTATTGGGCATCTTTCTATACCTTGAGGGTAGAGACATGAATTTATCATCTTATGTAACATAGAAGATGTTCTTGAAATACCTTCTGTTATATATAAACAAATGCTGAATTTTTTCTAGAAAAATAAAAAAATAATTTTCAAAAAATACATTCTTGCTGACCTCAAACCCTCCTGCTACCATTGCAAACCTATCGATCTTGAGAATCCTATTCGAGAAAGATAAGGCATAGGTCTTCTCTACTCTGAGATTCTAAACTCAAATATGCAGTTCCAGTATGTCTTTCTTCACCTTCAGGACACAGTCCAAAGTGCAGGTCAAAAGAGCTCACCTACTTTTCCTAATAACTTTCAACCAGACTATTGAGTTTCTTTTACAACTTTTTTTAACCTGAATCCTGAATCAGTATTTTAGAAAGCCAGTAATTCAGTGCTTTTGTCCTTCAGCTTCAACCTGAAAATTCACTCATAAGAAAGAAAGAAAAGTAGCCTTGTGTCACATAACCCAAATGAGCTGATCAAGCTGATGGCTGAGGCATGTCTGTGGGTGAAGAAAAGAATGCCTCGGTTCTGGTAACCAACACATTGTAAGAGGATAAAAAGAGAAAACACTGAAATGAGAGCCAGTAGACTGGAGTTCAACACAATTCCTGCACCTTCCATGATGTAGCTGTTTAGAAAGTTGTTTAACTTCTCTGGGCTACATTTCTTTACCCGTAAAATTATGCTTGACAATTATCTGACCACAAAGGTCCCTTTTAAATCCATGATAAACAATTTTGTTATGCTTTCTAGACCCTGAATAAATTCATGGCATTACTATCTAATGTAGTTGATATCACCTAGTTCCCTAACCTCAGTTTTCTAATACATTCTCTCCTCTGTCCTGTCATAGAACATCTCAGGTCTCTCAGATGCTGGTCTTAAAGCACTCTACTTGGAAAAATTTAACATAAGATCTCTAAGACTGCACCCAAACTAGATGAATTAACTTTTGATCATTGCTAGCTATGAGGACTCTGAAATAAGCAACTATCTCCTCTGATTTGAGCATGAGATACCTTCTTTTGTGGTGAAATTGCCTAAGTACGGTACCTGACATGTGGTGTGTACCAGTTAAATATTAGTTTCCTTCTTTGGGGGTCATCTATGTTTTTGGTTAGAGCCAAATTACATGTCTGCTTTTAGCCAGAGTGAAACAGAAGCACCCAGTGTTTTAAATCGAAACTGACTCAAGCTCAAGACAAGAACAGAAAGATTATCTGGCCCTGATCCTGTTCCTTTAACTTTATTTTTCTCTAAGAGGTGGGGCTTGGTTTGAGATGGAGGTGGGAGTGTCTTTCTCTCCTCTAGTTACAGGGTCCTAAAGTGCAAACAGGAAGAAATAAGCTGTTCCCTTTGGGCCTCAGAATCCATTCAGTCTTAGAAACACCACATTAGACAGAATAAAAGACATATCTTCCCCTGAAATTTTTGTCTCAAAATGACCTTGCATCAACTGCCCCAGTTGCTATAGATGAATACTAACACAAAAAACAGACAGTGGATTGATTTAACTTCAGAGGGAAATTTATACCCCCAACTGAATCTTCTTCACAATATGTAGAATACAAAACCGTAATACTTTATTACTCATTTAACCATTGAGCTAACTCTAAAAAAATATGGTTAGATTATCTTTTTCTTATATCCTTTAAACTTCTTGTTATCATTGGTAAAATGATGGTGAATATCCCTAATAAATATTCGCATAAATGTCTCATTTCCTATATATTAGCAGCTATCCCACAGAACGAACAAGTCGGATTTGGCCTGGGCCCAGCCTGACTTAACCAGGTATGTGTCAGTCTCGTAAGAAAGGTTAACATTCCAGGGGAGCCACTGAGTTTATAAACAGGGAGTCTGACCTCTCTGGCTTCTGTTATTCTGTTCTCTGGAATTCTTCTTGGATGAACTTACTTATTTCCATTTGAAATGTTTTATCTCATAGATGTTTCTTCTCAGGAACATCATCTAGCTTCGTTAACATCTCTGTGATTCGGGGGGAAAATGTCTCATATTAACTCCTGTTATGGGCATGGACCATTCAGAGGCAGTACTGACAAGTGTCTAAAAGACATGTTCTAGAGTCTGGCTGTCCCAGTTCAGATCCTGCCTTTATCACTTACTTGCTGTGTCACCATGAACAAGTTAATTAACCTCTCTGTGTCTTGGTTTCCTTGTGAAATGGGAATGAAAATATGTTTTCTCAAAAATTTGCAACAAACAACCTCTATAAAATGTTAGAAGACTGCCTGGCAGATAGCAGGCGCTCAACATGTATTAGCTATTATTAATTTGCAGGTGTAGAAGGTAAAGCAGAAAGGGAGGGAGCAAGGGGTTAATGTTTTCTCTTTGGTTTCTGATGTTTTTTGGTTATCCACTGCTCCCTTAGTTTATATCCAGCACCTTCAGAAAATAGCCTAGATTCCTAGATCATTATGTGTTGGATAACTAATATACAATGACTTATTCCTAAATTCTGAGTCCTACCCTTACAAATGTTGCATAAACCTCTGCTCTGAGCTTGTTAACACAGAAGACAGGCATGTCTTTTCAAACATGAGATCTTGCTGTCCCTGATTAGAAAAAAGGAGCTCAATACATTCTTTCCCTAGAGGTATTACTTCATGTAGTTTGCCATCAGAAAAGCTACATTTCACCTCTACATTTTTTTATCACTAAGACATTTCCCCCAGTCATCACTAAAGATTTCCCCAGTCCCTTAATATATAATTTTATTTTTTTTACTTTTTAAAAGATTTTCTTTATTTATTTGACAGAGAGAGAGACAGCGAGAGAGGGAACACAAGCAGGAGGAGAAGGAGAGGGAGGAGCAGGCTTCCCGCTGAGCAGGGAGCCCGACGTGGGGCTCGATCCCAGGGCCCTGGAATCATGACCTCAGCTGAAGGCAGACGCTTAATGACTGAGCCACCCAGGCGCCCCCCCTTAATACATAATTTTAAATAACATTTGGCAATAAAACTTTGGCAAAGAAACTTGTTCAAAATATCTTTTTTTTTTTTTCAAAACTGAAATAGCATCCAGTTGTTTCTCTTTCTTTCCATATGTTCATATGCTCAATTACTTCTGAATTTGTTCACTATACAGAAACAGACCAAAAGGGTTAAGATTAAAGTGAATGAGACCACAAACATAATGAAGAAGATAAACTTAGATTTGTTGATTGAATCCCAGGAGACAGCAGCAGATTTGGAAAATTTCTCTTGAATTCTATAGAATGAATTTTTTAGACTCAAAAAATGAAGCACTATACTTTACTCAACAGGCAATAAATTGAGTAAATATGCTACTTCAAAGAAATAGAGCATGATGGTCCTAAGTAAGTATACAGATCAGGTATTTCCCAGGAAGATCCCATTCTGAGATACTGAGGAAATCTAGAATTGGCTGATGTTTATCCTTAATGAAAATTCTTTAACAGTTCAGACAAGATGATGTTAGTTTTTTAATTTGCCTAGGCATCATCATGCTCAGACATATTAAATACTGGAGGGAAATTTCATTTTCAGTCAAGATTTTGTCAGTATTTTTGAAGAGTTTCACATTTTTTTTCCTGGAGTTTTTATTCAATGGTCATTGCCAAAGCCCTTTGGTTGCTTAGTGTCTGGCAGGAGTATCTTGAGAATCTGGGTTCTTTCAGTTAAGTGGGTACTAGGGATGGAGGGGGTAATGCTAGATATGCAAATTACCTGAGCTTCCAGTACAGATCAGATTTAAACCTTTGTATATTTGAGTTCATTTGTCTTTGGCAAAACAAGTCTCCCTGTCTTTAAAAGGATAAAGTACTGAAGCATACCTTATTGAGAAGGCAGCTAAAGTTGGTGGTACATCAAAAAGCTCACAAAACTAATATTTGATGATATAAATGTGAATGAATTAAAAGCACATGGATGGAAATTTCCTTAAAATATGCAAAGTTATAGGAACTATGTATTGGGTTTTTCTTAGCCTGGCACTGTAGAAAATTAATTTAAGATGATTGGAACATTCAAAATGTGGCCAGGTTCACTTGTTCCTCAGACATGTGCTAAAAGAATGGCATTTTATTTCAAGGCAGAATTCCTGTGGTCTGACAGAGCACCCACCCATTTCTTTTTATGGGTCCTCCAATTGTAAAGAGCCTCTGGGAGACTTCAAAACTCATGCAAGAAGAATCAAGATCTAAGGAATAGTTGTTACAACTAAAACAGATAAAAAAAGAGAAATCTACCTCTGAATAATCCATGCCAAACCTGTATGTAGCTCTCTACTTATGATTTATTAAATTCATAAAAATGTTTCCATCATTCCTAGATCATCAGCTTACAGCACGTATATTTCATTTGGAGTCTCTTATGTCCACAAAACTCTGTTCTTTCTGTGCAATGCAAATTGGCTAGTATTGGTGAAACAACCATGAGACTCATTCAAAGCTCCACATTTGCATATCAATCTTAACTTTCCTTTTCTTAGCTAAGAGATATAGTCACAGAGATAGTATTGCCAGTGGATTCAGCTTATTCATAAACTACCAATTTCAAGATTCACATCTTACGTGTGTTCACACATACCATCTCCCCCACACCACCCTGAGCCATGTGGCACTGCATAAAGCCATCTAAGGTTCACCTGGGTTTGTGACACAGTCTTCCTTCTAGATTTGTCCACATTTCATTCCCTGAACTCTGTCTTTTCTCTATTGCGCCCTCATGGCCTCCTGGGCTCCCTCATTCATCCACTCCCTGGAGTCCATTTACCCTCCATGACCACTTTCAAAATCTTCTATTTCCATGAAGACATTCTAAGGAGGGCAGCCTACACCGATTACTCCCTTTCCAAACATGTATTATTATGTATTTTATTGTTTTATGCTTTTCCCTATACACTTGTTTGTTTTACATGTGTAGACAATGCTATCTCACCCACAAAGTTTGTATTCTGTTAGAGGGCAGGGTGAGGCCCAATGCTTCCTTTATTACTTTCTTCAATGCACAGGAGGAGGTCTGTGGTGTATTTCTGTAGTTAGAAATGATGGCCCTTTGTGGTTTTTGCAAGCTTTCCCCTCTTCGACAGGTAGATGAAAATGCCCCATTGTAATAAAGTACACACTGAAGTGCAACTTCCAGGTATGAAAAGAAGGATAACGAGGTGGTTGGCGAGGCATGACTCACCCGTCCTGTATCTTTCCTCACATGAAGGAAAGGCTACTAGAGCAATGGGCCTATCCCTCAAGAAAGTTAGACCCAACCATCACAGACATCCTTACAGAGTTTGTAGATAAACTGCATCCCTTCTTCTTCTCACTTCTCTCCCTCTCTTACCATTTACTTTTATCCTCAAAATATAATATCTAGTTTATTAATCTGCATTTTCTAAGATGGAATAGTAAAGAATAAACAAATTAGCTATTTCTCAGTTCAAAGCATTTCTCTGGTTATATTGCACATATTCACAGGGGGATTGATTGAAGAATTAAACTTCTGCTTCATCTAATATATTAGTTCTTAAAATTTTCATCTTATTTTGCTCTTTCTGTTCTATATGCTTCTGTATTTCCCACTAATCTGCCTTTTTCTGTATGGACTATGTTGGCTTTTGCTTTTATTTTTTCTACAGTGTTTGGATTATATATGTGCCCCATTTCTAATTCTACTAGATTTCAGATTTAAAACCTAACAACCAGTTACATTTTAAAGATCATAAAGATTTTAAGACCATGTCAGAGTCATGACCTGATAAATTAGTGTCCTTTCTATTTAAGATGAAAATTTAGAGGGGCGGAGCAAGATGGCGGAGGAGTAGGAGACCTGGATTTCGTCTCCTCTCAGGAATTCAGCTGGATAGGGATCAAACCATTCTGAACACCTACAAACTCAACAGGAGATCGAAGAAAAGAAGAGCAACAACTCTCT
>NC_138376.1:59822781-59852190 GCF_054177405.1 Leptonychotes weddellii | reverse complement strand
GGAAAGAGCCCAGATGTCCATCAACAGATGACTGGATAAAGAAGATGTGGTATATATATCTACAATGGAATATTATGCAGTCATCAAAAGGAATGAAATCTTGCCATTTACAATGACATGGATGGAACTGGAGGGTATTATGCTGAGTGAAATAAGTCAATGAGAGAAAAACACATATCATATGATCTCACTGATATGAGGAATTCTTAATCTCAGGAAACAAACTGAGGGTTGCTGGAGTGGTGGGGGGGTGGGAGGGATGGGGTGGCTGGGTGATAGACATTGGGGAGGGTATGTATTATGGTGAGTGCTGTGAATTGTGTAATACTGTTGAATTACAGACCTGTACCTCTGAAACTAATAATACATTATATGTTAAAAAAAAAAAAGATAGTAGGAAGGGAGACATGAAGGGGGGTGGAATCAGTAGAGGGCACATATTGAATGGAGCACTGGGTGTTATACACAAACAATGAATCATGGAACACTACATCAAAAACTAATGATGTAATGTATGGTGATTAACATAACATAATAAAAAAATTTAAATGAAAAATAAATAAATGAATAAAATGCCAGTGACCAAAATAAATAAATAAATAAAGTTGTTTTAATTAAGTTTTCTGTTCCTGTAACATAATTAGTTCTTTTTACTTCAGTGCTCATTTTTTCAACCAAATCTTACCTGCGCTCCATCTCCCATTTGATATAATATTTCATTATCTGTTTCAGTTCTTCCCTGGGGGCCCAGTAATGCAGAGTGGAAACAACTTGGGTTTTGAATTCAGATAAACAGAACTTTTCATTTAAGTTCTACCTTTTATTATCTATGGACACTGGGCAAAGCATTTTACTCTTCTGGGCCTCATTTTCCTCAACCATACCTACCTTAAGAGTCGCTGGAGGATTTAATGAGTTACACATATTTAATTTCATGTCTATGGGTTAGAAGTTCATAAAATAATTTCTATCTTTGTTTCTTCCCTCATCATTCTTACTAACTCGAATTGCTTCATGGGAATTCTGACCTCTTGTTCTGACATTTCGAACTTCTGAAGCATCAACACCCTTTTCATTCTACATATACCAGCTACCATATTAAAATACCCTGATGTCATCAGCATTCAGAACAGCCTCTCCTACCACTTATATCTTCACACCATAGTCATCAACTTTCTCAAGTCCAAGTCCACACTTCACATTCATTCTTTTTGATCACATGTCTCTTTTTAATTCCATTTGCACTTTTTTTTTTCCACTTGCACTTATTGAGCACCTACTATATGCCAGATCTCAGGAAACAAACTGAGGGTTGCTGGAGTGGTGGGGGGTGGGAGGGTTGAGGTGGCTGGGTGATAGACATTGGGGAGGGTATGTATTATGGTGAGCGCTGTGAATTGTGTAAGACTGTTGAATCACAGACCTGTACCTCTGAAACTAATAATACATTATATGTTAAAAAAAAAAAAAAGAAGATAGTAGGAAGGGAGACATGAAGGGGGGAATCGGAGGGGGAGACGAACCATGAGAGACGATGGACTCTGAGAAACAAACTGAGGGTTCTAGAGGGGAGGGGCGTGGGGGGATGGGTTAGCCTGGTGATGGGTATTAAAGAGGGCTGAGTAAGACATGGGTTCCTGCCCTCAGGAGCTTTACCACCTAGAAATATAGACAGATTCTCTAAATTAGACAAATTCAATAGTAAAAATGATGAGAGGGAGAGATGTATGCACAGGGTGATATAGGTCCACTGTGAAAAAGATACTAGTATGGAAGCAGACAGTAGAATCAGGAGGCAATTCTAATAAACTAGGGGAGAGATGATTGTGGTTGACTCAAGGTGGTGCTAGTGAAGGAGGTGAGAAATTAACAGATGATAGATACGTTGAAATTTGAGCCAGGACATTGTGCTGATGGGCTAAATGAAGAGAGCGAGAGAACAAGAGGAGTCAAGGATAACTCTTAGCTTCAGGGGAAGAGCAATTTGAAGAACATTAATTGTCATTAAATGTGATGGGTAAGACTGCGGAACAGAAGCTCAGTGGAGATATACATAAGGCAGTAAACACAAACATACATATACACATACATACATATGCACATGTGTGTACATATATAGATAAATATGGGTTATATAGATATACATACATACCTAGAGTTTATAGTAAAGACCTAGGTAAAGATATACATTTGAAAGTTGTTTGCATATGGAAAATATTTAAAACTTGTGATTGACTAAGGTGATTAAGGAAGCAACTGCATATAGAAAATAAAAGAGATCCAAAGATTAAAACCTGGATTCCACTGTTAAAAGGTTGGGGATATAAATACACATGCAGAGATAAGAACTGAAATTATATGCAACAAAATTATAACAATGATAAACAAGGGAAAGTTCTATTTTCTTTCTCTTCATTTGCTAATTTTTTGATAGTGAAAAAGTATTCTTATATAATTAAGGCTATTAAAAATTACAATAACAACTTGTTAATCATACATAAATTTTACGGGGAAGAAGACAAATAGTTCGTTACCGAATTTAAGGTTTCATTTCTTTCAAGAGCTTATAAGTAATTTTAGATTCTAAGTTGTTTTGTGAGGCAGATGGTTACTGGATTGTCCAGACTCTCATCCTCACCAGACTCCTGCATCAGCCCTCTCCCACTCCATTTTTATAGGATCAATTTGGAAATTCTCTTGGAATCACTTGAACAGACCCAGACCCAAACAGCAAGGTCCTGTCATCTATCACCTTGATGGAATAATCGAGTTTCTACTCTATAATGAGGACTAATCTCTTCATGCCATATTGGATAACTAAACTTCTGCCTCATTCTTTATTCTTATAGATCTCCCTACCCTCATCATCTAGAATTAGGATGTACCTCCAAGGTGTTTTATTCCCAAAATAAAACAAGTAGTTAGACTATGAAGAGAAGTTATTTTCTTTACCAAATGGACTATCTTTCTTAAATACTCTTTATTTTGACAAAATAATGTTTACCTTTGTAATTTTTCTAAAATCATGTAGCCGAGTTATAAAGGTCAAAAAGATCAAAATTATAAGTATATAAATAAAAGTAGCATTTGAATTGTCAATTAATATGCAATAACATTGCTAAATATTTCTACAACAGTTTTCCTTTAAACCTGTTTTATAAGAGACCATATGAAGACTTATCTAACACTGTCATTCACAGTGAAAATGTTTAATGAATATATTTATCTTGAAAGCATGCAAAATATGTTTTTACATAAAACCAAAATTATTCATCACTATTGTATTTAGTGAAATGTCCTGATGATCCCAAGTGACAGTCATATTTTTTTTATCCTATATACAATGAAACAACATATGGAGACCACTTATATTATATATGAAGAGCAGGAATTTATCAACTACATTTTGGAGTATGTGTTCTCCTGGAACATAGACTCTTAAGTGCTACGAGGTGACTTATGCTTCATTTGATGCTATACTTTATCAAAACTATTAACTTTAACACAGGGTATACTAGCCATGACATATGGAGTTAAAATAATAGAGCCCTTCCTACATATTGCTTCCAAACTGAAACATAAAAAAAAATGCTATTGAGACATAGAATCAAATGCTTTATTGCAGCTGAAAAATGGAAAACATAACTTCCTTGGTTTTAGACAGTTGACAGTTGAGTATCTTCTTCTTTCATTTTAATTTCTCAAGTCATGGCACTTCTGATAGGAGGTGACAGTATAAATGCAGAACAACCAATCACCACTATTGATACCATCCACCTCTGCAGTTTTCAAGTGCTTGATGAGACATCAATTACTTTGAACCTTTATGACTGCCCATTACAAGAAAACCTGATTTTTTACTCTTTTAATAGATGTAACTTAAAAAAGTGAACATCATTCATTTGTTAAAGAGAACCTCACTGAAAAAGTGACTCTTCAGAGCAGTGAGATGGTGAGTGCCCTCAGGGGAGATGGTTCCAAGCAGAGAAACAACCATGGCCAGAACAGTGGGGCTGGGGTTTGCCTGGAGTGTTTGAAGAACTCCGAGGCGAGGAGTGTGGCTACTGCAGAGTCAGCAGAGGTGAAGGGAGCTGAGAGGTTACCTGGAGAAAAGTCTGGGCTTACTTTGAGTGAATCAGGGAAATGAGCAAGAGTTCTGAGCAGAGGCATTAAATTATTTGGCCCATGTGTTAAACTTCTAAAGGATCATTCTGGCTGATATGCCAAAAAAAGACTGAAGGGAAACATTAATGAAAGCCTGTGAGGAGAATGCCTCAGTGATCCAGCGCAAATGGTGAGGGGAGTAGAGAGGTGAGAGCAGTCACTTTCTGAACACATTTTGAATAAATTCTGACAGGATTTGTTGATGGATTGGATATGGGGATTAAAAGAAAACTAGGAAAAAAGAATCATTCCAAGATTTACACCAGTGCCCCCACTCTGTTTCTCAGGACTTCAGTCTTGGCGTGGGAGTTATGTCATCAGCTCTCCTGGCTCTCCAGTTTGCAGATATCAGATCATGTGACTTCTCGGCCTCTATAACCCCATGAGCCAGTTCCTATAATAAAGCTCTTCATATAATATGTAATCTACTCATATATATTGGTTCTGTTTCTCTGGAGAATTCTGGCTAATACAGTATTAAAAGCCATGGGATTAAATGAGTTCACCAGAGAAGGGAATGCAGGTAGAGGATGTGATCTCTGAGGAGCGACAAGGTTAAGAGGTCAGGCTGATTAGGTATCAACCAAAGGAACTGAAAACAAGTGATCAGTGGAATGAGTGGGAAACCAGAAGAGGATATGTCATTGTTATCTGCATCAACAACATCACCATCAGCATTAGTCAAATGTATAGGTGTCCTTCATGAATTATTCCAACTAACTACCTTATGAAGGAGGTCCTATCATAATCTACATAGCAGTTAAATAATTTTCCCAAGGTTGGGATGCCTGGGTGGCTCAGTCAGTTAAGTGTCTGCCTTTGGCTCAGGTCATGATCCCTGGGTCCTGGAATCAAGCCCTGCATCGGGCTGCTTGTTCAGTGGGGAGCCTGCTTCTCCCTCTCCATGCCACTTCCCCTGCTTTTGTTCTCTCTCTCTGCCAAATAAATAAAGAAAATCTTAAAAAAAAAGAACATCTTACATAAAAAAAAAGAACATCGTACATAAAAAAAAATTTAAGTAAATAAATAATTTTCCCAAGGTCAACACAAAGAATAGAAAAGTCAAAATTTAAACACAGGTCATTTGACTCTAGAATGCAGTTTCTTCACTGCTACAAAGTGACAACCAAAACTTAGGAGAAAAGGTTTAAAAGAGAATGGGAGCAATAGCAGAAGGACATTCATCATAGATTTTTGCTATTTATAACATTTTGTACCCAAACATCAAAATCAATCACTAAAAGAGTTTATAAGGAATGTTTCCTAATTCATATTCTTTTCCAACCGTATTCTGTGTTTATGTGTAAATACTGAGCTAAGAAGAGGAAATGCCCATGTTCCTGCTCCAAGTCAACAAGTCTTGGTGGCATATTAAAGACGTGATGCATGTGGCTTTGTCTAAAGCATGCTGAGTGGGCGCCTGGGTGGCTCAGTCGTTAAGCGTCTGCCTTCGGCTCAGGTCATGATCCCAGGGTCCTGGGATCGAGTCCCACATCGGGCTCCTTACTCGGCAGGAAGCCTGCTTCTCCCTCTCCCACTCCCCCTGCTTGTGTTCCTGCTCTCGCTATCTCTCTCTCTCTGTCAAATAAATAAATAAAAATCTTTAAAAAAAATAAAAATAAAAATAAATAAAGCATGCTGAGATGTGAATAAAGAAACTGAGATCAGACTGTTGCACCCCGGGCAGCCACAGTGAGACCTCAAGCAAGTCACCTAGCCTCTCTGAGCCTCCTTTACTGAATCCATAAAAGAGAGGTTATACTGGAAGGTAAGTCCCAAAATACTATCTATAATTTTTATCTACTCCAAAAAATGACTGTGCATTTTAAGCCCTGAAAATTTCATGCTGTGGATTAAAATATTTTTGTTAATCCCCACTATGAAATGTCTCCTATGTGATATTTTCTTCAAGTGTACATATAAGATCATGAGCCCCATATACAAAGTGATACAAAGGGTGTAATCCTGTTTTTGCAAAACATTATTAAAATATACACTTTTTCTAAATAACTCTAAGGAAAACATCAGTGAAATTTTATTTGACTTCCAAGTCTTCTCAAAGCATCAAATATTTTAACTTTATTATGATAATCAGTGCATATTAGTGCCATCACCATCTCACTATCATTAAAAACTCTGGAATAGAATAAGAAACCCATATGTTGGATTGAAAAAAATCAATAGGATGTTTTCCCACTGTTCAACAATATTTAGTGAACTTACTTTTTTGCATCAATTATGTTTGTGAAAACTTAATACAATTTAGAGAATGCCAACGGTGTGCAAAACATTGTCCTAGACTTATCCTCTTATTCATTTAATTATTATCAAGCCACATGTTTAAATACAGTTTATTAAAAACAGATCTTTGCTTGCCATGGAAAATTTAACCCAGAAATAAAATTATAGAGGCAAATTTCCCAGTTTCTATAATTGTTCTGGGGGTCTCTAAGAATTCACTCAGCAGCTGCAACTCAGACATTCTTCATTAACTTCATAATTTTTAAAGAATTATTTAAATTCTTTAAAACTAACAACCACTCATTAAAGTATAAAAAAATCCATACACCCAGTAAGCAAAGCTCTCCTCTCAAATAATAATTAAACAACATTCGAGGAGATAAGATAGAAACATTCCAGATCCTCTGGGTTATCCCCGGGCCAGTTCAGAAAAGTTCATCCTCAGTGAATTTTTTCTTCCAGACTGGAGTCACCCTTTCCAATGGTTGAGTAACTAGCATTCTGTTTCACTCAAAACTTCTTTACCTAAAAAAAATCTGAAGAAATTTTTCTGAAGTTTAGCCTGTTTGCTTGCCAATCCATTATTCTATTTTAAAAGTCTCTAAGTACAACATCTATAACACTGCTTCACAACCTTATCATACTTGAATAAGTGACTCATGTGCTCCACAGAAAGCTATGGTAGGCTCACACAGGGATGGAACCCGAGGAGCTTGGGTGCAGATAAAGGACATCAGGGCTAGTAGCCCAACCAGGAGCTTTGTGGTCTTAGTCTGCCAGAGTCAACAGCAGTGTGGCTGACAACATGTTTCATGGCTACATGATGAGAATTAACTAGAATTCAAGGACACACATTAAGAAACAGTGACCTAGAGGTAATAGGGAATATTACTGGAATCTAGAATCAGATTTGTATCATATATATATAATCCACTCAACCCATTAATGTCTACTTTATTGAGAGCTGAGTGCTAAGACTAAAATGACACTCAAGAATATTATAAAACTTCTTCCAGCTTCAACCTTCTTCCTTTACATTTATCAATTTAGTAATAGGTAATAAAATAGAATAATTCTCTGCCTTCCTTCAACTTAATAGAAATACTTAGAAACAATGAAATTTCAGAAGCATACAACAGAAAAGGCAAGGCAAAAACATCAGTACCACCTGAAATGCTTGGTCAATGGTTGAAATAAGCCATTCAAGATAGTGAGCATTCAAAAAGTGAAATGCCAAAAGTATGATCTATGAAAGGAAAGAATTGATATGTTGGGCTTCGTTAAAGTTAAAAACTCTTTGTGAAAGACACTGGAGAGATAATGAAAAGGCAGGCCACAGACTGAGAGAAATCTTTGCAAAACATATCTGATGAATGACTAGTATGCAAACCACACAAAGAACTCTTAAAGCTCAATAATTAAAAAATTAAAAATGGATAAAAGTGCTGAACAGGCAACTCACTAAAAACGTATACAGATAGCAAAAAGCATATGAAAAAATATTCAACATCTTATGTCATTAGGGAATTCCAAATTAAAATAACATGATACCACTACACACCTATTAGAATGCCCCAAATCCAAGGGAGTGACAACATCAAATGCTGATGAAGTTGTGGAAAAATAGGAACTGTCATCTGCTGGTGGGAAAGCAAATGGTACAGCCACTTTGGAAGACAGTTTGGCAGTTCCTTTCAGAACTAAGCATACGCTTACCATACAGCCTCTCAGTTGTGCTCTTTGGTATTTACCCAAAAGAATTGAAAGACTGCCACACAAACATCTGCACATAAATTTTTAAAGCAGCTTTATACATAACTGCCAAAACTTGAAAGGAACCAAGATGCCCTTCAATAGGTGAATGGATTAACAAACTGTGGTATATCTAGACACTGAAATATTATTTAGTATAAAAATAATCTGTCAAGCCATGAAAAAATATGGAAGAATCTTAATGCATATTTAAGTGAAAAAAAGCCAATCTAAAAAGGCTATATGCTGTGTGACACCAATTATATAATATTTTGGAAAAGTAAAAAAGATCAGTGGTCACTAGGGATATGAGCAGAGTGAGGAAGGAAGGAATGAATAGGCAAAGCATAGCAGATTTTTTAGGGCAGTAAAATTATTGTGTATGACCCTGCAATGGTGGATACATGGCATTAGACATGTATCAAAACCCAGAGAATATACAACACAAAGGGTGAATCCTAATATAAACTATAGAATTTAGTTAATAATAATGTGCCAGTCAGCTCACCAATTGTAACAAATATATCACACTATTGCAAGATGTTGGTATTAGAGGAAATTGGGGGATGAGAGTGAGGGGATATGTGGGAAATCTGCTTTTGAGCTCAATTTTTCTGTAAACCTAAAACTACTCAAAAAAAAAAAAAAAAAAACTTTAACCTGAAGAAATGACCAGGATTCTGTAAGTATTCATAAAGACGAACCTAGACTAACATCATTTTTTTGTTGTTTTGTTTTATTTTGTTTTGTTTCGGTGCTTGTTTAGAATTCTTGTGTAGTAAGAGACAGAAAAGAAAGCAAAATAAAAGAGATAAATGAGTTTAATCTGTCACCCACGAAGACACACAGATGAAAACTTGGGACAATTTCCTTCATATTTGTTTTGTGTGCCTTCTGGGATAAATACATATTGGTCAATAAATTCACATTAAATTAATTGTCCAAGTTGACATTAAAAAAAAAAAACAGAACTGGAATGCCTGGGTGGCTCAGTGGGTTAAGCTGCTGCCTTAGGCTCAGGTCATGATCCCAGGGTCCTAGGCTGGAGTCCCGCATCGGGCTCCCTGCTCAGCGGGGTGCCTGCTTCTCCCTCTGCCCGCCGCTACCCCTGCTTGTGCTCTCTCTCACTCTCTCTGACAAATAAATAAATAAAATCTTTAAAAAAAACAGAACTAAATTAATAGAAGTGAATGATATTATTCATAAGACAAATGTGCCAGAAGTAGCAACTATCTGTTGCTCTGAAACCATTTAGAGAGTTATAATTTACATTCAAAATATGGTAATTCTGAACATGGGTTGGTTTTTGAAGTTTATTCACATAGGAAAAATTTAAAACGTCTAAAAACCCTTTTCATACTGGAGTATTGATTTCATTCCAGATTTAACACTAAGTTTAGGACAACTATAACTCTAATGGTGAAGATAGTTCATCGATAATTCTAAAAGTTATTGTTCACCTGTTAATGATAAAAGCAAGGCCTTGAGCATATTTTGATCATCACTGGAATCCAGTGAAGTAAATCAATATAATATAGTCTGAATAATCATAGTGAGCATTTGACAGAAATGCAAAAGCAGCTCATAAAAAAGAAATCACAAAGAGGATTAAAAACTACATCTCAAAAGGTAACATTCTATGTTCTTTTCACCCACTGGAAGAGGGAAAGGAATATCACGTTAAACATATCTATCAAACGGTTTAGAATTCTCTCCCAGTTATCCTACTTCCATAGTTTGTTTTGGTGAACGACCCTATCTGCAATTCAGAGCATTGTTTCTTTCATAGGAGGATATATAGTGGAAAAATCCTCAATACCTTCTGATATATTCATATAAGCTCATCGTTTAGGTCATAAACTTAATTCCAAATTTATATGACCTGTGGCTCAAATAAATGACAATTTTGTTCTTAAAAATGTATGTCCTTCAACTAATTTTCCTAAGACTGGTATCTGTACAATTAGTGTCAAGGGAGCTAATGTGGACTCAACTCAAGCATGTTTCTTGATTTCTGAGAATTCTAAAAATTGTTATAAGTATTAGCATTTTGGTTTTAAATTTTGCTTTTGGTAAGGACCATGAACACCTTTCCTAAGTTTCTCCTTTTTAATGCCCCTCTCCAAAATGCTTTGCATTTTTGTCCTGGCTTTCTAGTTAGTTTAGTTTCATCTAGTCCATGTTTCAAAGTTGATTAATTCTAGAAAAGTGAGCCCTCTCCTTAGGTGACTATATGGAATTTGCCTATCCCATTTGCTTTGAGTAAGGTGCTTTCTTCTGATGATAACCAGGTGAAACATGAATAATTAGCTAGGCTCTCTTTTACCTTTTCCTTTAAAGGATCTGGTTTGCACACTGCTATAAGTATTTTCATCTTACAAAGGAAGAAGTTCAAGCATATCTTGCCTCATTCCACTTATTATGAGAATATAGAGCTCTCTGAGAAGATTTGTCTTTGGCTAACACCCACTGAGTCTCAATAAACTGGTTTGTCAAAACCAGTTTACAATAGATGTGTTGTAAATAAGAGTTAAGAAAGCAAAATTTGCTATATTTTGTTTTATAATAAATTAACAAGAATTCAAATTTATCCCTATATAACCTCTTGTACCATAGTTTCATTACTCATGTTCTCCTAAAGTGTGTTATAGTTGCAATGCCAGAAAAAGAATCAGTGGTACTAATTGTTTTACTACTCATAAGATTTGAGGAAATTGGGGCATTATTTCAAAAATCTAGATATATCCATGGGTTTGTGTTACATATGAAAATAACTTCCTTAATGAGCATCAAAATAGAAAACCCATGTGGAATATCTGGTTTATAGTCAAACATTTCAAATCATTAAAGTATGTAGTCAGGGATAAGGACTAGGTTACTGAGCTGTACTCTAAATCTAGAGATCAGAATTTAGCAGAATCCTTGTGGAAATCAAGGAACAAGATCAAGAATCTGGGGGAGAGGGGTGCCTGGGTGGCTCAGTCATTAAGTGTCGTCTGCCTTCGGCTCAGGTCATGATCCCAGGGTCCTGGCATCGAGCCCCGCATCTGGCTCCATTCTTGGCAGGAAGCCTGCTTCTCCCTCTCCCCCTCCCCCTGCTTGTGTTCCCTCTCTCACTGTGTTTCTCTCTGTCAAATAAGTAAATAAAATCTTAAAAAAAAAAAAAGAATCTGGGGGAGCAATGATCTTTACAGCAAGTCAGATAACCAACAGATGAGTTTTGGAAGAGGGTGAAGATATGTTACAATTTCTCAGAGATCAGAAATGAAGGAAGAATGCCTGGAACTTTCTCTATTCTTTTTTTTTTTTAAGATTTTATTTATTTATTTGACATAGAGCAAGAGAGCACAAGCAGGGGGGACAGCAGAGGGAGAGGGAGAAGCAGGCTCCTCGCTGAGCAGGGAGCCTGAGGTGGGGCTCGATCCCAGGACCCTGGGATCATGACCTGACCGAAGGCAGATGCTTAACTGACTGAGCCACCCAAGTGCCTGAACTTTGTTTATTCTTAGTGATGTCTTCTCATCTGCTTACGTTGGAATTACAAGTTAAACTCAGGAAACCAGCCCAGCAACTTTTACAAAGGGCTCTGATCTCATCAGAAATTTGTAAGAGGTTACCGGCACATTAACCCTAGTTCTTGCAACTGTCACCCAATGTTATGTTACGTCCACATGGCTATAGTTAATGACACCTCAGGAGAAGGAAGGAGGGCAGGGAAGGCAGGGAGGCAGAAGGAAAGAAGGAAAGAAAGAGAGAGAAAGAGACAAGAAAGAAAGAAAAAGAAAAGAAGAAAGAAAGAAAGAAAGAAAGAAAGAAAGAAAGAAAGAAAGAAAGAAAGAAAGAAAGAAAGAAAGAAAGAAAGGAGAAAGAAAAAGAAAGAGAGGGAGGGAGGGAAGGAAGGAAGGAAGGAAGTTAGAAAGTTGTGAAGCTATTTTTGGGGTATATAAGAACAAAAGTTTTGCATAGTAATGAACAAAATTTGAGTGTAACCTATGTTTTCCAGTACTAAAAACAACTATAAATCAGTAGTAAAGTCAGAATTTAACCTTAAGTTATAGAGAACTTGTTCTTTTGGTAGAATTTGCTCACTAAATTTGTATAATATTTAATTAACTGTCCACAGACCACAATTTCCATTATAGAGTTCAAGTTATCTGCATGCCATAACATCTCTAATGTGTTAATAGAAGAAAAAAAAGAGGAGGAAGAGAAGATGAGCACTAGAGAAAAATGTGACCCATAGTGTGATAAATACTATAAATATAGTATTTAAATAAATATAAATACAGGTAATATATATTCTTACATTTACTAGGAGGAAATTCAACAGATTTTGTTTAAATGGTTTTAGTGATTGTTGGCTGACTTAGTCTTGCAATATTAAGTCTTCCTAAAACAAGCCCTATGTTTAGATTATTCATCCTAATCCATGTGTTGAGAGTATTTGGGAAAATTAAGTTAGAAAGATTCATCCTACATATTGTCTTTGGCTCTTTTCAAGCTACTATAGCAAAGTTGAGTAGTTGCATCAGAGATTGTGGTGTCCCCCAAAGCCTAAAATATTTACTATCTGGTTCTTTACAAAAAGAGTTGATGACCCCTGGCCTAAACCAACAAATTCAAACTTAAAAAAATAAATACTACAATGACATAAAAATGAAGTGGGATATGTTACTTTACAATTTGTTATTATTATACCGTAAGTACTGGACATCCCTGATATGATATTACATCATTTGATATGAACTATCAAAGTGATATTTGAGTCCTGAGTTATGAGGAAACTGGAGTCTCTGAGTCCAGATGCAGGTTGGGTCCCTTTTTTTATAATCTTAGATCCCATGTATACTGTTCTTCTCTAAGAATCACTTTTTGAGTCAAAAACGACGTGAAAGGAACTAGAGGGTATTATGCTTAGCAAAATAAGTTAATCAGAGAAAGATAATTATCATATGATCTCATTCATTATGTGGAATTTAAGAAACAAAACAGGATCATAGGGGAAGGGAGGGAAAAATAGAACAAGACTAAATCAGAGAGGGAGACAAGCCATAAGAAACTCTTAATCATAGGAAACAAACTGAGGGTTGCTGCGGGGGTGGAAGGATGGGCTAACATTAGACATTAAGGAGGGCACGTGATGTAATGAGCACTGGGTGTATATAAGATTGATGAATCACTGAACTCTACCCCTGAAACTAATTATATACTATATGTTAATTAATTGAATTTAAATTAAAAAATAATAAAAAAACTAATCAGTATCTTAAATTTAATGGTCCATTCTAAATAGTTGCCTTCCCAGTAAAATCAGAAATGTTTATGCCAGTGTTTCAAGGTTTTCCATTCCATACAACATTGGAGATCTCCTAAATCTGAAGCTCCCTCTCTGCAGTGAATCATAATAATAATATGCTCTGAATAATCTGTTTGCTGCAATACAGCAATGTGGTAGCCAGGGTCCCAACTATTCCAAAGAATTGAGAAAATATAACCTAAGTCTGAGAGTACCCAGAGGGATAGATATGTTAGCTGCAGCTGTCTTCAAAATAATTGAGAGATATAATTTTGGTTTTGTAAGGTAAGTAAATATGACTAATAAACTTTAGACTCTTGCATAAGATCCTACTTTATACTCACAAGCACCCTCATGGGGTACTGAGAGGTAAAATTCTGCCAAACTCTTTGGATATTAGCAAACCTTACTCATAACTCAGTTTTGCTATTTAGATCTCTTCTGGATCACACCAAAAAGGCATTTCCCCCTGGTTGAGAATTCAAATGAGATTTGTTTTCATCCATGTGTGGGACTGGATTCAGCCCAGGAACAAAAGTGACTAGGTTAAGAGGCAGATTGCTTGGCCGGCTTTGATTCCATGGCTATAAAATGATAGCAAATAACTGGAAAGCAGGGAGTGACTAACGCCAAATCAATCAATTCCTTAGTTGGGGCCATAAATTATCAGGTCTAATAAATCAGAAACAACAAGTAGACACAAGGGAGAATATGACCTACTTTATTGGGTGGGGGTGGAAGGTCATATTCATTTTTATCTCATGCTGGAAAATAATATAAACTAATAGTATCTATTAAAGGCATAACAGAAGAACTGAGAATGTGTAAAATGAACCTTCTTTATCTGTGCTTATCAAGTGTCTATCAGGTTAAAGCAGTGAATCCAAATGCGCTGGGCTTCGATACCACATGCTTATCTGTCTGAGCTCCAGTTCCAACTATGTTTACTCTGTCTCATCTTCTTCCTCCATTATTTAGCTTCAAGAGAAGCTTTGTGAAAGAAAAGCTCGGAGGTTTGACAGAGCTGTTCTAACACGTACTTACATTATAATTATCACTAAAATAAATTGTAGCTATTTTATATTTTCATCTCTCATGAATTTACACTAACTTATAATAGTATATATACATATAATAGTATACCCTTTAAATATTACTTATAGCCTATAATTTACATTGAAAAATATTTCAGGAAGATATTTTAATATCAGCGTTATACTTTTATATGATTATTTAATGAGTATATAATATTCCATAATATTCAATCCCTCATTGTTGGATATTTATATTTACCCTAAAGATACAAATGTAGGGATCCGAAGGGGTACGTGCACCCCGATGTTTATAGCAGCAATGTCCACAATAGCCAAACTGTGGAAAGAGCCAAGATGTCCATCGACAGATGAATGGATAAAGATGTGGTATATATATACAATGGAATAATATGCAGCCATCAAAAGGAATGAGATCTTGCCATTTGCAATGATGTGGATGGAACTGGAGGGTGTTATGCTGAGCGAAATAAGTCAATCAGAGAAAGACATGTATCATATGACCTCACTGATATGAGGAATTCTTAATCTCAGGAAACAAACTGAGGGTTGCTGGAGTGGTGGGGGGTGGGAGGGATGGGGTGGCTGGGTGATAGACATTGGGGAGTGTATGTGCTATGGTGAGCACTGTGAATTGTGCAAGACTGTTGAATCACAGATCTGTACCTCTGAAACAAATAATACATGTTAAAAAAAAAAAGAAGAAGAAGATAGCAGGAGGGGAAAGAATGAAGTGGGGAAATCGGAGGGGGAGATGAACCATGAGAGATGATGAACTCTGAAAAACAAACTGAGTGTTCTAGAGGGGAGGGGGGTGGGAGGATGGCTTGGCCTGGTGATGGGTATTAAAGAGGGCACGTTCTGCATGGAGCACTGGGTGTTATACACAAACAATGAATCATGGAACACTACATCAAAAACTAATGATATAATGTATGGTGATTAACATAACATAATAAAAAAAAAAAGCACCTGAGGAAAAACATATGTTACTAACCCTATACTCATTTTTATATACAATTATAAGGATAGTTTCTCTAGAAATGTGCATAAAATTATTTTTATTGATTTGAAAATTAATATTCACATTTTAACACCATCCATTCTAACTGAAAGACTTTTCTTTTTCATTTCTCATTAACGACAACTATTTCTTCTTAAAAAAATAGGCAACATAAGAGTGACAACATCAAAATGGTGGTGTGGGTTGCTCCTGACTTCAGTTCCCCCTAGTTGAAGATGAATTAGCAACAATCCATAGACAAAATACCAGTGTGAAAATCCCAGAACCTGGGGGTGATGTTGAAGCACTCCCTGGATAACAGAGACCAAGAAGGACCACATTAGAGAGGTAAGAGGAGTGTCTACACTTGTAGACTTCAGACTTGTTGTGGAGAGTAAATGAAATGAAATTAAAGCAATTTGAAGATAAATGCTATTTAAGTAAGTTATAATTTGGATCTTATATTCTGTTAATAACTCAAAAGTAGTTACTTTGTTCCAGGAACCCAAGCAAAAAAAAAAGTAATTCATCAAAATAGGGAAAAATATAATAAACAAGCTAGCCTAAGGTTCTACATAGAACATACAATGCCAAAAGGCAAGTAGGAATGGCTATGAGTGAAAGAAATCATGACTCAAGATATTATAACAGGTCACGATTGCCATTTGTCATAAAAGCAATGAATAGATATCTTCAAAGGCTAAGTAAATCAGAGAATTCATCACCTAAGAACATGTCTTTTAAAAAATGTCTATCAAATAATCAAGCTAATTCAGAGTCAAAGACAAATAAATGTGAGGGAAAAGCTGTCATACAATGACTAGATAAATCATTGATCAGTTTGAACATGCATATAAGCAATTATGGAAATTACAGTCACAGGAGAATATAAGTGTTTGGTATCTTGACAATGTTCAACTGTCAATATAAATTTAAAAATCAAGCTACAAAGGACATGAACATGCTAACCTTCTGTTATATCACAAGATAATTAGTTCAGTAAAAATATAAACAAGGTGTTTTAAAAAACATTATTTAAAACTGTTAAAAGTTTTCACTGACTTTTTCTAATCTTACAAATATCTTTAAAGCCATAGTATATTTTAGTGGGAATATATTTATGAGAAGTTCAATATTTCCTTGAATTTTACTTTAGGTTTTTTCTTCTGTAAACTTAAATATGAAACATTTTATTTTAAAATACCAAAATTAAATATGATTGCATTTTATGCATTTTTTAATAAAAAATATATTTGTTACTTTACCACCTTTTATAAAGGCTGCAAAAGCTACTTTCTCACTTTTTCAGACCCAATTCCAGTGAGGAGTGGAATTGTAATATAGTTCTGGCCTGTGAGCTATAAGCAGAAGTCTACTTCAGGTAAGAACTGCCTGGAAATTTTGTTTTGTTTCCTGGCAATAAAGGAGAAGCAAATCTTTGGCTGGTACTTCCCTTTGTTCATGTCTTGATTATAGATGCCTGGATGTAAAGTAGCCATTTTACCACTATGAGACAAAAAAAAAAAAAGGAGGTGGGAGGACATACTAATAATAACAGTTAAAAGATAAAGTTTTTTAATTTCATCACTGAGTTTCTATATCATCTCTAACTTCTTGTTATGTGGGAAAAAGTAACCTCAATTTACCTAGACAACTATTGATTTAGTTTTCAGTAATGTGCAGTTGAAAGCAATGTTAATTGATACACTATCCATCCATGTAAAACTATAAGTTTACACACATAAAGAAATATGTAGTATGATGTACTATTAATTATATATTGCATCTGGGTAATGAAATTCTGAGTGTATTTTTCCTTTTTGTACTTAGATGAATAGCTCAAATCTTTCAAAATCAGAATATCAGTTTTTTAAAATGATTATTCTTCTGAAATGTTTGAATGCTTTTGAGGCTTGACAAAGTTATTGCCACAGGACATAAACAATATTTTTTTAATATTTGATGGATAATTAGACAGGAGACAAAATTTTAAAACCCCTATTTTGTAGTGAAGAAAACTCCTGTCAGTTAGCCTAACAAAAACCTTTGCTCATGCTGCGACCAATTGAGTGAGCAAAACCACTATTGTGCTAGTTTTAAAATAGATATGGCCAATGCTACCTTTCTTCTACATAATCATTGTTGACTAGTAGTAATGAATATTTTCACAATAACCTTAAACTATAATAACATGGAGGTGTGTTTCACTGGCTTTTATAAATTAATTTAGGCTTTCTTTATAATTTGGCCACAGATACAAATACTTCTGTGCTATTTACATGGATATGTATGCTGAAACAAACTCATGGTATAAAACACTCAACTTATTTAAAAGAACATATGGCACTCAGGAATGTTAGAGATGTGCATACATTTAATAACAATTGACTATAAATTACCCATCGTATTTATTATAGAAAAGCATCTTTTAATCAATAATACACTTTTAACTTTGCCCACATTGATATAAATGTAATACACTATTCTTTTTTTTCTATAATTCAGCAAGATAATCTCTCCATACTAGCCTAAATTTAAAAGTTTTATAGTAGGTGACACATTATTTTAGACTCTGAGCATGTTTAATGGTCATGTAATTCAATCAACCACAGACACTCAAATATTTAGCACGGATTTTTGGTTTGGTTGTTGGTTTTGCCTCATAATTTAACTCATAATATTCTACATCATGCTTAAAAAAGATAATTTAGTTTTATTATGCATGAACAGATTAGTGAAGTAAAAATAACTTAGAAAGTCAGAACATTTCACCTGTTTTGAGTAAAACACTTAATATTCTGTGAGCATCAGTTAATGCATCTATAAATTAGGTCAATAATTCTCTCTCTTGCAAGGATCAAATGAAGTAGAGCAGATTAGTTTTATTAGAACTAGTGCCCAATTATAGTAAAAATCCCAAATTAAAATCAAGATACTCTAGACTTACTCAAAATATGTGGGATTTTCACTTTATTTTTTTCCTTAAAATGCAGTCTCATTAGAATCTTGATCTGTTTTTGTTCTTTTTTTTTCCCATTTCAAAGTTATTTCATGGAATTCCTTCCAGGATATGATAAGAAACAAATACAAAAATTTGCCAGTGGGATTATAGAACAGGGCAAAGCCTCTGATGGACAGTACACATCTGGCTTAACAGTAACCTTAAAGCAAAGAGCTTCGGAAGTCCATACATTATTAACTTATTATATTCTTTAGTAATCCTTCTTGTTTCTGGGTCTGAAAAGGACAAAGTACAGAAATCTAAACAAGAGGAAATTTTGAGACAGAGTAACTACTATGTGCACATGAAAAAAGTAAAAGTGGCAGCATTTTTCCCCCCGGGGTGGGGGGGAGATAGGCCAGGCATATTTTTCCTCATTATTCTTGCTCATGAGTAAAGCAATGAGAGAAGGGTTTTTTTCCCCATAAATAATCAGAAAGTCAGAGGCAGTTATATTTATGAACAGAAAAAAAATGTATAAATATATAAATAAATAAATACATTATAAAATATATATAGCTAGATTATTCACTGCAGTTCTGTGAAGAAAAACAAAATTTATTTTAGAGCAAATGTGTGATTGCATGATATCTTTGGCTGAACAGAGCAAAGCACAAAAGAAACCAATTATACCCCATGTTGTGAAATTACTTTAATTTTCTACTTTTTAATCCTTGTTGGTTAAACTCATGATTAACTGTTCAAAATGTGTTATTACAAGTCTGTCAGAGCTCATGGGGTCATAAAATTTCTGTAGAATACCTTATTAGCTAAAAATCTCTGTCTTTCTCTTCTAATGGATGATATCTGTGTTGGGGAAGAAAGAGTATTGGAGAATGAAAAACACCCTTATGACAGACTCTATATACTGGCATATTTGCCTCCATATTTCCTCCCTCCAACTTTCCATTATAGCATTTTGCAGATAATATTTAAAGAGTGTTGATGACTGAGTTATTAAATGAAGCTGGCTGAGCCTCTTTAATATCCAGAGACCCACTGAGTTGGGGCAAGAAGAAAGACAAACTCCAATAGTCGGGATGCTCTGAGAATAAGAGACCCAATGAGGCCTTGAACTTCATCTGGGAACTGTGCCCTGAGAGCTATCCAAGGTACTAACCAACCACAGCTTAAACTTAGTTCCAATTCTGATTAGTTTGTCCTTGGGAAGCAGGGGAGATAAAAAGGATAGAGAGAGGGGACCTGGCTGGCTCAGTCTGAAGAGCATATGACTCTTGATCTTAGGATTGTGAGTTTGAGCCCCATGTTGGGTGTAGAGATTACTAAAATAAATAAATAAATAAAATAAACTTTAAAAAAAGGGTAGAGAGAACAGAGAAATGTTTTTTTACCTACTGTAAGTTCAAGTCTTGACTTTGACTGTTGCAAGTTATGCACACCTGGGAAAGCTATTTAATTTCTCTAAATCTTAATTTCTTCACCTGGAAATGGACATAATAACACTACCTATCTCATAGGATCATAAGAGGTTGTAAGGATTAAATTGGTTAACACATGTAAAGAATTTAACATAATGCCTGGCATACAATAGGTACTTTGTAAATATTATTATTCATACATTAAAAATATAATACAACAAGTACCCATGCATCAACTCCCAGAACTGCTGAATGTTACATTTTGTTACATCAGCCCTAGATTTAATGCTTATCTCTCCTACTAGGATTTTATACCCCATAGGGGTATGTCTGCTTTTATCCATTACTTTCCCAGTACCTGGTCCAAAACAGGTTCTCAATGCACATGTGCTGAAAATTAATAAATGAAAAAAAGAAGTAATAGGGTAACCATGAAGGAGAGAGAGCAGGTTGCATCACCAAGGCTATTTGAGAGGGGAAAATGTGCACAGTATCCCAGCTTAGGAAAAAAATGGAGCCAAGGAGTAACCAAAAAAAACAGTCTTGCATTTGTTTACCTATTAGAAATTCTTTTGGGGCATTCTTGAAGTATGAAATAATATAATATTATAAATACCTGGGCCAATTTTCACAATAAAATGCTTTGGGAACTAAGGTATTTTTCAGCTTAAGGATGTTTGACCCGGGCGCCTGGGTGGCTCAATTGGTTAAGCGACTGCCTTCGGCTCAGGTCATGATCCTGGAGTCCCTGGATCGAGTCCCGTATCGGGCTCCCTGCTCGGCGGGGAGTCTGCTTCTCCCTCTGACCCTCCCCCCTCTCATGTGCTCTCTCTCATTCTCTCTGTCTCAAATAAATAAATAAAAAAAAAAAAGGATGTTTGACCCTACAAGATCCTCTAAGTCTACAGACTCTACCCCACCACCATACAGGCATCATAGCATAAAAACAAGCCACTTGTGACCTCCTAATGTTTACAGTCTCCATCCTAACTTCCTACTGTAAACTATTTTGAATTTGGAATCCAAATCTACCCCTAGATCCTCCTGTATTCTGACCTCAATAATCATCTTCCAGTAGATTGTACTTCCTTACAGTATGTAACTGAGGCCCATCATGCTTCCTGAACTCAATATCTCTTTGTTTTTATGACTATAATTTCTTTTTTCTCCTGCTATTCCTTTTTGAGCCAATCTGAATACACATGCCCAATAACCAGTGTTGCTTGGAAAAGACCTCAACACTGTGGACCTAGATACAAGTTAACTATCTGACTTGCATTCAACATGAAATCAATGAAATTTGAAAAATGTGTGCCTAAAAGAAATACAGTAGACAGGTAGGTTGACTTATAATCATTCCAACCTCACCAAATACCAAAGCAAAAAAAAAGTTTGGTGGAATGGAATTTTTAAAATCTGGTTTTATGTACTTCCTAAAAGCTACCTTAACTTTGTACAGTTATATCAATCTCACTGTATTCAAAATACCACCCTTTAAGATGTGGTATTTTATAATAAAATTGATACTGAAAAACTGATACTAATCAAAACATTTCTTATTCTATGGAATGAATCCCCAAATGAAGCAATACAAGAATAATTATTATACAACTAAGCACACTGAATATAGAATAATGCAATACATTTGGAATGATGGACAAGATTATCTGACAGGTTTGTCTCCTTACAGTTCTTATGATTGTGTGAGATTGTATAGGCTACATAAATGTTTGCTTTTTCTCTTTGTCATATCATTTATTTTTTCCTTCTTGTAAGACATTAGGCAAAAGAGACAATAGCTCATTTATGATAATCAAAGATGAAGACTACTTGCAAATAAATATATACACAGTCATAATTGCAGGCTAATTGCAGATAAATATATACACAGTCATTTATGATAATCAAAGATGAAGACTACTTGCAAATAAATATATACACAGTCATAATTGCAGGCTAATTGATTCTGAAGTCTTGCAGAGACCAGGACTAGACCCCAGGACTAGAACTGAGAGGCTAAACAATTTTCCTTATACATGAAATAATTGCATAGCTATGTTGATTTGCATTTTAGTGGCATGGATATTTCCACACCTAGAAAATGAAGAATTTACATTCTTAAGTTTTTAAAAGCTGATTAGACTTCTTGTAGGGATCAGTAGGAAGAAAAGTATGGGTACTATAGCTGTCATCGAAGCCATTAAGAATAATTTCTAGGGGCACCTGGGTGGCTCAGTCATTAAGCATCTGCCTTCGGCTCAGGTCATGATCCCAGGGTCTTGGGATCAAGCCCACCATCAGACTCCCTGCTCAGCGGGAAGCCTGCTTCTCCTTCTCCCACTCTCCCTGCTTGTGTTCCCTCTCTCACTGTGTCTCTCTCTAAATAAAATCTTGAAAAAAAAAAAAGAATAATTTCCAAAGTGTTCATTCACATCAAGAATCAGTCATATTATAAAGACTAATATTATCATAGATCACATTTATTTCTGTGAATTGCCTCTGCAAGAAAATAAATTTAAAAATAAATATATCATTTCATAGATTTCTTTGGAAAACTTTATCCTTCTTGTTGGCTTCATGGGGCTTTTCAGAAATGTGCCTTCTTAAAATCCCATGTAATTATAGATATTCCACCTTTCTCAATAAAGAAGGTAATGTTCATTGGCTTTTAGAGTATTGAGAATTTGAATACTGAATCGATGATATGAACTAGGAAATGAAATATATTTAAAATCACCTTATAGAGGGCGCCTGGGTGGCTCAGTTGGTTAAGCGACTGCCTTCGGCTCAGGTCATGATCCCGGAGTCCCGGGATCGAGTCCCACATCGGGCTTCCTGCTCGGTGGGGAGTCTGCTTCTCCCTCTAACCCTACCCCCTCTTGTGCTCTCTCTCTCACTCTCTCTCTAATAAATAAATTAAAAAAAAATATTAAAAAAATAAATAAATAAAATAAAATGAAATCACCTTATAGAGATCAAATGGCTTTTAGATATAAAGAAAGATGTTATGATAATACAATTAATGGTATCGAGATATTATAAAGAATTCCTGTATATCTCAAAATTTGGAGATCAGCATAGAACAGAAAGCATATATATAGCGAAACAAAATTTACAGTGGTTACCTACTGTGTAGAGAAGGGAACCAGTTAATTAAATTCGATTTCTGGTACTGTGAGAGGTTCATGCCTCTTATGGGAATGGATTATTAGTTTATCACAACTTAATTTTATTAGCCATTTAAATCAATCAAATGATTCTTGTTCCAATTTCATGGTGTCTGAACAATCTGACTTCCTGAATAAAGATTTCTGAACAGAGATGATAGATCAGCATCATGAGTATCTTAGTTCATACTATGTTATAAATCACTATGAGTTACTAAGTAGGCAACCTGCTTAATATATCAGTCTTTTATGATGTTCATTATGATGAGTTCGGGTTTTCCAAGCCATTGATAGTCGACACAAAAGCAAGGCACAGTTTTTGAGTTACCCTCACCAATGCATAAGATAACCAGGCTTTTCTCAGATACTATCTAACCTCATAATTGTCACCTAAACTCTGAAACAAGAAGTGACAAAAAAGAGCCTGTTGAAGCAAATCATAGCTATTCTCTCAGATGTGACCTGAAAGAAAAGAGATATGACCCTTGTTACAAAGTCTACTGCTGCTAAATCACAAATGATTCTTTATGGCATAGAACAACAAACATGTTATGGTCAAGGATTCTGTAGGTCAGGAATTGAGAGGGCACGGGAAAGATATCTTGTTTCTTTTTCTACAGCTGCAGTTGGGAAGGCTCAAATGGCTGGCAGTAACTCCCACACCTGAGCACTGAAGTTCCATGGAGGTATCTTCACCAAGATGTTGGGCCCTTTGGTTGAAATGATTCTAAGAATAGGGGCAACTGGGACCATTTGACCAGAGCACCTACATGTGATCTCTCCCTGTGGCTTGGGATTTCCAGACCATGTGTTCCCAGAAACAACAGCCAATGAAAAAGCATCTGAAGAGTGGCCACTCCAAGATAATCAAAGAAAGCAGAATGGCCTTTTCTGACTTACCTTCAGAAATCACGCAGTTTCACTTCTACTAAATTTTATTATTAAGCTAATTTATTATAAGTTATTAAGGTTAACCCAGAATTCTCTTTATTTTTCTCCATAGCACATTTACATATTATTACTTATTTATTGTTTGCCTTACTGCACTAAAATATAGGCTTCATGAGGACAGAAATTTTGTTATTGTTTATTCATTGACATGTTCTCAACACTTGGCACTTCCTAGCACATAATGGGTGCTAATAAATCCTTACTGAATAAATTAGTGAACGAATTAATTGTGATATTTCTCCTGATAAGTACTAAAATAAGCAGGGATATTTAGAAAACATGCACGTACTGAATTTTCAAAGCTGGAAGTTACAGTATTGAGTTGGAAATCTGTGATTATCAAAAAATGATTCACAGAACACTAAATCTATGATATATTGCACAAAACGGGTTTCATGGTCAAGTATGTTTGGGAAACACTTAATGACAGTTAATTCTCGGAAAATCACTCTACCCCTTAGCACATGCAAGGGTCTGAGACATCTTAGCAGGTGTCTTAATTTTATTCTACTCACTGTCTCCCATCTTACCACAGAACATCTCTACTTACCTCCCATGGAGCTAGTTTTCACAGAACACATTTTAGTCCAACCTCTCATTATAATTTAGTGAGAGTTGTTTCTTGATATTTAGGTGCCAGAAGCATATAAATTAGAGGAACTTCTCTCTGGAGGTGACAACCATATGGTGACAGAATTCTAGCTACTTGCTTGGGGTCACAAGAAGAGTTACTGGAAAGCTCAGAACGAAAGCTGGGGTCGTGTTCCGATTAGTAAAATACTCTTTTTACAATACCATGGGTTTTTCAGATTCATAGACACAACTCTACCTTCGACTCATCATGGACAGATGGTTATTCTCTTTTTAAAACCCTTTGATAGATACAATTTGTAATCTCCCTCAGTAGCCTGTCCCATTATCTATCAAGTCAAACTCAGATTGCAATAGGGTGGGATTCCATTCCAGAGGGAAAGCATTTTCTTTGTCTGATTTAAAATGTTCCATTAGAAAAATAATTTATGATAATTTCACAAGCACAGTTTGCACTTGTGCTTTCGCCAATAGGGTGGTGGAGCTTGGAGCAGTGTCTTCAGCATGCACTCAGTCCTTGGCACCAGGCCCTAGTTTAATGACAGTTTGAGTCCTCACACTCACAAGCCCCGCCCAATGAAGCTGCCAAGCATTTGTCATAGTCATGCACATCAGTCAGTCATGAGAATGGAATGTGAAATGCAGCAGACCCTGAAGCAGGGGGTTTTCCAACTCCAAAATGCTGAATGCTTAAAGTACAACCTCTACATATTTCACTGAAATAATAAAATATGAATTAAATCATCAGATTCTCTCTTCATTTCCTCAAATATTTTAATCACTCTACTCATTTACATTTCTACAGGTCCAGGTTGGGGTCAATATCTGCCTAATCATTTGCTATGTAGCTTTCTGCAGGTTACTCAACAAAGCCAAAGTTCCCAAATCTGAAAAATGAGGACAGTAAGTACAGCTTCACTCTACTTTTATAAGAACTAAATAAGAAAACATATTTAAAAGTAGCTGACAAAATGCCTGGAACATAGTAGTTTTCAATAAATATTCTTTCCTATTGCCTATAAAATCAAATTGTATTTTAAGTCTCCTAAGTAAACTTAATAACTAAAAGAATCTTGGGATGGGAGGTGGAAATGAATTGTTGTTCAATGGGTATAGTTTCATTTTTGCATGATCAAAAAGCTCTAGATATCTGTTACAAAACAATGTGAATACAGATAATAAACTACTGAACTGTACATTCAAAAATGGTTAGAATGGGAGGTGACATCAGCAAGATGTTGGTGTTGGAATAGGAGACCCCTTGCTCATATTCCCCCTTAGCAACAATAATTTGATAGCTATCCATAGACAAACTGTCTTTGAGGGAGCTTTGGGATCCAGATAGGAGATTTTGAAACACTGGTGGAACCCAAGACCAAGGAGAAGGTAGGCTGTGTCCAGGTAGCCGACTTGTTGGCTCTGGTCCCAGCAGCAGCCATATGACCCAGCTACAACCCACTTAATTGTAATCCTGGAGATTAGCTTAGAGACCTAACAGAGATTTACTTGCTGAAACCAAATCTGCAAGGACTAGAAGAGGTGTTTGTTCTTTCAAATGCACAGACACAAATACAAGGCTACACAGATCACAAAGAATCACATAAACATGACACCACCAAGGAACCAATAAAGCTCCAGTAACCAACCCCAAAGAAATGGAGATCTACATATTGCCTGACAAAGAATTCAAAATAATCATCTTAAAGATCAGTGAGATGCAAGAGAACACAAATAGACAACAAAAAATGAAATCAATAAAATAATACATAACAAATGAGAAGCTTAATAAAGAAATAGAAACCATAAGAAAATAACTAAATATGGGGCACCTGGGTGGCTCAGTCATTAAGCATCTGCCTTAGGCTCAGGTCATGATCCCAGGGTCCTGGGATTGAGCCCCACATTGGGCTCCCTGCTCAGTGGGAAGCCTGCTTCTCCCTCTCCCACTTCCCCTGCTTGTGTTCCTTCTCTTGCTGTGTCTCTTTCTGTCAAATAAATAAATAAAATCTTTTTTTAAAAAAAAAATAACCAAACAGGAATCTTGGAGGTGAAGAATAAAATAACAGCACTGAAAAACTCAGTAGAGTGCTCAACAGCAGTCTCAATCACATAGAAGAAATCATCAGCTAACTTGAAGACAAGTCATTTGAAATTAGCCATTTAGAAGAGCAAAAATTTTTTAAAAAGAATAAAAAAGAGTGAAGAAAGCATATAGTACTGATAGGACACCATCAAGCATTTTAGGAGTCCAGGAAGAAGTGACAGAGAAAGGAACAGAAAGCTTATTTTTATAAAAATGGCTGTAAACTTCCCAAGCCATGGAATGGATATGGACACTAAGACACATGAAGTTCAGAGGATGCCAAGCAAGATCAATCCAAAGAACATTACCCTGAGAAACATTATAAATAAATTCTCAAAAGTCAAAGATAAAAAGAGAATTATAAAAGTAGCAAGAGAAGACACTCATCACATAAGGCTATCAGTGTACTCAGCCAAAACTTTGCAAGACAGGAGGGAGTGGAATATAGACAAAGTGCTCAAACAAACAAACAAAAAAAGCAAAACAAAATTATTATACTCTAGAAATAAAGGAGAGATAAAGATATTTCCATATAAACAAAACCTGAGGGAGTTCATCACCACTAGACATGCCTTACAAAAAAATATTAGAGAGGGCCCATGAGCAAGATGGTGGAGGAGTAGGAGACCTAAATTTCGTCTGGTCCCAGGAATTCAGCTAGATAGGCATCAAACCATTCTGAACACCTATGAACTCAACAGGAGATTGAAGAAAAGAATAGCAGCAACTCTCTGAACAGAAAAGCAACCACTTTCTGGAAGGTAGGATGTGCAGGGAAGTGAATCCGAGGGGATATATGGGAAGATAGACCGTGGGGGGAGGGGGCCTCCATCGGCTGCTTCTGGCAAGTGATAGAGCCACAGAGCACAAAATTGGAACTTTTAGAAGTCAGCTCTACTGAGGGACATGGCTCTAGTGGCTTAGTGGGGGGTGCATCCCTCGTGGGACAGTGTGGTCTCAGGACCCTCGGGGTCACAGAAAGACCGGGGGTGCCTGAGTGTGGCAGAGCTCCCAGGTATCAGAGCAGGGAAGCCAGCTGCAGAGACGGAGTGGAAGAGTGGGCTCTCAGCTCGGGGTTGCCATAAACCATGATCCACAGCACAGTCAGGCACTACTCCTCCAGCAGGGGCCCAACAAGTGGCAGATATGGGGAGACTCCTCTTCCTCCCCTGGGAGGAGTGGCATGGGAGTGCACTGCAGGAATCTGCTGGGTTTGGAGACTCCAAACGGGGTTGTGTGCCAGAGATAGAAACACTCAGTCACAGGACAGGTGGGCATGGAGTGCGGCCGGAGACCGGGGAGTTGGGAGTGATTGACTGCTTTTCTCTGGGGACTCACTGAGGACTGGGGACCTGAGTTCTCGGCTCCCCTGGAGCAGAGATTAGGAGCTCGCTATTTTCACTCTCGACCTCCAAAGCTGTAAGGAAAGCTTGCAGGGAACAAAAGCTCCCGAGAGCAAACCCGAGCAGATTACTTAGCCCAGCCCCCGCAAGGGTGATGCAATTCTGCCTCGGGCAAAGACATTTGAGAACCACTAGGACAGGCCCCTACCCCAGAAGATCAGCAAGAACAGCCAGCCAGGACCAAGTTTAACGATCAATGAGAATGGAAGAACTCCAGCGCTAGGGGAATACAGCACATAGAACTCATGGTTTTTTTTCCCCATGATTCTTTAGTCTTTCAAAGTTAATTTTTTTAATTTTCTTTTTTTTCTATTTATTTTTTGAATTTTTCTTTTTCTCTTTTTCAACCAACATCTTATCAATCTCTTTTTTAAAAAATCTTTTTTATTTTTCATTTTTAGAGTCATATTCTATCCCTTCCTTGTAGTTAACTTTATTTTTGGTATATATATATAATTTGTTCTCTTTTTAAAATTTTGAGATACAGTTTCTTCTAACAGACCAAAATATACCCTAAATCTCTAGTGTATGGTTTTGTTCTAGTCTCCTGCCTGATCACATTCTCTCCCCTTTTTTTTTAATTTCTCTTCTTTCTTTTTTCAACCAACTTCTTATAAATTCCTTTTATAAAATCTTTTATAATTTTCATCTTTACAATCATATTCCATCCCTTCATCATATTTACCCTTATTTTTTTACATATATAAGTTTTTCTTTCTTTAAAATTTTGGGAGGCAGTTTCTTCTAAAACCCCAAAATATGCCCAAAATCTAGTCTGTAGCACTGATCTATTCACCAACCTGATCATATTGGATCATTTCCTGTTTTTTCTTTTTCTTTCTTTTTTTTCTTTTTTCTTTCTTTCCCTTTCTTATACCCTGGTTTTGGGTCTCTTGTGATTTGTTTAGTGTACATTTTTCTGGGGTCGGTGTTACCCTGTTAGCATTTTGTTCTCTCATTCATCTATTCTCCTCTGGACAAAATACAAAGACAGAAAAACTCACCTCAAAAAAAAAGAACAAAAGGCAGTACCAACTGCCAGGGACCTAATCAATACAGACATTAGTAAGATGTCAGAACTAGAGTTCAGAATGACAATTATAAAGATACTAGCTGGGCTTGAAAAAAAGCATGGAAGATACTAGAGAAACACTTTCTGGAGAAATAAAAGAACTAAAATCTAACCAAGTTGAAATCAAAAAGGCTATTAATGAGGTGCAATAAAAAATGGAGGCTCTAACTGCTAGGCTAAATGAGGCAGAAGAGAGAATCAGTGATATAGAAGACCAAATGATGGAATATAAAGAAGCTGAGAAAAAGAGAGAT
>NC_138376.1:59746034-59822281 GCF_054177405.1 Leptonychotes weddellii | reverse complement strand
GGTTGCTGGAGTGGTGGGGGATGGGAGGGATGGGGTGGCTGGGTGATAGACATTGGGGAGTGTATGTGCTATGGTGAGCACTGTGAATTGTGTAAGACTATTGAATCACAGACCTGTACCTCTGAAACTAATAATACATTATATGTTAAATAAAAAAGAAGATAGTAGGAAGAGAAAAATGAAGGGGGGGAAATTGGAGGGGAAGACGAACCATGAGAAACTATGGACTCTGAGAAACAACCTGGGGGTTCTAGAGTGGAGAGGGGTGGGGGGATGGGTTAGCCTAGTGATGGGTATTAAAGAGGGCATGTATTGAATGGAGCACTGGGTGTTATACACAAACAATGAATCATGGAACACTACATCAAATAAATAAATAATAAATAAATAGGAAAAATAAATATTAGAAAAAGTTCTTCATGTTTAAATGGAAAGGCACTAAGTAACATGAAAACATATGAAAATATAAAACTCATTGTTAAAAGTAAGTATATAGTCAAACTTAGAATATTCCAAATTCTATAACTGTAGTACATAAATTACATTTAACTCAGCTTAAAAGAGACTATTATAAGATGTTTTATGCAAAATTCATGGCAACCACAAAAAAGAAGAAACCTCTAGCAGATACAAAAAGAGAGTAAGAAATCAAAGCATACCATTATAAAAAAAAATTAAACAAATCACAAAGAAAGAAAACAGAAGAGGGAAAGAAGAACTACAAAACAGACAGAAAACAAGAAAATGACAAAAGTAAGTCCTTCACTATGAATAATTACTTTAAATGAAAATGGACTAAATTCCCCAATCAAAAGACACAGCATGAATGAATGGATAAAAAACAAAATCCAACTGTTTGCTGTCTACAAGGAGCTCACTTTAGATTTAAAGACACAAATAGGCTGAAAGTAAAAGGATAGAACAAGATATTCCATGCAAATAATAAACAAAAGAGAGCACAGGTGGCTATACTTACAACAGACAAAATAGATTTTTAGTCAAAATTGGTCACAAAAGACAAAAGTCACTACATAATGATAAAAAGATCAATTCATCAAGAGAAAATAATTCTTATAAGTATATATGCACCTAACATTGGAGGACCTAAATATTTAAAGCAAATATTCACAGAACTGAGGGGAGAAAAAGATGAGTGCAGTAATAGGGGACTTTAAAACCCTACTTTTAACAATGGAAGTTTATTCAGAGAGAAAATCAATATGGTAACAGCAGACTTTCATAACACTAAATGAACCTAATAGACATAAATAGAAAATTCCATCCAATAGCAGCATAATGTATACTGTTTTTAGGTGCAAATGGAAATTAGCCAGGATAGATCATGTACATCATTGGCCACAACACTAGTCCTAACAATTTAAGAGGATTGAAATCATGTTGAGTATCTTTTTATGACCACAATGGTATGAAACTAGAGATCAATAACAGAAGTAAAATTGGAAAACTCACAAATAAGAAGATATTAACACATACTGAATAACCAATGAATCAAAGAAAGGATCAAAAATAAAATTAAAATAAAACTCGAAACAGGCAAATATAGAAGAACAACATACCAAAACTTATGGGACACAGGAAAAACAGTTCTATGAAGAATTTTTGTACTAATAAGTGCCTACTTTAAGACAAAAAGTTTTCAAATAAACTATTTAACTATACTTCATGGAATTGGCAAAATGAACAAACTAAGCCCAAAGTAAGCAGAAGGAAATGAGAAAGACATGAATAAAAATAAATAAAATAGAAACTAGAGAGACAACAAAAAAGATCAACAAAAGTAAGTTTTTTTTAAAGATAAACAAAATTGACTAACCTTTAGCTAGACTAACCAAGAAAAGAAAAGACTCAAATAAATAAAATTATAAATGAAAGAGTAAACTTACAACTGACACCACAGAAATACAAAGGATCATGAGACTACTATCAACAACTAAATGCTGACAAATTGGATAACCTAGAAGACATGGATAAGTTCCTAGAAACATTCAACCTACCAAGACTAAATCATGAAGAAATAGAAAACTGAAGAGATCAATAACAAGTAAGGAGATTTAAGCAGTAACAAAAAACAAAAACAAAACAAAACAAAACTCCCAACAAAGGAAAGCCCAGGACCAGATGGCTTCATAGGTAAATTCTATCAAACATTAAAGAATAATTAATGTCAATTCTTCTCAAACTCTTCCATAAAATTGAAGAGGAGAATAACACTTCCAAACCCATTTATGAGGCCAGCATTACCCTCATACCACAACCTGACAAGGACACTACAAAAAAAGAAAACTACAGACCAATATATTTGCTGAACACACATGCAAAAATCCTGAAAATAAAATATGAGCAAACCAAATTCAAGAGCACATTAAAAGGAACATACACCATGATCAAGTTAGATTTATCCCTGGGTGCAAGGATGGTTCAAAATATACAAATCAATCCATGTGATACACCACATACACCAGAATGAGAGATTAACAACTATAGGATCATCTCAATAGAAGCAGGAAAAGCACTTGACAAAATTGAATATCCTTTCATGAAAAAATTTCTCAACAAATTAGGTATAAAAGGAATGTACCTCAACATAATGAATGCCATCTGACAAGCCCATAGCTAATATTATATTAAACAGTGAATAGCTGAAAATTTTTCCTCCAAGATCAAGAACAAAACAAGGGTGCTCAGTCTCACCACTTCTATTCAACATAGTAATAGAAGTCCTGACCAGAGCAATCAGGCAAGAAATAGAAATAAGAGGTATCCAAGCAGGAAAGGAAGAAGTGTTTTTGTGTTGCAGATGGCATAATCTTATATATATAAAACCCTGAAAACTCCACCAAAAAACTGTTAGAACTAATAAAAAAATTCAATAAAGTTGCAGGATACAAAATCAAGATACAAAAGTAGTTCTATTTCTATACATTAACAACATATTATCCAAAAAAGAAATTAGGAAAAAACCCCATTTACAATTGCATCAGAAAAATAAAATACATAGGAATAAATTTAACCAAAGAGGTAAAAGATCTGAATACTGAAAAGTATAAAACACTGATGAAAGACATTAAGGAAGACACGAATAAATGGGAAGATATCCTATGTTCATGAATTGGAAAAATTTGCATTGTTAAATATTCATACTATCCAAAGCAATCTACAGATTTAGTGCAAACTATGAAAATACTAATGGCATTTTCATAGAATTAAAAAAAATTCTAAAATTTGTATGGGATCAAAGAGGTTCTAAATAGCCAAAACAATCTTGATAAAGAACAAAGCTGAAGGTATCACACTTCCTGATTTCAAACTATATTACAAAGCTATAGTAATCAAAACAGTATTTCACTGGCGTAAAAACAGACATTTAGACCAATGGAACACAATAGAGAGCCCAGAAATAACCCCACACATAAATGGTTAACTTTTTAAATTTTTATTCTTTGACTAGAATACCAAGAATACACAATGAGAAAAGGATTGTTTCTTCAATAAGTGGTCTTGCAAAAACACTATGCAAAAGAATGGCACTGGACACATGCTGTACATAAAAATTTACTCAAAATAGATTAAAGCCATTTTTAAAAAGATTTTATTTATTTATTTGACAGAGAGAGAGTGTGAGCACAAGCAGGGGGAGCTGAAGGCAGAGTGAAAGAGAGAAGCAGGGTCCCCACAAAGCAGGGAAGCCCGACGTGGGGCTCGATCCCAGGACCCTGGGATCATAACCTGAGCTGAAGGCAGATGTTCAACTGACTGAGCCACCCAGGTGCCCCAAAATAGATTAAAGACTTAAATGTAAGACTTGAAGTCATAAAACTCTCCGAAGAAAATATAAGGAAGGGCGCCTGGGTGGCTCAGTTGGTTGAGCAACTGCCTTCGGCTCAGGTCATGATCCTGGAGTCCCGGGATCAAATCCCGAATCGGGCTCCCTGCTCGGCAGGGAGTCTGCTTCTCCCTCTGACCCTCCTCCCTCTCATGTGCTCTCTCTCATTCTCTCTGTCTCAAATAAATAAATAAAATCTTTAATTAAAAAAAAGAAAATATAAGGAAAAAGCTCTTAATATTGGTCTTAGCAATGATTTTTTTAAATCTGACACCAAAAACACAGGTAACAAAAGCAAAAGTAAACAAGTGGGAGTACATCAAACTAAAAATCTTCTGTACAGCAGAGAAAACAGTCAATGAAATTAAAAGGCAACTTACAAAATGGGAAAAAATAGATCTATCTGGTAAGTGGCTAATACCGAAAATATACAAAGTGCTCACATAACCCAATTATAAAATGGACAAAAAACTTAGACATTTTTTTTCAAAGAAGACATAGAAATGGCTAACAGGTATATGAAAAGATTCTCAATATCACTACCAATGACAGAAATGCAAATTGAAACTACAGTGAGATATCATTTTGCACCTGTTAGGATGATTAATATCAAAAAGACAAGAGATAACAAGTTTTGGTGAAAGTATGGAGAAAAGGGAACTCTTATGCACTGGTGGTAAAAATGTAGATTGATGCAGCCACTATGGGAAACAGTATAGAGGTGGAGGCTCTTCCAAAAAATAAAAATAGAACTACCATACAATCCAGCAATTCCACTTTTGATACATCCAAAAGAAATGAAATCATTTTCTCAACAAGATATCTGCACTCCCATGTTCACTGCAGGATTATTCATAATAGCCAAGATATGGAAATAACCTAAGTGTCTGTTGATGGGTGAATAGATAAAGAAAATGTGATATAGAGGCACCTGGGTGGCTCAGTCGGTTCAGCGTCCAACTCTTGGTTTCGGCTCAGGCTATGATCTCAGGGTCTCAAAATAGAGCCCCACATTGGTCTCTGTGCTTAGCACGGAGTCGGCTTGAGATTCTGTCTCTCCCTCTCCCTCTGTCCCTCCCCCTTCTCTCACTCTCTCTCTCTCAAATAAATAAATTTAAAAAAAAAGAAATAATGTGATATATATACAGTGGGATATATCCATATATATGGATATACATAAAGTATGTATATAGAGTAGAATATTAATCAGCCATAAAAAAGAAGGAAATCTTGCCACTTGTAACAACAAATGAAACTGGAGGGTATTATGACAAGGTAGACACAGAAAGACAATACTTGTATGATCTCACTTATGTATAGAATCTAAAAAAGTTAAGCTCATAGAACCAGAGAGTAGAACAGTGGTTTCCAGGTATCAGGAGATGGGAAAAATAGGAATGCGGGTCAAATGGGTACAAACTGTCAGTTATGAAATAAATAAGTTCTGGGGATTTAATTACATCATGGTGATTATAGTTCGTAATACTGTATTGTGTACTAAAATTGCTAAGAGACTATATCTTAAATGCTCTCACCAAAAAAAAAAAAAAAATGGTAACTCTATGATGTAAGGGATATGTTCATATTGGGAAAAAGGTCAACATATTTTTTATGTGATTTGTTCTTTACCACAATTAAAACTTTTTTAATTAAAAAAAGAGAAAAACATCAGAAAATCCCAATGGAAGTGCATTCTAAAAAATACCCAACCAGTACTCCTCAAAACTCTCACTCATAAAGACAAGGAAAATCTGAGAAACTGTCACAGCCAAGAAGAGCCTGAGAAGACATGATTGCTAAATGTAACGTGGTATCCTGGATGAGATTATGGGACAGCAAAAGGGCCTTTTAAAATCTGTGGAAATCTGAATAAACTATAGACTTTAGTTAATAATAATGTATCAATATTGGTTTGTTAATTGTGACAAGCATACCACACTTGTAAGGTAATAATATTAGGAGAAACTATATGTGGGGTGAGAACCCTCTGTACTATCCTATCAATTTTTCTGTAAATCTAAACTTTTGTAAAAATAAGTTTGTTCTAAAATATAATTTTAAAAAAGATTGAAGTTGATCCTTTTGAAAGCAAGGCAGTGTTTTAATATGAACAAATACCCATGTATTTACTTGCCTTTTAACTATGAGCACCACTACAAATAGTCTGAGATTGTATTATGCTCTTAAATACTGTAACTTTGCTTTCTAACCTCCCTCCTTGTTTGTCAGCCCTAAGCCAGGCCATTCCTCCAGAATGGTTTATTCCCTTTTTCCTGATATGCCACCAATGTGTTCCAAGAGCCATAGGCAAAACCCATGCAAAATATGATATTATGAATAAAGCTCATGGTCACTGCCTATTTGGCTAGAGATTCAACCAAATAAAAATGTACCAGTTTACATTATTTTGATTTTTGGTAACCCAAAGGCATGGAAAATTCTCTAAATAAAAAGGCATTTAGACCTGGCAAAACCTGAAAAATGCAGATAATGATTGCAGTTCTGCATTTCAACTAATTTTCCATAAACACGTATAATCATTACAAGGTTAAAATTGAAGTTCACTTGTGCTTCAAACTATAGAAATCACTTTATATCAAATGTCAACCAAATCTGCAAGCTATTTTCATGTAGGGAAGAAAAACATACTTTGACATTTCACACCAAAAATATGCTTTCTGGCATGTTAAATTCAAAATAAAATTATTCACCTTAACAATTCAATTGGAAAGTAAATTAAGATAGTTATATAACATAACTCATAAAGACTAAAATTTTAATATAAAAATCCCAAATGGCTAAATGCCTGAACTATCTATCAAATACCTGGAACCACAATTACCTTTCAAATAATTCTATTACAATAAAGTCAAGCTTAAACAGTTCAACTAGACTATTTCCACAAAACAATCATTTTTTTACAGTTTTGTGGCTACCCAGTTATTGAGATCTCCTTATACTGTGGGTTCATTGCCTCCTGTTGGTCTGAGGTCTCTACTGTATCTTGGTCTACTTGGCCTAACCAACACAATATGGCAAATCCATTTATTGTGAGGTGATAAAAGTCATTATGGCAAAATAACGTCCATAAAGTAGTTGATATAGGAACTGGCATGAATATATCAGTTGGGAAAAACTGCAGATTATGTCAAAATGAATTCATGACCAAAGATCAAGAGTACCAAGCTATTTCAAGACTACAACAGTTTAAGTAGTTTCAGGATTGAGTAAGAGGCTCCATTTCTAAAACTTAGTAACTGAGCATAGATAATAGATTTTGGCACAGGGAGGTGCTGTTGGCAAATCCTGTAATTATGAAATAACTTTAATAAGTTGTTGTCCTAATCAGTTCAGGTTGCTATACAAGAATACCAAAGACTGGGGGTCTTAAACAATAAACATTTATATATTTTTTAAGATTTTATTTATTTATTTATTTGAGAGAGAGAGACAGAGCACATGCACATGGGCCAAGGGAGAGGAACAGAATCTCAAGTAGACTCCCTGCTGAGTGCAGAGCCCCATGCAGGGCTCAGTCTCACAACCCTGAGATCATGACCTGAGACAAAACCAACTGTGGGATGCTTAACCAACTGAGCCACCCAGGCGCCCCAACAAACATTTATTTGTCACATTTCTGAAAGCTGGGAAGTCCAAGATCAAGGTGCTAGATCAAGTGTCTGGTAAGAATACACTTCCTGGTTTGCAGATGACTGGCTTCTCACATGGCAGAAAGAAAGAGAGAGAGAGAAGGAGGGAGAGAGACACCTCTCTCTCTTGTCTCTTCTCTTCTTATAGGGCACGAATTCCCTTCATGAGGGTTCCACCAACATGACCTAATTACCTCCCAAAGGCCCCACCACCTAATAAATACCATCACACTGGGGATTAAGATTTTTCAAAATATAAATTTTGAAGAAACCCAAACATTCAATCCATAAAAGTTGTCATTCACAGAGCATGAAATTAGAAAAAAAAAAAAATTCCCAGTGTAGTGAACATGGTTTCTCCAAAAGAAATTCAGAGAAAACTATATGCCTTTGTTAAAATTATAAATTTACTATAGGCACACTGGATCATGATGTTTCAGGCTCATTCTCCTCCACAGAAAAACTTAACATTAAATTGTGTCTGCTCTACGATGGACTCTGAAAAACAAACAGGGTTCTAGAGGGGAGGGGGGTGGGAGGATGTGTTAGCCTGGTGGTGGGTATTGAGGAGGGCACATTCTGCATGGAGCACTGGGTGTTATGCACAAACAATGAATCATGGAACACTTCATCTAAAACTAATGATGTAATGTATGGGGATTAACATAAGAATAAAAAATAAATAAATTAAAAAAAAAATTGTGTCTGCTCTAAACCATAATATTTATCCTTCTCCTTTCCAACATTCATTATTAACCAACCTTAATGGTTTGGATTAATTTAAATAATAGGACATATGTTTTCTTGATCTATTTATATGAATCACTTTATATACTGTGTGATGCATAATGAGTTCAAGCTTCCAATGATTTAAAACAAGCTTAGCTGTAATCTAATACACTGTCTTAGTGTTTTTATATTAATTCCACCTATGAAGTTAATTTCCTTGTTTTCCATTGACTCATTTAAGTATCTTAGGTAATTTATTTACATTTTGTTATTTTATTTTCATCTGTGTGCAGGCAATAGAAGACATTTCTTATATGCTTCACAAGATTATTGAATCAGCTATATTACTTTTTTTGTCCAAAAAAGAATATTAGCATGAGGTTATAATTTTTTTCTAAATGTCCAATAACTATTTGCTGTATTTAGTTATATTTTCTATATTCATAGACACATATGTTCCAATATTCTTTAAAGAGTTTATAAGCAAGAAAAAACATAATTAATTTAAAAATTTTATAAATAAATCCAGGTAAGTAGCAGAGTGGATGAAGCAGTATATTAAACAAAAAATTTCAAGGACAGTAAGTGGAAAAAAATTTCTAGAATCAAGACTATTCTTTCCTTTGACCTTATTTTCCTTAAGAATATGGAATCCAAGAACTGATCATAGCCATAAGACCCACTTGGATGAGGAAATCAAAAGTGGGGAAAAAAGCAAAAGTAATCATTTAGATAATTCTCAAGAAGTATGATGTACAAAAAGACCCTTGGACTAGCTTCTTTGATTTTTTTTTCTCAATATGAATATAAACTTGAAGTACAGTAGTGGATATATTAAGGCTTGATCATGACTCATATCCTATTTTTCAATAACGGACTGAATTTTAAGTATAAACATAGAAAGTTAAGATGACTTATCCCCTTATTTTGTAGAGGAAGATTTCTAGTTCACGTGAATAAATTTACCTGTCCTAAAATAAAATAAGTTAAGGTGAGTCCTAAAATTAGAATACAGAATTCTCATTCTTGGTCTAAGATCCTTTCCATTATCCCAAATTACCCCTAGAAGTTATCTTAGTTGGACCTGATAGTCATTGAATTTATTAAATTCTTACTTAATTTGTATCCTTTTACTTTATATGTTTATATATTGTTAATTTCTACCAAGGGATTATTCCTAAATTATGGATAGGTTTAAGGAATTAGGTCTTCTCTGAATTTATATTAATTCTTCTACTCTCACATTAATGAACCATCACCAACAACACTGAATTTTCTTTTGCTCTAAAGTAAAACAGGCTCTTTTTAAAAATATCAGTATTTATATTTAAAAATTATCCAAATTCAAATTTTCCTACCCAGCCAGATTGATTCTAAAATATAACAATCAGAATCAAGCAAGATAAGACATCATTTATATAATAGATTTGTGTAAGTCTATGCTGTATTGGTTTCATTAAAAATAATTTTCTACTTGCCTAAAAAGGCTCCCCATTCAAGATTTCTGTTTTAAACAAAAGAAATCATGTGCTCTATCCTTCCATTCCTCCTCCATTTGGAGTTTGTTTCAGGTATTTCAGTTTTTGTGTTTTTTAAGAAACATGAATGCAATAAAAAATTAGCCTTGTCTGGTTTTCCTACAAATAATTTATATTTTTATACATAACTTCCAGAAAAATATTTACAATACATCTGAAATCTCTGTTACATTTAATGTAGTTTCTCTTAAGCTTTCCCAGAAATGTAAGATTGTATTGAATTTTTAACTGGATGTTTTTCAGTGTTTGGAGTTAGGAAAAAATTATCATGATTTAGGCAGTGTAATTCAACTCTTGTAACTACTAAAATAAACTCAAATAAAACTTATGAATGTGGTCATCTGATAGCCAACAAAATTAGTCCTCTAATCAGGAAAGTTTCTGGTTGGAGAGAAAGGTGTATAAAATAGAATGTATACCATTATTAAATCTAGTTGTATAAATAGAATGTAAACCATATAAGTCTATTTATTAATTGAGAAGAATATAAAAGAACTCTAACTTCATAGGTGAAAAGAATTTGAGATCCCATTTGAGTCAAAAATGAGCCATTAAAAAAAAAAATGACCTATGGGCTAGAAGTAGTACAATGGTCTGTCTGTTTCCTGCCTACTCCTCTAACCAAGGGGCCCACGTCTAATCATCTCTCATCTCCGGATTCGGTCCTACCCAGATTTGGGCAACAATTTGGCCTCATAGACTAGAACTATAAACTGGCCTATGGTAGTAAAGTAGCAGCAAGGAATCTGTTCTGGCTTTGGGATTATACTACTTCATTCATTCATTCATTCATTCATTCATTCATTCATTTTAAAAATATTTAATGAACACCTACTACGGGACCAGCCATGGTATCAGTCATGGGGATATAATAATGAGTAAAAAATTACAATTTACTTTTCATCTTCTATAACAGGGAGATCAAGGTAGATATTGACAAATTATTACACTAAAAATATAAGCTTAACACTTCACATATTCATTTTTAAAAAGAATTTTAGGTCTGCATTATGATCCAGGGTATAACCTGGATTCTGAGACTAGGAGGAGGCAAAGGGCAGGCAAGATTTCTGTATTCTGTGGAGGGAGAGGGAAGGAGAGAAGGCAGAATTGGGCATAACCAAATAAAATTAAATTTAAAAATTCAAAAAAGATATTGTGGTTTGTGGTAAATGTGAAGGGAAAAGACTGAGACTACTATGGAAAAGAAGAGCTGGGGCTACTTTAGGTAGGGTAAGGAGAGCCCTCTTTGAGGAAAGTGATTTGAAATCTGAAGATGCTTTTTTCAGATTCAAACAGGGAAGAGTCAAATTATGAAAAGCCAGAAAGAATACACTCTAGATACAAGAAACAGTAAGGGTAAAGTTCTAAAAACAGGAACATTTGTGATTATTCAAAAAAAAGAACTAGTTCTCTATAGCTGGAGCATAGTAAACAAGGTAGAGATTAATAAGAGATGATTTGGGGAAATAGACAAAGGAATATGTAAGTCCTTTATGTAAGAAGTATATTACTTAATTCATTAATTTATTAAAAATATTTACCTAGCACCTACTACTTAATTCATTAATTTATTAAAAAAATTTACCTAGCACCCACTATGATACCCATCATGGGAATATAATAATGACAAAAATTACATTATAAGCTAATTTTATCTTCTATAGCAGAGAGATCAAGGTAGGATTCCTCATATAAGGAATTTGAATTTTATTCCAAGTGAAACTGGGAGGTATCAAAGGTCTTAGGTATTAAAGTGTAGTAATCTGATCTATGTTTAAAAAGACCAGTCTGGGGTGCCTGGGTAGCTCAGTCAGTTAAGCATCTGACTCTGAGTTTTGAAAGCTCAGGTCATGATCTCAGGGTCATGAGGTACAGCCCCATGTCAGGCTCTCTCTCTCTCTCTCCCTCTTCCCCTCCCCACTTGCACTCTGTCTCTCTCCCTCTCTCAGATAGATAGATAGATGACAGATAGATAGATAGATAGATAGATAGATAGATAGATAGATAGATAGATAAATGATAGATAGATGATAGATAGATGGATAGATACATTAAAATAAAATAAAATATAAAATAAAAAGATCAGTGTGGTTGCTCGGGTAGCAAATAGAATATAGAAGAGCAAGAATAGGAACAGTGAGCAACACAAACTAGATAGCCATCACTATGGTCCAGACAGGAGATGATGTGGTGTTGAGAGTGAAAACTGAGACAAGTAACAAATTTGAGATACTTTAAGATAGAAGACAGATGGGTAAAAGGAGATAAGAGTTTTGAGTTTTTTCCTTGAGCAACTGGCCAGATGGTATTAACATTCATTGAAATGGGGAAGCCTGGGAGAGAACAGGTTATCTTTGATTGATTGCTCATTATTGTTGTTGCTTTATTGATAGAGAGACAGCAGAATTCAAGAATTCCATTTTTTTCTTGTAAAATGTGAGATATCAATAAGATCTCGCTTTCCTATTATGAATTGGACATATGATTCAGGAGCTCAGATGAGAGGTTAGGGCTATAGATAAATTCTGGGAATAATGAGCAGAAAGATATCACTGAAAACTGAGATTACCTGACTGATATCACTTACAGAAAAAATCTGGCAGAAGGTAACTGTCAGTAGCAGAAGTAGAAGCCATACAATGAGAACATCACAAAGTGGTCAGATTGATTAAGAAGACTAAGGTCAGGTTAAGGAGAATTGATGTTACAGACTCTTAAATATGGAGAACAAACTGGTAGCTGTCAGAGAGGAGGTGGGTGCTGGGATGCGCAAAATAGATAAAGGGAATTAAGAGGTACAAACTTCCAGTTATAAAATAAATAAGACACAGAGGTGATGAATACAGCATGGGGAATATAGTCAACAATATTGTAATAATGTTGTATGGTGACAGATGGTGACTATACTTACCATGGTGAGCACTGAGTAATGTATAGAATTGTTGAATCAAATGTTGTACACACGAAACTATTATAACATTTTATGTCAATCATACTTCAATAATTTTAAAAAAGTGAAATCCCTAACTCTCATATAAAATGCATATGTGTTAAAACTTACTTAACTCATTAATTGAAGGAATCCAGAAAGATGTCATGACCAATTCGAAGGAGAAGCTAAAGGACCACAAGTTTATATAAAGTAAAGGAATGATGAAATAAATTTACAAATGGACCCCAAACTGGTTTTTTCAGGGGGGAGGAGGAGGGTGTTTCTCCTACCAGGCAGAACTTATTTTCATGTCTATAGACAAGAATTATTTCCATTGTTTTCAGTTATCTATAATTCCCAGTTATAAAATTGTTCAAAGGCAAGGGTCACAGGTCCCATAGAATCCAGTCAATTCCCAGAGGTTCCAGAATGACATTAAAAGAATATCCAGAAATCTCTTTTGCTATTCCAAAGTCAAATTATTCCTTGTATGGATAACCAAGGGAATATGGTATGCTGGAAGCCAAGAAAAAAATTGTTTCAATACAGAATGAGTGGTCATCTGTGTTGAATACTGCTGAGTACAAGAAAATGAAGACAGAAAAGTATCCTTTAGATATGATAACATGGGAATCATTGGTGTCCATGAAATAACAATTTTAGAGAGGCATGGAGATGGAAACCAGACCACTGGGGAGTGAATGAGAAGTTGAAAAATGAAGACTGGAAATGTAAAGGACTCTTGAGAAGTTGGATTTTTTTGTTGTTTCTGTTGTTTGCTTATGCTACTAAGGAAAATATTGAAATGTGGTAGAATCCGGAAGCAGACTTGTGATGAAGAAAATTTTGAGCTCTTTTGATTATACAGAAAGATTTTGGATATATTTGAATCTTGGAATGTTGTTAAGAATATTCCAAGAAAGAGGAAGAAGCTAAAGTAGAAGAAGGAGAAAAATAAATATAGATGAAAAGTGCTTGCAAAAGTAAAATTAATAAGAGCCAGTGTATAAGTAGAAGTGTATCTCCAGCAAAGAAAGATAATATATAAGAGATTGTATGTGGAACTTTTCTTTCCCAGGTTAAAAACAAACAAACAAACAAGAAAACCCTGCTCTATTATCTAAGTTCTGAGTTTCTTTGTCAATATTCTACCCAATTATCAAGTTCCCTAAGATCTGGCTACCCCAGTTAGTTGGGCATTCCATTCCTGCATCACCCTATCTCCCTGCCTGAGGCCTTACATTTTATCTATCTTTACATTTCTAGTTGTCAAGATCACCAGGTCTTGCCTAGAGCCATTTACCAAATGCCAGCTGTATATCTGCTTAAATGAACATCAGAGCTCTTTGAGTCACTTTGAACTTTTGACTCTTGGTGATCATTCCCTGTCTGTTGTTTACCTCTTAAAGGATATCTCACTTTTAAATTTTCCTTAGCCCCAAAGTCTTCATATCTCCATGCCTAGAATCACTGGCTGTTGATGATTTTTGTCAGGCATCCTTCCCTAAGGATCGCCATAGATTCTGTCCTGGGATTTCTTTATTAAATGGTTATGACAAGTAGCTTAAATGCAAAGAATTGAGAAGAACTTATAATTTAACCAAATGATAGAGACTTAGGAACAATATAATCAAATTACAGAATACAATCAAAATACACCTTTCTTATTCAGAAAAAAAAAATAGAAGAGAAAGCATCATGTTTTATGAAACCCACTAACCTGGTCTTAGAAATGAGAAATAAGTATATCTGATATAATCATGTTAGACAGGGTATATGAAAGAGAACCTAGTTAGGCATTTCTAGATATTTTCTAATTTCAAACTAATGGGTAGCAAATCTTTTATCCCCTCTGTCTCTAAAGACAATGGTCTTGATAATTTTTAGAAGCAGTCATCATAAATTATAAAGTAAAATATCAAATCATTAAAAGTAGCCAATTTTGATATACTGCTTTCTCTCAACCCCAAAATGAAATTTATATGTATGTATTACATATATCTTCGTGTGTGTATGTATAATTCTCATGAACTTAGAAATGTCCAACTTCTTGGAATCCTTAATAAAATTGTGCATGTCTGTTCATAAATTTTAAAAATCACATTTTTAGCTGGTAAGTTTGCACTAGATAATATAAAGCAACTGGGGGGGTATATTTTATATATTTCTAAATCTTCACTCACACAAGTCAGCCAGTATATTCCATAAGGAAGAAAAGAAAACATTGGTTAATCTGATGACTCAATTCAGTGAAGGCTTTTAAAAGAGCTTCTGATATATTTTATCCTTCCACAGGGCTATTATTTACCTTTCCCCGTGGCAGCAATAAGCCAATGTTAGTACAAGGTTTGTTTTAAGCTTATTTTATAAGATTAGTATTATTATTCCCAGAATAGGTTTAAATAGAAAGAACATTTGAGGTCAGATCTTAAGTCATATAACTAGTCTTGGTTACTTATCTGTTGGGAGATCTCAGGCCATACAGTATCCCTGACTTTCATCTTTATGTGTGGAATCAGGATAATAGAGATAACAAGCCATTCCCCACAGGGATGAGGGGATTAAATAAGATATTTATAAGTAGTCCCAGTGACTGGTATGTACTAGATGATGGACAAATGTTGGTTCCTTCCCTCCCATTCAAATGACAAAACAGATGCAAAGAAGATGCAGTACTCAGCATCTCATAAACAATTCACTAAAGCAAAAGGGTCCAAATCAGGCTCCTTCGCTTTCATTCACAATATCAACCAATTAATCAGTTGAAACATGAAAAGTTCAGTCAACCAATATATTGCTGTTTCTAAATACTAACACGGTTGGTTACACATAATAATAACAGCTAATAACCACTAATAATAATAACCACCCCTAACCCCAGTTAACTCTCCAGAAATAGAAACTATCTGGGGACCAGACATAGATGGATTGACCTTTATCCAAAGCCAATAGTGAAACTGAGTGAAGGTCTCTGTGATGGTGAGTCAGTAGCGCCATCTATGTGTGAGAAGAATAACATACGTTCCTCCGAGACTGATCTTTTTCAATGAAATGACTAGTTGTTTTGGTAATAGAGAAGAGAAACAGCTACAGTCTACTGCTCAGCTGAGCCATCAGGCTTCTGCACAGTCCCTGTCTGATTTTTTAACTTTTAACAATTTTCTAAGCCAGTGGTTTAGGTGAGAGATATGGATAGTTAGACTGGGCAGATAGAACAAGTCGTTGAAAAGACTTACACCATACTAACATTTTATGAATAAAGGATAAAATTTGGGGATATTGTTTGGCATAGGCAGATATTCATGCTTTACCTAAAATACTAGTAAATCGTGCCTACATATAAAGAAAAATCTAAATATTTCTAAATATTTTCATCTTATATTGTTTAGGAAAGAGCTTTAACATAATCTTTTTTTTTTTTAAGATTTTATTTATTTATTTGAAAGAGAGAATGAGAGAGAGAGAGCATGAGAGGGGGGAGGGTCAGAGGGAGAAGCAGACTCCCTGCCGAGCAGGGAGCCCGATGCGGGACTCGATCCCAGGACTCCAGGATCATGACCTGAGCCGAAGGCAGTCGCTTAACCAACTGAGCCACCCAGGCGCCCTAACATAATCTTTTGAGGCTCACAATAATAATAAGTAAGGAAGAACACCAAGTGATATACTTCCTACTTTGTGAGAAAGCAAAACTACCTCTAATTATACTTAAATTAAAACAGCAAAAATACTAAGATGCCCTCCTAGTAAGGGGATAATTAGATAATATTATTAGCAATTAAATTACATTATATTTATCATTTTCATTTCTATAAAAAGTAACTTTTAGGCTTTTTGAAAATTAAACTCAGTGTTTTTAAAAAAGGAAATAATTTTCAGAACATATATAAATTCATTGATATTTTGAATTAGATAAGTTTATCTCATTTGATCATTTTCAAGCATTAATTTTTAATATGAATATGATAATAAATACAGCTATTCACATTATACCCTATTTTGAATACACTGATGTCTCAGAGAGAAACACTTATTCCGCTAAATTTAAGACTAAAATAATGTCTGATAATCCCTCATTAGGCAGTTGAGAAGGAGAGAGGAACGAAATCACCTCTGGGAGGTAGAACTTTACATTCAGTCTCCTTACTTCATAACTTCCTACAATTAGCACAGCTCATAAGGTCACTTGACATTTCCTTTGGCATTTGCTAAAACATGAAGTCTTTCCAACATTACATCATAGAACAGCAACATACTTAATTTGCCAGAATTTAAAGAAAGAGAAAAAAAATACGATGGTTCCTTAAAAACTCCAGCAAAGATTTTTGTGCTCTTTTAAACAACACATGGATCTCCCATGACAAAATCTTTTGAGCTTGCAAGTGGAATAATAACTTTTTTTTCCCACCACTACATTTAAAGAGAAAAGGTGGGAGGGTGAAGGAATGTGGGGTGAGGAGACTAGCAATTATTAAGCTTCTACGATTTTCCAGGTACTTTACACATAGTATCTCATTTAATCCTCTCAGCAGTCATTGAAGAGAGCATTACCATTTCCATTTTACAGGTGAAGAAACTGAGGCTCGAACAGGTTAAGTACCTTTCTGCAGGCTAATACAGTTAGCAAATGGCAGACTCCAGATCTGCGTTCCAGCTTGCCCAATTTAAACATTTATGTTCACTATACTACCCTGCACGGTATACATTTAAAAGCAAAGAATTAATATTAAAACATTGACACTAATTTAAAAAGCCAAGCACAAAAGAATACATTATGTACAACTCCTTTAATGAAGCATTCAAAAAAACAAGAAAAATTAATCTATAGTGTTAGAAGTTAGAACAGTGGTTATCCTTGGGGGATAGCACTAGGAGGGGGTACAATGGGATACAGATATGTTTTATTTCTTAATCTCTGTGCTAATAATGCATAAATTTTCATTTTCTGATAATTCACCAAAGTGTACCCCCATAATTTCTGCATTTTCTTTTTGTATATTGCACTTCAAATTAAAAAAATAGATACACTCGTTTTTCAGTTGGATGAGACATCTATGCCATGACATTTAGGCTTGAATTGATTCCATTAAAATGCTCCTCTTTAGCTTATATAAAGTCCAAACATCTTGAATTTGAAGAGCTAGGCAGAATATCTTTCCAAAATGACTTTCATCTGAGACATCTGTATTTCTGTTTCTGATCCTATCAAATCCTCAGAGGTCAGAGGTAAATACTTAAAAATAAAAATATGAACACTTCATATACTGCCAGCCACATCAAAAGTGACTCGGATCAAGAATTGGCTCCTGTCTTGAAGATGATATATTTTTCACTCTTCCTGTATCAGGCTGCTTGGCCCAGCCATACCTAGAAAATACACTCTAGGACTGACTTTTATTTCTACATTTTTTTTTTTAAAGATTTTATTTATTTGACAGAGAGAGACACAGCAAGAGAGGGAACACAAGCAGGGAGAGTGGGAGAGGGAGAGGGAGAGGCAGGCTTCCCGCAGAGCAGGGAGCCCGATGCGGGGCTCGATCCCAGGACCCTGGGATCATGACCTGAGCCGAAGGCAGACGCCTAACCATCTGAGCCACCCAGGCGCCCCTATTTCTACATTTAATATGAGTATTGTAATAGAAAACATTCAAAATAGATTTAAGTTAAGAAATCCCCCAATTCATGATTTATTTCTGAAGAGTTCTATAACCTAAAATATTTGTATGAATAGCAGTTTTAATATAATGGACCATTTATAATCTCAGTATTGATAAGAAAAGGAAGGAGAAAAGGCAGGAAAGAAACAAGAAGTTAGGAGTGAGTTCTGAGTTTACAGCTGGATTTTGAAGTATCTTAACACATTATGAAATTTTTCTTCTTTTGCGTATATTTTAGAGATAATACCTATAATATAAATATTACAAATTTATAAGTCAGAAGGTAAAGCATTCTACAAATGTGTCAATAAGACAGTTTGAGATATGATTTTTAAATGAGAACATTAAAAGTTATCTTTTCAGGGCCTCCTGGGTGGTTTAGTCGGTTGAGCATCTGCCTTTGGCTCAGGTGGTGATCCCTGGGCTCCCTGCTCAGCGGGGAGTCTGCTTCTCCCTCTGACCCTCCCCCCTCTTGCGCTTGCTCTTTCTCTCAAATAAGTAAATAAAATCTTTAATAAAAAGTTTTCTGTTCATTCAATTTATACCACATTTGAGTTACTTGTATTAGTGGTACCTCACACAGTTGAATTTTAATTTAAATTCAGATCCCCTAACTGTAGTATAATAGATCTTCAGCCTTCAACTGAAATGACAAGATGCCTGCCACTTACTAGCCAACACAATGAAAGGCATAGAAATCACCATATTCTTATCAGCGGTCTTCAGCTTTCCTGCATATTAGAATCACTTGGCTTTTTTTTTTTTTTTTTAAGTACCAATGCTCCAGATTCTGCCTTTGACCAATTAAATCAGATTTGTGGAAGAGTGTGGGAGGTGACTGAGCATTTGAAGTTTTAAAAAAATACCCCCTGGTGATTCTGATATGCATCCAGGTTTGAAAAGCAATTGGCAGAATACTTTCCAAAGTTAGAAGAGGTTGGTAAGACTTCTGGATGAATTTCAAGATAAACTGTTTAACTTCCAACAATAAGTCTTCAGTGTAACAAGTGTGATTATTTCAGTTATGATGACTGAAAATCAGAGAAACCCAGAAATATAAAGATAGAGATTTGTTGTTTTTCTTTTAAAAGTCTCTATATCTGAAATTAACTCTCAAGACCCCAGTTTTGCTGGTAGCAAAAATGTTAAATTAAATAATCAATAATACCTAGATGCTTTCAGGTAAATTCACGTCCAGCCAATGGTTTGAAAAGCTGGCTGAGGGTTATTATCTCAACCTCCTTATAATCTTTCTCTCCCTCCTCCATTCCTGGCCCTGCTGCTCATTCTCAAGCAGAGGGATGAGGAAGGACCTCTTCAAAAATTGAGCCTGCATTCATTGTAAGGAGATCACAGGTTATTGTCGTTTTGCTTGCTCAAGTCTACTACAGGTCTAGCTCCTGAAACTTTTGCCATCTGTTTTCTCAAGTGGGAGTGATAGCTAATGCTGGCTCTATCAGGTGGTACACTGGGGACTGTGTGGGTGTCCCTTAGGCCTCTGTATTGCTTCTTGGTATGAGTAATTTCCTGAGGCCCAGGTGCATTCTGCATCAGGGAGAACCTAGCTGAGAGTCCATAGCTTTTCCCTTCACTGAGTCAGTGAATTTGCTCCTTGTGATGATTATTTTTATGTCTCAACTTGACTAGGGCTACAGTGCACAGTTGTTTAGTCAAATGCCAGTCTAGATGTTGCTGTGAAAGTATTTTTTAGATGGGATTAACATTTAAATCAGACTCTGAGTCAAGCAGGTTACCTTTGATAATGTGGGTGGGCCTCATCCAATCTGTAGAAGGGCCTAAAAGCAAAGACTGAGGCTTCCAGAAGAAGCAGCAATTCTGCCTCAAGACTGCAACATAGATACCTTGCCTGGGTTTTGAGCCTGCAAGTTTTGAGCTAAGCTTACAACATCAACCCTTACCTGAATTTCAAGCCTTGCTGGCCTGCAGTACAGATTTTAGAATTGTCAGCCCTATAACCACATGCGCCAATTCCTTAAAATAAATCTCTCCATGGGGTGCCTGGGTGGCTCAGCTGGTTAGCGTCTGCCTTCTGCCCAGGTCATGATCCCACGGTCCTGGGATCAAGCCCCACATGAGCTTCCTGTTCAGCGGAGAGTCTGCTTCACCCTCTCCCTCTGCCCCTCCCCCCCTACTCGTGCTCTCACTCTGTTCTCTCTCTCTCACTCTCAAATAAATAAATAAAATCTTTAAAAAAATAAATTTAATAAAATAAAATAAAATAAATCTCTCCATGTGTGTAATTTCCCTATTGGTTCTGTCTCTCTGGAGAATCATGACTAATACACTCCTATGATACTTTCTGTTCTACCATGTCAGCCTATAGGAACGAAACATTCAAACATTTCTAATCTTTATGCAAGGCAGGGTACTTGCTTTCTTTCTCTTCCACTGCCCTTCCATTGGGTCACTCTTGGTATCTCCCCAAGCCCTCATGGGGTGATGCTCAACTGCTGGGCTTCCATATATTAGAAATCTAGGTAAAACAGAGTGTCATACACATCTATACTCTCCAATTCCCCTGAAAAAAAAAAAATCAAGCGAAAATCCAGTTGTATTTCTACCTGTTCTTCTCTTCACCTGAATTACTTTTGGTAGCACAAACCCTCATTGTCTTCACCTTAGCTTTTTTACACTTCCCTGACCCCTCAGCCTCTGTCTAAAGGCAAAAAGCAGTATAGGGATAGGTTGGATGACCAAGTGTCCCATTTGTCTGGGACTTTCCCAATTTTTAGCACTGAAAGCCTGGTCCTAGGCAAATTGGAGTGGTTGACCACACTATAGAGGGGATCAAGCCAACCTATCAGATTGCCTCATTTTATTTTATTTTTTAAAGGTTTTATTTATTTATTTGAGAGAGAGCAAAAGCTATCACAGAGGGAGAGGGATCACAGAGGCAGAGGGAGAAGCAGATTCGCTGCTGAGCAGGGAGCCCGATGCATGACTCGATCCCAGGACCCTGAGATCATGACCTGAGCTGAAGGCAGATGCTTAACTGACTGAGCCACCCAGGCATCTCTGATTGCTTCATTTTAATATTATTTGAAAGCTTCTCTATCCATCACCCATATTTAATCTCAGATGTCAACAATCTGGCAGATTTAGATTCCAGATGACCCCCATCAAAGGAAAACTTCATGTCTCCACTCTGAATTGAGGAAAGGATCGTTGCAGAAGAAGCTTACATATTTTAAGATGTCTTAAAGTAGTAGTCTGCCACAAATTAATGATTCCTATATTAAGCTAAGAATATACTTTCACACCTCCCAAATAATTTAGTAATCCTCAGAGATAATGAATCTGGCATGGATTATGAAAGAAGGCATTGACTATGGCACTAGCAAAGAGGCTTTTTGAGAATGAATAAATGTATATTCATAATAACACTGTTGCATATATTTAACATAAAGTTCCTACATTGAAGATATATTTTATAATCAATAATATCTTGGAGTCTAGGAAATTTCTTATTATTTCTATTGGTTTAGTAAAAACAGACAATGTGGAAATGGCAATTCAGTCCACAACGTTCCTCAGCCACATCCAGGACACGTGAGCAAACGGACGGAGCTTGTCAAGAATAGAAGAATGAGAGTCCGGATAAACACGGATGACCTTTAACTGTCACTGAGTACATAAGGTAGTAATCTCAGGGAAATGAGCTAAGAAAGGCAGCAGCAGATACTGTAGATGTAGAAAGGTGAGTGAAACTCAGGTGGTACAAGAAGCCTTGGTTTCAGAGGTATTGTGTATACTATGAAACTCGTTCTCGTGCTAAAGGGAAACTCCGCCCCTAATTCACACAGGGGCAGAGGAGGAAGGCTACAACACAGGTCCCATGGGCTAACATCTTGCTAATATGCCCCTGCACTGAAGCGATTTCCAAAATTAAAGTGAGAGCAAACTGGTGCAAAGGAAAATATGCCACATAGCCATATCATTTTTTAAATTTTATTTATTTGAGAGTGAGGGAGAGAGGGCGCGCACAATGCGTGCGCACACACACGAGCAGGGGGAGGGGTAGAGAGAAAGAGAGAAGTGGACTCCCCACTGAATGATCGACCTTTATAGTTACATTCTACATATTCATTCAAGTGTTTACTATGCTTTCAGCAAATTAAAAAATATATATCATTCTGATTTACACACAGTTTATTGTCTATCTGAAATCTGAGAATTGTTGGAAAAACAAATTCTTATCTTTTTATTTCAATGCATTTTCAAAAACTTTACAACTATTTGTGCTACCTTGACTATGATTTTATTATGAAATAGATTGACCAGGGGCAAGTGCTTTAGAGTAAATGTCAAGGTGTAATTTGAGAAATGATATTATTTTGCTAACAATCAAGGCTTGCCATTTTAGACAGCAAATATTAATATATACATATTATATATGAGCCAAAAGATATAAACAGAGTTCACAGAGAAATTATAGGGCAATACAATGTGTACCTTGGATTTAATATGGATGGCATTTACATCTTACTGATTCATAAAGGTTAAAGAAAACTGAACTTCCTTGTCAATGATTTTTTCTTTATTAGGAAAGCTTCTATAATAAAAAGACAAGGCTTTATTTTATTTACTCTTCTTAGTAATTTTTCAAGTGTTCAATACAGACTGAAATATGCTACTCATCCCCATCTATCCTTGAAATCTTTATTGATAGCATATGGGTCGAAATTTTCTTGATAAGGAGAAAAATTGTAATTATTGAAAAATTATTAAGAAAACAGTCAAATTTGTTGGGCACCTGGGTGGCTCAGTCGGTTAAACGTCTGCCTTCATGATTCCTGGGTCCTGGGATCAAGTCCCATGTTGGGCTCCCTGCTGAGCAGGGAGTCTTCTTCTCCCTCTACCCTCCCTCCTGCTTGTGAGCTCTTTCTCTCTTTCTCTCAAATAAATAAATAAAATCTTTAAAAAAAAGAACACTATCAAATTTTTTTAAATAATTTACATTTAAACCAATAGGTATAATAGTACATAAATGCATTGATTTGATTAATTAACCACATTACTGGTTTATTGTTTTTTTGCTGACTACCCACCAAGGAACAGATTAAATTGATAAGTGAGAGCATCTTTTCACTATTTTCCTTTTTAAGTTTTATGCATAAACTGGAGAATTCAGCTTGTTTTACAAGGAATTTATTTCCACTTGGGCATGAAATTTTTATAGAGTATGTTTATTAAAGTAAAAGACAAATTCTGGACATAAAAGGAAAAGAGCTTACAGCATTTGTGAATCCCAACTTCCCATGGTCAAATTCTTAGGACTCCTTGGATCAATATCCAGTTTCCCATCTTCCTGATGCCATCTGATGCTTGCTACTCACCAAGATTATTGCAGAAACCTCCTACGTTGTCTTATTGACTCCAGCGTTTTCCTTGAGCAAATTGTTTTTCCTGAATACTATTGGAGATTTTAATCTGTCTAAGAAAACTCTGATCATGTCACTACCCTCAAAATTCATTAATGTCCCTACTGATTAGAGAATTAAGGATCCATCTGTCTTCTAGTCAAAGCCTTCCACAGGAAACCCAGCCCTCTGCTCCAGCCTCATGCTACCCTCTACAGAACCTGTCTCAGCCAAATCCACCCACTCATTCTTTTGATTCTTTTGTACTATGCCCTGGACAGTTCCACTTTTGCTTATCCATCTGAAATGTATTCTTCCTGATATAATCAAAATCTTTTCAATCTTTCAAATCCCATTTAAAATGCTACCTCAGCTAGCTCCCCTCAATCAGTGTGATGCTTTTCACCTCTAAAACCTCTTCGCACTTTTTTACCCTGATGTCACTTACCATATCCACCTGTATTATCTTTAGTTCATATAAGAAAATATAAGCCTAGTACCTTAGAAGCTCCTTGAGAGAGGAAACTGCATCTTAATGGTAATTCCTTCTCCAATTGCACCGAAGACAGTCTAAGCACATGGAAGATGTCTCAAAAGCATCTGCTTATTTGATTTGCTTGTTTGTTTGTTTATCCTACCTGAAGATAATATTACATCATAATAATGCTACACCATGTACCTCATTACAACGCTGATAAAATGTGAATGCTTATGCTTCAAATTATACTTCTATCCTTCATATGGGCTCTATATAGACTAAAATACCATTAGTTCAGCCCTGATAGGGTTTTTTCTTCTCCCTGTTGCCATCTAATTTAGATCCTTGAGCCAGATAACATAAAACTTGCAAGCCACATATTCTTAGTTCTATGTTAGGACTTTCTCTCCTATGTTTCGTGGGCTCACAAAATTTCTCAAGTAAATTATTATGAACAATTAAAACCACAATTAAAATTACAGCTTAAACTGGGGCGCCTGGGTGGCTCAGTTGGTTAAGCCTCTGACTCTTGATTTCGGCTCAGATCATGATCTCAGGGTCTTAAGATTGAGCCCCACATAGGGCTCCATGCTGAGTGTGAAGCCAACTTGATTCTCTCTCTCACCCTCTTCCTCTGTCTCCCTCCACCCCCCTGCCTTGCTCATGCGCTCTTTCTCTCAAAAAAAAAAAAAAAATTACAGCTTAAACTAACTTGAAAAGTAATACCAAATGTCAGCATACAATAGGGCTGAAAATATAAAGACTATGAAGTAGGATACTTCAAAAAAAGGCCATAAGAATTCCCTAAAATGTTAGAAGATTTTTGTACAATTAAATACATAATCTTGGAAAGAATTTTGTCCCTCATACCTATATGGCATGTGTTGAGAGATGTTTGCTTCTCTGAAAAAATAATATATTCTTCTATTTTTTCATAAGACTAAAATTAGAGACAACCTAAAGTCTCAAATTTATTATCAAATCTTTACTTGGGTTGACATTAAACCTGTTTCCTTAAAGTGCCTAAATATCATATAAAAATAATCCCAGGTGGGATTATGGAGTCAACAAGGCTGCCCAGGATATCGTTTGGGGAAACTCAAGTATTTACCACTTAAAAGAATGGTAGCTCTTTTTGTGCCCAAATGTAGCAGATCAGAATACCAGCAACTCAAATTTCTGACTACTTCCATAACTTTTGTAGATATAATACTCTTCAGAAATTTACCTTATTGTATGTAATAAAGTCCTGAGAAAAAATTACTGACATTTTCAAAATTGTTTCTCTCACTTAAACAACACCCACATGATAGTAACAAGTCACTAAATCTTTCACAAAATGCTACCTGATGTTCTTTAAAATACCTAGCAGCAATGGACATTCATTTTGGTTAACCATTATAGTCATTTTTTGCATTTTTGTATCTTTTTCCAAAGGGGGAGAAATATGGCCCTATATAAACCTAATGCCAAGAAAAATGTAAGCTAGTATTCATTAAAATACCCACTTTTCGCCAAAGCTAAATTCTGCCTTGGAATTGTGAGGGCAACGCCCATTACGATGCCTTTGATGCCACAGAAAATTGTTTCAACCATCTTCATGCTATTTAAAGTGTGGAAAAAATACAAACAATCTTCTGGAATGCATTCATTACCTTGAAAGTGCTTGACATGCTGGTCATGCTGAAATGAATATGATTGTAGCTTTTGTGGTACAAAACACTTTTACCTCATTATAGTCTCAAGGCAATTTATGATATAATCCCATTTTCACTTACAATTGCTTTCAAAATTCTCCACTGAGAAACTTTCATACAACATAACAGACTTAAGTTTACCTTTTACATTTAAAAAATGGGAAAAACACCTCTTATTAAAATAAAAAAAGCCTTAAAGATATCAGAGATTAGTTAGCTACAAAATTTGAAGATTTCAGACTACTGTGGTTATTTCAATGATCAGAATCACACCTAATGAGCACAAGGGAGAAGAAAATACAAAAAAAATTCTGAGTTCATCAATGTTAATGTTCAATTAGCATCTGCCTTGGTATAATGAAATTTGGGAGTAAGTTGTAAAAGGAAGATATTTTAATTTATATAAAGGATCTATGCTGTCCTTGTACTATATTTACTTGCCACAAATAATGAAGCTGATTTTCTTGCCAGAGTAAATGTTATTCATTGGTAAAGAGCAGGTTGCTTAGGGAACATTAGCAACTTAGAGAACTTAAAATTTACATACTATAAAAATTTAAGAATACAGTATTTAAACTAATAGGGTTTAAAGCTCATTGACAACTGAGCTTAACACTAGGTTTAAAAGATTCTCTACTGATAGAAATATTTACTACTCTTTCCCTACATTACCATTATGCCATCTTCTTCCAGGTAGTGAGTCTCCCCATAACCTGCCAGATGACACTTAACCTCTTCAGTGTGACCAGCAGTGGCTGACCCTGCCCTTCCATGTCTACTTTCAGTCACCACCTTCCCGTCCTTTTTCTGCCTTCACTCATGCCAGTGCATCTGTCCAAATTACCCTTCTCTGCACATCCCCTGACTGCCTGTGATCACAAACTCATCTTATAGACTTAGCTTAAGTGTTCTTCTTTCAAGCCTTTTCCTGGTGTGCCACACACTCTGAGAAGGATTGGCCACTCTTTCATTTGGGCCATTTAGCATAATACCGATAAACACTTGAGTGGATATACCAATTTGCATTCCATCCATCAGCAAACCCCATTAGTTCTACTTCTAAAACATATCTTAAATTACCCACTTCTTTTCATCTCTTTTACTACCACTCATCTCAATCCATGCCAACAGCATTTCTGGTCTTGTTGATTACAATACTCTCCTAACTTATTTCCCTTCTTCCACCCTGGCACCTTCCATTCCTTTCCAAGCCATACTCGAGGCAGAGTGATCTTTTTAAAAATGTCATCAAATTAGATCAATAACCACTTTAAGTCCTTTAATATGTTCCTGTTTCCTCTGTTGCCTGTATGATCTGGCTCATCTTGCCTCTCCAGCCTCATCTCAGATCGCTACGCCCAACCCCCAACACCTCATCATTCTCCAACAACACTGGAATCCTTATGCTCCTCAAACAGTCCAAATTGTCCTTGTTCATTCCTCTATAACTTCTCCTAGCTCCCATGTGGCATTCTCATTGTCATTCCTCATGTCTCTGCTTAATATAACCTATAGAAGAGTCCCTTATCACTTATATAAAGTAGTCCCTCCTCGATTACTCTAGATCACATTACCCCATTCTGCCATATATAGGAAATATTATGTGTTGATTTGTTCACTTGCTCATTCTCTGTGTCTTCCCTAGAACATGAGGGATTCGTGAGGGAAGACTCTTGTCTGACTAGATGCTGCAGTAGGATATCCTCCAGTCCCACCTCCCTGTCTGACCCATCCGTGATGGATGCTCCTTAAATATTTGTTTAATTAATTAATTGCTTAGGTTTCTCTCCCTGTTACACCATAAACTCCTTGAAAGCAAGTGTCATGCTTGGTATAAGATAAATTGTCCATAAATGTGAAATGAATGAATGAATATATTTAAATTTTTGATTAATGTCTTTATACCCACAAAATGTATAAATCTAATCTTAGAACAGTGTCTAGGCCCTTGAAGGTGTTCAAAAATAAGTGCTGAATGAATGGACAGAGTACTCACATAGATAACTTATTTCTCTTGCTGCTTTGGTAACATCCATGATAAAGGGGGACTTAAACACTCTGTATCTAAAGAACAAATCTGAACATGTTAGGACTTAAAGTTCTAGTTTTGTGCTGACAGTCATAGCCTCTCATTCAAAGCCCAGTGTCTTTCAGGTGTTCTTGTTTACTCTTTTTCCCAGTTATAGCAAAATCAAAAAACATCTGGAACTTCATACAATCATGGTCTATGATTTCAGAAAATGTTAGTCAAAAACTCTGGCTTTGAAATCATTTTGTGAAGTAAAACAGACTAATTTGGTAAGCACTGTTGCTGAAGGGTGCATGTACTTTAATCATAAAAACCTCCAAATTGTTTCAGTTGTCATTCTGAACAATGAAAAGATTCTCTTTGAACCAAGTTGTTGATAACAAGCTCAAAATCTGAAAGCAAAGTTTGAGACTTGGAAGGGTGTGGAGGCAGGAAAAATCATTCTTTGTAAATAGTTTATTTTTTTTGAAAAAGTAAAACATGTGTTTGGATTAAAAGCAATCATCCTTCCGTGCTTATATTCTGGAATAGAATGTTATGTAGCAATCACAATATTAGGACCATAAGTGATAGACTTAATAAAAGATCAGTTCACAATAAAACAAAGAAAACACATTTTTTTCCTGTACAAATTTCACAGGAAAAATAGCCATTCATTTTCTTCCCTTTAGATGCTGCTTTCAAATACCTGCATATGGGGTGGGAGGTTTTATACATCAGAAGAAATAGTCTATATAAGATGTATTTTAACAAAATAAATTTGTTCTTAGAAGCTTCCTAGAAGTGCATGAAGTCAACAAAGACTATCAGGATGTTGTTTTATGAAGCCTCAGAACTTCCAGAGGTGCTGAAAATTTCAATGTTGCAATTAGGTCCCCTCATTTGCATCTGTTAATTTTACCTACCATATTTAGAATTCTAATTGTAGCTACCATATTTTTAATTCCTACTATGAACTTGGCACCATGTTAGGCACTTGACATTTGTCATCTTTAATTTTTTCTTTTTTTTAATTGAAGTATAATTAATATACAGTGTTATATCTGTTTCAGGTATGCAATATAATGATTCAATAATGCTATACATTACTTAGTGTTCATCATGATATACTCTTAATGTAAATGTACTCTTAATCCCCTTTATGTATATCACTCATCCCTCCCCCTCCTCCCCTCTGGCAACCACCAGGTTGTTCTCTGCATTTAAGAGTCTGGTTTTTTGTTTATCTCCTTTTTTCTTTGTTTGTTTTGTTCCTTAAATTCCACATATGAGTGAAATCATACAGTATTTGCCTCTCTCTGTCTCACTTATTTCACTTACCATTATACCCTCTAGATTCATCCATGTTGCTGCAAGTGGCAAGATTTCCCTCTTTTTATAACTGAGTGATATCCCATTGTGTGTGTGTGAGAGATATATATATCCCACATCTTATCCATTCATCTATCAATGGACACTTGGGTTGTGTCCATATCTGGATGTTGTAAATAATGCTGCAAAAAAACATAGGGGTGCATATATCTTTTCAAATTAGTGTTTTCATTTTCTTTTTTTAAAAAAAGATTTTATTTATTTATTTGAGAGAGAGAGCACAAGAGGGGGTAGGGTCAGAGGGAGAAGCAAACTCCCTGCCGAGCAGAGAGCCCGATGTGGGACTCAATCCCAGGACTCTGGGATCGTGACCTGGGCCGACGGCAGTCGCTTAACCAACTGAGCCACCCAGGCACCCTAGTATTTTCATTTTCTTTGGGTAAATATCCAGTAGTGGAATTACTGAACTATATAATAATTCTATTTTTAATTTTTGGAGAAAACACCATACTGTTTTCCACAGTGGCTGTACCAGTTTGCATTCCCACTAACAGTGCACAAGGATTTCTTTTTCTTCACATCCTGCTCATACTTGTTGTTTCTTGTCTTTGTTATTCTAGCCATTCTGGCGTCATCTCTAATCTTTGCTTCAGAGAGTCAAGGTAGATATTATTTCCTCTTGTCAATGAGGGGAGTGAAGCCTGGAGAAATTTGGCCATTTGCCAGGCAGGATTTAGTACCCTCAAAATCTCCACAGAACTCTCCAAGCACCTCACGTAACATGCTCTCTATATTAGTGGTTCTCAGATCAGCAGGAGAACTCTTACCAAAGACCTTGTTAGAAATGCAAATTCTCAGTCCTCCATTGGAACCTACTGAAGTAGAAATACTGGGATTGGGGGGTGGCAGTCAGCAACCTGTGTTTTAAGAATCCCTCCAAGTCATTTTGCTGCATGCTCCAGTTTAAAACCACTGCTCTAACTGAATGCATTTGCTTTGAAATGCAACTTCAGGACAAGTCCCTGGCTCCTTTTCAAGTGAAAACTGCTTCTTCTAAGTTCTATCTGGAGAAGAGTTCTAGTGCCTCCTCTCTCTGGTCTGCTAACCTCAAAGCCTGCCCTTCCCTCCACACTTCCTGCTTCTTGATTTGTTCTGCATCTCTTCCCCTTGTTCTTTGCCTGAATTTTTTCTACCTTGTCATTTTCTCCTTTGAGGATCAACCTTGCCACTTCTGAATCTGCCATTGCTACATCCCAGACCTGTGATCACTCAATTGCCCCCTAGGTCTTTTTCTTATAGAACACTTCCAACTCCTGGTGTGACAGTTACAAAGCTGCAGAAAGGCTACAAGATTCATCAGAGAAGTATAAAAAATCTTTTCCATGAAAGGCTTCCATGAGAGGCTGTCATGGGCCCAGCCTGACTATCTACAATATACAGACACCCACTGTTATCTGCCTGGGGACTCAATAGCTGACCCTGGCCAGGAATGGTAAACTCAAGGTCAGGTTGGGCCCAGAGTTCACAGATATGCCACAAATATCACAGCTTGTCCAGATATTTTGATCTGGCATTTATCATCTTATATAAAATTAACATCAGCTGTAACTAAATGCATCCTTTAGACAGAGTTAATAGAAATCATGAATAACCAGAAACATAGGCCCTTTCAGGATAAATATCAATAGAGGAAAATGCAGTTTTAGTTTGTTAATCTAACACCAAAAGGGCCAAAGTAGTAATCTGTCAAGTCACATATTTAGGTACTCAATATAAAAAAACAATAAGTTGACTGATGATTGATCAGTTGGATATTTTTCCAATGAGTTATATACTCTCCGGAGGTCCTAATAATTTTTGGAATACAATGTAAAATTAGCTGATTATCAGAGAGAATTTTTAAGTGATAGTTCCCTAAATTTATAGAAATTCTTAAGAGAAGAAAAATAATCACAGAAATCTTAAAAAAATAGATCCTTATTGATCTTCCTGGGTTCATAGGATTCATATGCTCAAATATATCGTGGAGCCCTAATGTCAGTGTGAGGCTTTTTGTATATTCCAATTGTATGATCCAAGTTAAAAAAAAAAAACAGAGAATTTGGCTAAGCGTGACTGACTTCCCATTACTGCCATGGAAGGAGAAATCAATAATAATAAAAATCATAAGTTATAGAATTTTATTGACTATATCAAAATTTAGTACAAAAGGGAAAATAATGAATGGACGTGCATTCAACTGATTAGAAAAGTAAAGGCATAATCCACCATTATTACTCCACATTATTTTTTCTGATAAAAGCTACATTAAAACACTGGGACTGAAATTTTAAGATGTATTATTATCAATGTATTAAGCCAGATTCATCTCTAATTGACTTTAGGGTAGAAAAATGGTACCCTTCCACAGCCCAGTTTAGCCATCTTTTTGTCACTGTATGATGAAATCTTTTTGAGGCAGAAAAAATATGCCTGAGATTTTACAAATATTTCCACAATATTTCATGAAGTACTAGATCTTGAATGTCAGGACTAACTCTGGGACATCAATCCATGAACAAATACCCATCAACAAATTAACTTCTGAGGCAATTAGTACCAAGAATAATATTGATGCCGAGTTTTTGTATAATCCCTAGAGAAAACAGGGATGGAATACATAAACACAACTCATTGCCAAAGCACCGACAAAGCAAAAGAGAATTTAAAAAGAGCCATCAAATTTTATTTTCAATATGAACCACAGAGCTTGCTAAGGAAATTTCAACTTCCAAAAAATTTTTAAAAGGAAGTTGCTCCACTTTTTATTTTCCAAATATGTACAGCTGCTTAGCTCTTGGCAAAAAGATTGATAAATGAGAATGTGTGTCAGAATTTTAGGAGGAAAAAAAAAATCTATCCATAACATTTAGTAAAATGAGTTATCAGTTTTCTATCTGCTAAAAAATCATTTAATAAAGTATTTCCAGTTAATCTTTTAGGTTATTGGGATTGGGAACACTATCCACTGTGTTCCAGATGGGAAGCCAAAATTCTGAACAATGGGTTTTAACTTCAAGAGTCAATAGAAATCATCTACTCCAAATGTTTTATTATACAGGTAAGAAAAACTAAAGCCCAATGAGGGTAAATTAATTGCTTACTATCATATAACTAACAGACAGTACAACTAGATTAGAACTCCAGATTTTTTACTCTTTCCAGTTCAATTATTACTTCATCCATACAAAGAAACAAGGAAATGGAATAATATATTTTTAATGATTTTTATCTTGGAAAAAATTTTTGAAGCTTGAGAGAGAATAGATTACTGCAACAATGTTGAATAGACACTACACTACATGGGCAACTGAATCAGTGAGATCTCCCCATTCTTGCACAATAGCTGCCCATATGCAATGGATAGAATCATCTTTATATTATTTTTCTATATTTCATAATTTATATTTGCCTCCATGAAACCTTCCACCTCTACTACCCCTGCTTTTTTTCTTTCCTCTCAGGTAATATATTCCCTGTTGTGAGAAGCTCATTTCTGCTATAACAACAGAACCTCAGCTCGTGCAAGAATAGCAGCCTTATATTTCCACTTTAGACCTGAAATCTGCCAACTGGCTGGCATCACAAGCTGCTGGAGAAAGGAGATTGAAGCCATGTGTCAAATTATCTCCTCCAGAAACAGCTCAAGCATAAGTCCTGCTGTTAACAGGAAGACTAGCTTAGAAAGACCACATCAGCAGTATCATATGCAACCATAAAACTAGGCAATGATAAATAGTGATCAATGCACTAAGTTTAAAAATAACCTAGTTGGGAAAGCAGTTGTGTTTTTTGTTTGTTTGTTTTTGTTTTTATTTTTATTTTTTGAGATATAATTGGCACATATTACATTAGTTTCAGGTGTACAATACCATGTGACTCAACATTTGTGTACTTTGTAAGATGATCACCACAGTAAGTCTAGTTACCGTCACCATAGAAAGTTAATCCAATATTATTGACTATATTCCCCATGCTGTATATTACATCTCCATGACTCATTTATTTTACAACTAGAAATGTATACTTTATCCATTTCACCCATTTTGCACCCCCCTAATCCCCACCCTCTGGCAACCACCAATCTGTTCTCTGTATCTGAGTCTGAGGTTTGCCTTTTTTTTTTTTTTCTAGATTCCACATGTAAATGAAATCATGCAGTATTTTTCTTCCTCTGTCTGACTTATTTCACTTAATAAAATACCCTCAAGGTCCTTTCATGTTGTCACAAATGGCAAAATTTCATTCTTCTTTAAAGGCTGAGTAGTATTCTATTGTGCATGCATGCCCCCCCCACCCCACACACACAGTATCTTCCTTATCCATTTACCTATCCATAGACACTTGGGTTATTTCTCTATCTTAGCTTTTGTAAATAATGTTGCAATAAACATACAGGTGTATATATCCTTTTGAATTAGTGTTCTGGTTTTCTTTAGATAGATACCCAGTAATGGAATTGCTGGAGCATATGGTGGTTCTATTTTTAATTTTTAAGAAACCTCCACACTGTTTTCCACAGTGGCTGCACCAACCAACAGGTCATGAGCATTCTCTTTATTCCATATCCTTGCCAACAATTTTTATTTGTCTTTTTGATAATAGCCATTCTGACAGGTGTAAGATGATATTTCATTGTGGTTTTGACTTGCATTTCCCTGGGGATTAATGATGCTGAGCATCTTTTCACGTGCTTGTTGGGTATCTGCATGTCTTTGGAAAAATGTCTAATCAAATCCTCTGCACATTTTTTAATTGAATTGATATTTTTTTGTTATTGAACTGTATGAGTTCTTTATATATTTTGGATATTAAACCCTTTTTGAATATATGATTTGCAAATATCTTCCCCCATTCAGTGGGTTACATTTTCATTTTGTTAATGGTTTCCTTCACTGTGCAGAACTTTTTATTTTGATGTAGTCCTACTTGTTTATTTTTGCTTTTGTTTTCCTTGCCTTTGGAGTCAGCTCCAAAAAAAAAAAACAAAACATTGCTAAGGCTAATTATCAAGGAGCTTACCATATATGTTTTCTACTAGGAGTTTTACAGTTTCAGGTCTTACAATTTTGAGTTAATTTTTGTACATGGTGTAAAATAGTCATCCAGTTTCATTCTTTTACATTTAGCTGTCCAGTTTTCCCAACACCATTTATTGAAGAGACTGTTCTTTCCCCATCGTATACTATTGCCTCCTGTGTTGTAAATTGACCACATATGAGTGGGTTTATTTCTGGGATTTCTATTCTGTTCCATTGATCTATGTGTCTCTTTTTATGCCAATACCATACTGTTTTTATTATTATATCTTTGTTATATAGTTTGAAATCAGGAAGCATGAAAGCTCTGACTTTGTTCTTTCACAAGATTATTTTGCCTCTTCAAGGTCTTTTGTGGTTCCATATAAATTTTAGAATTATTTGTACTAGTTCTATGAAAAATACACTGAAAGTTTGATAGCAATTATAATGAATCTGTACATTGATTTAGGTACTATGGCCATTTTCACAATATTAATTCTTCCAATCCATGAGCATACAATATCTTTCCATTTATTCATGTCTTCTTCAATTTCTTTCATTAATGTCTTTTAGTTTTCAGTATATAGGTCTTTCACTTCTTTGTTTAAATTTATCTCTAAGGATTTTATTCTACCTGATGTGGCTGTAAATAGGATTGTCTTATTGTTTTGTCTTTCTGATTGTTTATTAGTGTGTAGAAATGCAACAGATTTTTACATAATATTAATTTCATATCCTGCAACTTTACTGAACCTGTTCATTAGTTCTACAGTTTTTAGTGGCATTTTTAGGTTTTCTATAGTATTATGTCATCTGCAAATAGTAAGAGTTCTACTTTTTCTTTCCAATTTGTATGCATTTTATTTTTCTTACCTAATTGCTGTGGCTAGGACTTCTAGGATTATGTTGAATAAAAGTGAGGAGAGTAGGCATCTTGTCTTAGTCTTCATCTTAGAGGAAAATCTTTAAGCTTTTCACCATTGAGTATCAGCTGTGGGTTTGTCATACATGGCCTTTATTATATTGAGGTATGTTCCCTCTATATCCACTTTGGTAAGAGTATCATAAACAGATATTGAATTTTGTCAAATGCTTTCTCTGAGTCTATTGAAATGATCATATAATTTTTACCTTTCATTTTGTTAATATGGTTTTGCAGAGGTTAAACCATCTTGCATCCTTGAACTAAATTCCACTGGATCATGGTGTGAAATCCTTTTAATGTTGTTGAATTTGGTTTGCTAATATTTTGTTGAAAATTTTTGCATCAAATTTCATCAGGCATATTGGTCTGTAGTTTTCTTTTTTTATGGTGTCCTTACCTGGTCTTGGTATGAGGGTAATTCTGGCCTTCTCAAATGAATTTAGAAGTATTTCCTCTTCTTCAATTTTTGGAAGAGTTTGAGAAGGCTAAGTATCAAATCATCTTTGAATATTTGGTAAATTTACCAGTGAAGTTGTCTGGTCCTGGACTTTTTTTTGTTGAGAAGTTTTTGGTTACTGATTGAATCTCTTTTCTAGTACTTGACTTATTCAGATTTTCTATTTCTTCATAGTTCATTCTTGAAGATTGTAAGTTTCTAGGAATTTATATACTTATATTAGGTTTTCTAATTTGTTGATGTACAATTGTTCATAGTAGTCTCTTATGATCCTTGATGTTTCTGTGATGTCAGTTGTAACTTCTCTGTCATTTCTAATTTTATATTTCAGCCTTCTCTCTTTTTTCCTTAATGAGTCTAGCTAATGGTTAACCAATTTTGTTTATCTTTTCAATGAACTAGCCCTTAGTTTCATTGATCATTTCTATTGTCTCCTTAGTCTCCATTCCATTTATTCCTACTCTGGTCTTTATTATCTCCTATCTTCTACTAACTTTGTCTTCATCTGTTCTTCTTTTTCTAGTTCCTTTAGGTGTAAAGTTAAATTGTCTATTTGAGAGTTCCCTTGTTTCTTGAGGTAGGCCAGCACAGAACCACTTTTGCTGTATCCCCAGAGATTTTGTATGTTGTGTTTCATTTTTCATTTGTCTCTAGGTATTTTTTAAAGATTTATTTATTTATTTGAGAGAGAGAGAGAGAGTGCACATGAGTAGGTGGAGGGGCAGAGGGAGTGGGAGAGTATCTCAAGCAAACTCCCCACTGAACACGGAGCCCAACAGAGGGCTCAGTCTCAGGACCCTGAGATCATGACCTGAGTTAAAATCAAGAGTCAGATGCTTAACCAACTGAGCCACCCAAGTACCCCCTAGGTATTTTTTTTTTTAATTTCTCCTTTATTTTTTCTATGGCTCAGTAGTTGTTCAGTAACTTGTTGTTTAATCTCCACATATTTGTAGTGTTTCCAGTTTTCTCCTTGGAACTGATTTCTACGTTCAAAAAATTATGGTAAAAAAGATGCTTGATTATTTCAATCTTCTTGAATTTATCGAGGTTTTTTTGTGGCCTAATGTGTGATCTATCCTGAAGAATGTTCCATTGCACTTGAGAAGAATGTGTATCCTGCTGCTTTTTGGCTGGATATTCTGTATATATCTATTAAGTCCTTCTAGTCTAATGTGTCATAATCCCTCCTGGCCTCCAGATTAGATGTGGAGCTGTCCCCTAGGTGACAGATGCAAAAATGGAGTCTCCAGGCACGTGTATAAGCTCCTTTCTGGGATGTTGGGTTGAGCTGTGACAAGGATAAAAGGGTGTACAAGGATGGTATCCCCCTACTTATGTTCTCTGAGAGTGCCTCCTTAGCCTCTACATGTATGCGAAACCTGTAACCTGTCCCTCAGGCTATAGTTCCAGGCTATAATTAGGTCTTTCTCACAGGAATACTGGGGTTGTATTTCAATCTCCTGTCTGTGCAGTACCATAGTGGTGGTGGCCAGCCATGATCTGTCTTTCTAATTGTCACATTCCCATGGAGCTCAGGGATGGCAGCTCCCTTGGCCACCAGGGTCAGGAAATAAGGGGGCATCCCTGTGTGGAATCTATACACCTGTTGGCCGTGCTAGGCAACTGGAGAGTGTAGGGGGCACAGCCCACTCACTGGCTTGAGAAAGACAGCAGAAGAGTGCTTTGTCTGTGCATATGCACTGACTTTAGGCTGGAAGTGGGAAAATGCCTCAAGTACTCACACTTTCCAGCCCCAGCCAGCATGTGGGGGAGTGTCACAACTGCCCACAGTTGCCAATTTTACTAGAGGGCAGGAGAATTCCATGCCACAGCCAGGAAGCAGTGGAGTACTGCAACTTCCCAGACTCTCCAGCTCCAATAAAGCAGTGACCACTCACTTCCACCTGTCTTAGCAAGGTGATGAGAGGGTGCTGTGTCTGAGCTCATCTGCTTGTGATAGCATGGTAGCCAAAAGTGCCAAAGTGGCATTTGCCAGTGTCTCCATCTCCAGAGAGAATTTCAGGTGTCTCCTGCCCCTTCGGCAGATGCTTTTCAATTAGAAAATGTAAAAAAATATATATATATAGCAAATTAATCTCCTTCAAATGTGTAGTCTAGGTGCTTTTCAAATTGCTGTTTTTTTCATTGGATGTTGAGCATGTGAAACTGCACACAGCCCTCAAAATTAAAATCTCAGTTTCCTATAGTACTTGGGGTCCATTGGAAATCAGATTGTTTGTTTTTTAAACAAGCCATTTTGAGGCTCATCTCTCTGGTGCAGATTCTAGGGGTTGGTGCCCAATGTGGAGCACCAACCCCTTCCTCTTCAGGGAAAAGCACCAGACTGGTGAGATCCCTCCTTATTGTGTGTGACTATGCTGGGACTGGGGCTTTTGGTGAAACTGTATCTCTGCCTCTCCTCTCATTGTGGTCTTTTTATCCTTTGTTGTGGAGAAGCAGTTCATCTAGTTTTCAAATCTTTTTCAGAGATAAATGATCAATATGATCTGTAGATTTGGAATGTCCATGGGAGGGTTTGTGTTCAGGATCTCCCTATGCTGCCATCTTGAGAAAGTCTCCAAACCACATGATGAGCCGTTGTGTAAAATGAATAACTGTTCTTCCTAACAAACTTCAGGGGCATGATATCACATTGATACCCACTAAAACTAACAAAATAAGTCCAAGGAATCTGTTGTGGCATCCCTTGAAGATTTCATTGCTCAGAGAACACTGTCACAAATGAGATTTGGGTGCATTATCCTGCCTTCTGAGATCTTTTTATTCAGTTGTCATTACTACAGGAACGCAGACCACACACAATATTAGTTCTTCCTAGCACCACCCCAAAAATGCCCAAAAGAATAACTTCAGCATTGTTGCTGAAAATTGGACTCAAAATATCTCACCCAAAATAGACTCCTATTCCTACTTGTAGAATGCTTTTTGGGTGGCTGGAAGGTTGTGGTTCCCCAAAACCTCAAGAAACTTTCTATTTTAAGCATCATTATAGCTTGGTTTAAAAGCATTTTCATTTGATTTGGGACTGAATAGATTCATGGGGAATCTACTTGGTTTATGTGAATCATGTAAAAATGGTGAATTTTGCTTTAGATATTCACATCAAGTTACAAGTTACAGTGACTTTCATTTTAGGTTAGCTTCACTTTTTAAAGTTCTTTTTCAAATGGGGTCAGAATATACCCTAAAAGCTATTTTGCAAAGCATTCTGCCTTAAAGGCAGAAGTATATTTCTAGTTCCTTTACATGTAAGTCATCAAATGTTATTTAAAGAGCAATTTTTAAGTCCAAAAAGAATCTTTCTAGCATTTTAGAGAAACTTTTAAAATATCGTTCTACAAGCCAGAGGTCATCTTTTGGCAAAATTATATGAGCTCAAACTTAGATCACCTTTCCAAATGGGAGAATTTTAGGTGGGCTCCTGGGTTCGAAGAACCAAATTCTTTCCTGCTAGTCTACTTTCAGTTTTTTAAGTCAATAAGCAAATGATTTTAATAGGACTCTTAACTCTTAACCACCAAAGTTAAGACTTAAAGGCATGCAGTACTAATCTGTAATTTTATTTAAATAGTTGTTTGTTAAATAGCATAGTTTTTTTTTTAATTTTTAAAGGTAATACATAGTATTTGTAGTAAACTGGAAAATATAAGTAGGTGGAAGAAAATAAGAATCACTTATAATCTTGCCACACAGATAATACTATTAACATTTTTTTTCATATCCTTCCAGTTTTTCTATGAATATTTATGCATTTACTTTTTAAATTTAACTTTTATATTTTAATAAATATCTTTCAGTATCTTAAATTCTGAGGTTTTCCCTATTATAAAATAACAGTGTAGGAGAGAGATTTAAATATCACTTGGTTCTTTGATTTTATAGATACTCAATCTTTTCTAGCTTGTTTATTATTCAGTGTATATCTCCACCACTCTACTTAAAATGTCCTTTCCCAAAACACTGTTAATTATCTTACCTATTCATCATCTTACTTGATCTTTTATGAGATATTTCATAATCTCTTTGGTAGTCTTTCTAAAATTACGAAGAACTGAAAAGTATTTGTTACCAGCCCCTTCATAAAACACCTTTCATTTAAAGACTATTGCCATTTTCTTCTGACCTGTTCTGACCACACTTTCTCAGTCTCTTTCACTAATTTCTTGCCCACTGTGGTGCTTATCTCAACATTCTCAGGGCATTATCTTGGCCCCTGTTTTCAATATTTTCCTTCCTTTAATGATCCCTCCCACTCCTCAGCTTTGGAGGCATCATTAAAGGAAGGAAAATATGCGTGTATTATTTTTAAGAAAATTGTAGAATACAGTGGGCATAATATTTATAACTTTTTAATTTAGTATAGTAATTCATTATGAACATTTTCCTGTTTCTTCTTTTCTAGTCCTCCTACAACCCCTTTAGGTCAGGATCTCCTTGCCTTTCACTTTATTTATTTATTTTTTTAAAGATTTTATTTATCTATTTGACAGAGAGAGACACAGCGAGAGAGGGAACACAAGCAGGGGGAGTGGGAGAGGGAGAAGCAGGCTTCCCGCGGAGCAGGGAGCCCAATGCGGCGCTAGATCCCAGGACCCTGGGATCATGACCTGAGCCGAAGGCAGACGCTTAACGACTGAGCCACCCAGGTGTCCCCTTGCCTTTCACTTTAAACACAGGCTTTTAAACTATTATTGACAACCCACAAGGAAGTCTTGGAAATGGACTAGAGAGGAGCATGTTAACCAGAATTCTGAGACCCATCTCTGCTTCAAACCGATGCAGTTAGTGGAGTTGTGGTGGAGTGTGGAGATGGAGCAAAGAAAAATAGAAAAAAAAAATAGAGGACACCTAATAAACTTGAATTTTACAAAAATAACTAATTTTTGACTATGGTTTAAATATCGCATGGGACATACTTATACTAAAAAAATCTATTGTTTATCTGAAATTCAACTTACACTGAGCATCTTAGTTGTGGGTGGCATAAAGGGGGGTAGGTGGTGGTAGTAACTGAGTCAAGGATTCAAGATGCTTTACTAGTGTCTCCTTTATCAACTCTAACACATGGCCTGTTTTACAAATCAAGGGGATCATTTTCACAGCTGCCTCGATTCTAGGACCAGTATCCTTTGGAACCTAAAACTCTAGGCAGTTATACTCCATAGGATATAGATAAATGGTTGAATCTACACTCTTCAGCCTGGAGAGAATCTAGATCACTTCATCTGCATAATGTGAAATAGGTAGGAATTCAATTTTATGATTAAAACCAGGGTAGGCTCACCCCCCCAAAAAGAGTTTTGATATATAGATTTAAAAATATTTTATAGCATTAAGTTCACTGAAAGAAAGGAATACAAAACTGTATATGTCCATATAATATATATCATACATACATAAAGAGATAGAACAGATATATTGATATTATATTTTTAAAGATTTTATTTATTTATTTGTTTGTTTGAGAGAGAAAGTGTGTGTGAGTGGGGGGGAGGGGCAGAAGAGGAGTGAGATGGACAAGCAGATTCCACACTGACTACAGAGCCCATCAGGGTTCAATCCCAAAACCCCTAGATCATGACCTGAGCCAAAATCAAGAGTCAGATGCCCAATCAACTGAGCCAGCCAGGGTGTTGTTATATATTTTATATAAACACAAATATATATACATACAAAGAGTGAAAGGCTATAAGAAATGATACCAAACTATTAATGCTGGTTACTTCTGAGTGGTGGAATCATGGCTGAATTATTTTATATGCTTTAGGATTTTCCAAATTTTCTCTACAACTCTCAAAAAGCAGACTCCTAATATTGCTTGGTCTCAGTGTGGAATTTTATCCAAATAAACACAAAACTACTCTAAAATCCTATTTTCCCATTCTCAAACACCCAAAGGATTTCTTTTGCCTCCACACTCCAAAATCCCCTAAAATCTGAGCATATTAGTCAAAATACTTTCAGTTCTTAGTCTTAGATAACCAACTTTAAAAAAAGAAAAAGAAAACATATTGGTTTATATAACTAAAAGTCCAAGGCTGGTTTTGACTTTAAGCATAGCTATATTGTCAAGTTGAGTTTTTTGGATGCCCTAGGGGGTGGAATTTTGTATCAAAACAATTATTTACTGGGAACCATAATATATTAATATTCCATTTTTAAAGTTACCAATTCAAAAGATTCATTCCTTAATTTTTCAGTTCAATTTATAAATCTTATTATTCTATTCACCAATTGAGCCTCTTTTAATAATAATTTGTAATAGAGGTTTTATAAGATAACTATGTACATTCCCTTAAATATTTTTAAGTTGTACTTACACATGGAATATATCTGATTTCTGCTGATTAAAGAAGCCTACTGGTATACTTCAGCAATACTCATAAACCTATACTTATAAATATAAACCTTGAGATTTCCTACACATGCTAATATAATTTTAAAATGCTATAAGATTTCAATCAAAAATCATATAAGCAAATTAGTCAATTTGTTCCTCAGTTACTCATTTGTTACTCTAATAGGATAAAATCTCCCATATAAGTTTTTAAAAAGCTTAAAATGCTGAAATCTGCACGTTATATTTCACTATGAAGAAAATGTAATACTGTAGGTTTGTTTTGCTTCATCACTCTATACTCAATTCTCAAAGCTAGAATTTTAATTCTTCTTAGAGTTAATGACACTTACCCCCAAGAGGCAACCATCTTGTCATCTGGTGAGGCAGAAATGGTTTGAAGACCATTTGGCTTGAAAACTATGGTTTCGACTTGGGTGTGAAATCTGGAATTGTGGATATCCAGGGTTATTTTTGTCATGACTCTAAAAACTAAGCTAAACTTATTTTTATGATTAACATGTCATGGGGTTTGCTTAGAAGTCCACAGAGCCTACATCGTGGGTTAAATCTTATCATTTCCTAATTCTACATTATCCCAGGAAATTTAAGTTTTTCAGAGAAACTACTATTTCTCTGAGTGAACAATTGTGTGTGTGTGATACATTATAGTATAATGTATATGTGTGCATACACTGCATATATATGTAGCTATATGTGTGTGTATATGCACACCCATACAACTAAATTCCTTACATGATCTGTTGATTTTGTATTCTTGAGCTCTCTAGAGATATTTGTGTGTCATTTATTGTAGCTCTAAGACTGGATGCCACATTACACATGCACAACTCCAGGAAGCATGATAGACCATAATGTGAGCTGGGCCTTCTGAAATTGTGAACCTAGACGGACCTCTACAAAGATAGTAATGCTATTGCATGGGGCTTCAAGACACTTTTAATTTGAAGAAATCTTGCATTAATTTATGTTATTCTTTTTTTTTTCAATTTTTAATGTTATGTTAATCACCATACATCATTAGTTTTTGATGTAGTGTTCCATGATTCATTGTTTGTACATAATAATTTATGTTATTCTTATTAGCTAGATCTATGACTCTTAATAATTTAAAAACTCCCTATTATTAGATTCTGTCATGTGTCTTAACCTTCAGTTACAGCCTCTAAGGTCATTCTAAGAACAACCACAAAGGAAATCAAAACTCCAAAAGAGGTCAGTCTTCAGACACAGCTTAACCTAGTACAATCAGGGATGTCTCTTCCCATCTTCCACTTCTGGTTTGTATTTCTCACTTTTTCATTCCTTCCCTCACCTTCTCTCTTGGCTTTGTCCTAAGGCAATCTCTTCAAAAATGTCAGAAAAGGTAAACACCAGCAGAGCAGCTCTAGGGAAAATGTTAACTCCTGGGAGTTAGATGCTGAGTCAGCAGCTCATCTCCATCACTAAACAGCTGTGGGATTTGAGGCAAGATATTTAACTTCCCTGTGCCTTGTTCCTGATCCATAAATAATTATAAGAGTTCTTCTATCACAACCTTCATGAGAATTAACAAGGTATACATAAAGTTTTTAGCACAATGGCTGAGTATGAATATGAGTTCAACATAGAACCAAGAATCTTGTATTTATTCCACCTTTTCTTTACCTTCAATAATGCCCCTGTGTTCTTACAGTTTCTTTCTTCTTCTTCTCATAGAAATTCCCAGTCCTCTTTGATTTCTCTCATTTCTTCACTTTATTCTTTTTTTTCCATTTTTTAATTTAAATTCAATTAGCCAACTTACCATACATCATTAGTTTCAGATGTAGTGTTCAATAATTTGTCAGTTTCATATAACACCCGGTGCTCATCTTTAAGCTTACAAAACAGCCTCCCTGAGACTTCTTAGGCAGCTCAGCGCTTGCCAACCCTTATATTCAGAAAATGTCAACATTTTAATTTTTAAGGAATACAAATACCTTTCTTAGAATAAAACAAAAATTTAATCAAAAACAAGTAAAAGAAAGAAGTAGCAAAATTTTTAGTACAACTTCCTGATATCATTTACATTTAGAGGGCTTTCTTTAAAGCCTTGAGTTTGTTGGCTTACATGCCAACTGGATAACTTTGGCCTTGTTTCATATAAATTCACTATTTTCTCTGAACTACTACAATATATTATCTCTCTCTTGCCAGTAGGTTATAAGAAATCTAAATAGTGGTCAAGTGCCATGAGTTTGATTTATCTTTGCATTCTCCCCAAGACCTAGCACAGAACCTAGCATATACTCGCATCCATGTAATCTCCTATGGAAATACAATAAAGGCACCTGGGTGGTTCAGTCAGTTAAGCGTCTGCCTTCGGCTCAGGTCATGGTCCCTGGGTCCTGGGATCAAGTCCCACGTCGGGCTTCCTGCTCAGCGGGGAAGTCTGCTTCTCCCTCTCCCTCTGCTGCACTGTCTCTCTCTCTCCCTCTCTCTCTCTCTCTGCCAAATAAATTTTAAAAATCTTAAAAAAAAAGAAAAGAAAATGCAATAAAAATATAGTTGATATGCTTATCAATTTCAAAAATGACCTAGAATCAAGAAGACCACTCATTTTTACTAACTGACTAAAATAAGATACAAAGAGGTCTTAGGATAGCACAGAATGATAGGGAAATCTAGGAAGACAATATGTAACAGAATAAAATGTTGTCATTTAGGAAATAACAAGAAAGTATGGAGAGTCATGCCCAGAAATCAAAATTAGAACCAATTCTGCAAAGAAGGAAAACTTTTATTCATGACATGAAAGAGTATCCTAATAGATTTTGGGAGATTTTTAGAACAACTTATTTTAGCATTGTTCATGTTGAGAACATTTCCTCAATCTCTTCCCACCCTTGGTTTGTACTTTCTAAACTCAGCCTAAAGTTGAAAATGACTGATCTTAAGAACATCTTATTGTAAGTAGTTTTCTACCACAGGACAGCTTTTCCACTGGAAATTGAAGAAAGGAGATTACTTAAATAATATATTTGCATTGGATTTCATAGATCACAAAGTTGTTTTACCAAGGTCATTTTATTTGCTCTTTAGAGTAACCAGTTGAAGTATTCAATGAAGACGTTATTATTCTCATTTTTAGATGAAACGTTTGAAATTCAGAGAGAATAGGATTCTTCTAAGAGCATAGTTAGAGAGAGAGCTAAGGTTAAAACCAAAAGTGGCAATAAAACTAAAATTGGTATTAGATTCCAAACATGGGTGTTTTCTAATAACAAGGGAGTAAAAATATATGCTCTCATATAGAAATACAGATGGAATTAATTGACAAAAGCACAAAGAAAAGCTGCCCAGGAAAATACCATACTTTGCCTAGCTCTAAAAATGAACTTGAGGGGCGCCTGGGAGGCTCAGTCATTAAGCATCGGCTTTTGGCTCAGGTCATGATCCCAGGGTCCTGGGATCAAGTCCCACATCAGGCTCCCTGCTCCACGGGAAGCCTGCTTCTCCCTCTTCTACTCCCCCTGCTTGTGTTCCCTCTCTTGCTATGTCTCTCTCTGTCAAATAAATAAGTAAAATCTTTAAAAAAAAATAAAATAAAATAAAAATGAACTTGAGTGTGTTCTTTATCTTTTAAATTACCCCTTCTTATTTTCTTTCTGTGTGTAAAACTTAGCTATTACATAACTAATAAAAGCTGGTGGCTATATACTAGATATCAGCCAGTTAAAGAAAGTAATAAAAATTAACAATCCAAAATGTGCTATCTTGAATATTTGTGTTTTTCATATAAATTTTTTCATGTAATATATAATGATATATTAAATACTGTATTATATATAAAATAGTTCTTGCAGATAAACTCAACCTTATAAAAAACTCCATTAACTAAAAAGATATTTAGCTATAGTAATAGTGATCAGGCAACATATAAATAGCTACAGTTGAATTTTAGAGAATTTCAGTATGTAATTTGAGGGCACGGTTTGGCTCACATTACAGGGTTGTCTTACCACAAGCGTGACCAGACCATAGGAACTGAGAAACACATTTATCAAAAGTGAAATGTTCAATGACTCCTTTTACTATGTACCAAATACACTGTGTACCTATCATGATTATGAGGTTATGACTGAACATTCAGTCTCCTGGTTTTGAACATAAAAGGTCTTCATTTATATGCCAGATGATATTTTTTAGGTGATGTGTGAGATTTCCCCAAGGCAAGTAAATTGAGAATATATGTAACCCAGGTAAATACCGGATGATTAGTAATAAAAATTCCACCTCTTTTTGCAGAGAGTGATTTTTATAGAAACTGAAAGAAAGTTATAAAGTTGTTAGGCAACCAACTAGAGATATAAGGATCACAAGTGAATTAATCTTCACTTATTATTTACTGTAGCTTTTTTTTTTTTTTTGATGATTCAAAATATCAAATCCAGCCAAGTTAAGTGGGGCTGATTCACTTCTTGCCTTAGGTGTCATGTGTGGAGGAATTGCTTTTGCAACATCAACACAAACATCATAGCTCACTGTACTTTTTCCTCATATCATTCAGCATGGCTTAAATTTTATATTTGTGTGGTGATTTCATGAAATCTTATTATCCACTCCCACCAGATCCTGTGAGGACAGGGAGTGACTTTGTGTCTGATGTGTGTGTCACTGCATTCTACAACCTAGCAGAGGTGTTAAATGGATGGATAACTGGAGGACAGAAGGTGTGGCTTAAGGGAGATCTTCAGTGCATTGGACACAACAATGGTATATCTGAGATGTCCCACTTGTCCTTAGAAGTGGTGACCAAACCCACAGAAATAAATTGTATATATACGTAGATAGATATAGATAGATAGATAGATGATAGAGAGAGAGAGAGAGAAAGGAGAGAGAGACAGTATCATGGCACTTAAACACTCCTAGCCTAATTGTCTAGTCTTCTCGTTCTCTTTGCTATGTTTTTGTTTTAAATATTTCACATTCACAAATAATGTCTATTTCTGAATATCTATAATTGTCTGTGTGAAAGGTGAGGTTGAGGACACTGGAAACTAGAGCCATGCTAATGGAAGAAGAGTAATTTGGGACTTCGTGGGAATAAAAAAATGAATGGGTCAACAGAGTCCTGTGGCTGGAGGAAGAACAGGGTGGAGTTTTAGAGAAGAACTAAAGCTCTGTGTAGGAAATTAAAAGAAGCCCAGTATAAACTGTACCTAAAACTGACAGAAGTGGCATCTGGTCTACACCCCTCTCTCAAAAAGCACATGGTACACTGAAGGAAACCTAGCTTCCATGGACCTCAGTCCAAAAACAGCTGCAAGAGGGCATGTTGTATTCTTTATAGAAAGAGACAGTCTGTCATATTAACTCAGGTTGTTTCTTCAAAATTTTGAAAACCTCAGTGTTGTAGACAATGAGTCCTCCTTCTATAATGGACAGTTCTACTTGTTCTCAATTCCCAAACAGTATGTTTTAAAATAACAAGCTCACACACAAGGGCACACAAGAGCGGTTGCCCATTCTCATATCCACAGTTTCTCCAACCCTGTACTTTTCCTTTCTTGACTTCCGCCATTTAGAGAAACTCCCAACTGCACCAGAAGCACAGCAGCTGGGCTCAGAGATCTGAACTTGCATGTCTATGCAAACATTCCCATATCGAGGCTCACACCCATTTCCTTTACTCTCATATCATATTTTTAAATTTCCTTCCATTTTCTGCATTTTCCATTTCTTTAGTAATACATGAGTTGTATTTAATGGGGAAAATCAAACTAAAGATAATATAAGTATCTGCTGAACTTGAAAGTCTCTGACCATGCTCAGTGCCTTTACCAGTCATCTCCTTCCTAGAGATTCCACTGTAAATGCTCCTCACATTTCTCTTCCTTTCGTATTCCATGGCTGATATTTCATCTCCTTCATTTTTTCTCATTTACCTTGATGGTCAGCCTCCACTATGGATCCAATTCTTGTTTCAGAATAGTGTTTTGAACAGACTTTCTAATGCTAAACTTCTACCTCTGTCTCTCTCTTTTAAAAAAAAAAAAGATTTTCTTTCTTTATTTGTCAGAGAGAGAAACAGAGAGACAGAGAGAGCATAAGCAGAGGGAGCGGCAGGAGAAGCAGGCTCTCCAAAGAGCGAGGAGCCCAATTCAGGACTCAATCCCAGGACCCTGGGATCATGACCTGATCCGAAGGCAGACGCTTAACCGACTGAGCTACCCAGGTGTCCCTCCTACCTCTGTCTCTTACAAGGAACTCAAATCTTATTTTTAGTTTGTTCATGCCTATAGCCATAGGCTAGTACAATCTTATCCAGCCCCCAATTCCAGGCATGCATGCATGGCTTACAACCCACAGCACTTTACTTCTCCAACAGGGACATTCATGACTGTGGAGGACCTAAGAGGGAGCCTCTGGGAGTTTAAGGTCTGAAAGTTGGAATTAACACAGTAATACAAAAACAAAGAAATTAAAAATTAATTTTAAGCTTGTCAGTGAGTAAAATCCTAGAGCATACTCAGAGGGGTTTTTGAAATCACAATGTTTTAAACTGGTATTTTAAAACTTCAAATTATGTGTGAACCAAAGAAAGCAATTCGAATTGACTGCCTTCTACTCTCATAGGTACTCTAATGACAAAACTTCCAGTTACAGCCTAATGGTGTTCATAGATTCAATCAGGCATGGAGCTTAAGAATGAAGTCAGGTAAATGGGAAGATTCCCTAAGGCCCCTGTAGTGTTTCTCCATCTAAATTATTTTTAGTGGATATTCTTTTTTACTGGAAATTAATATTCACTAATACCCACCTGTCAGGGACAAATGTCAGAACTTTTCTTGACATTCCCTTGAGTTTATTATTTCCTAAAACGTAAAATATAAATACATTGCCCAGAACAAGTAGAACACCAAGCCACTAAGCCATCATTGATTTATTACTAAAGGATGCATATTGAAGTGCCCCCAAAGGGCTAGAAACAAGACATTTATTAGATTTTGCTAGAAGCTGGAAACTCATGGCGCATCCTGGTGTGGGAGGCTGGGCTAAGGAGACTGCTAGGTTCCTGAGCTATAGAAATAAAGAAAAAAAGAGAGGGAAAGAAGAAAAAAAGACATCATTATACCTTGCCAAGACCAATCCAGGAGGAATATTGACCATCAAGGACCTATGACCATCAAGTGGGCTGTGCTTCCCTCCTTAGCAGGGAGACGCCTCAGGTTTGAAAGCATCATGAGCAGCCTGAAGAGCGAGAGGTTCAACGACCTCACTTCACAGTAAGGTAATGTACGTAGCCACTAGAATCAGTCATGGATGTTGGTGATGGGATCTAACTATTAGCTGATCTATGAGAACTGAAGTGATTTTCTCAGTGACAATAAAATGTAAATTACAGTTCTAAGAGTAGAACTCGTCTCCTGACTCTTACTTCAAAAACCTTTTAAGCTAACTATGGCTGGGGGAGGGACATATCTCCATCAGCAAACACTAACTTGGTAGGCCTCAATCCCGCAGTCCTCAGTAGTCCTCAATAGACACTATGGAGATCTCACCTCCTTTAGTTCCAAAAAGGGAATTTTAATGTAAGTTAATAACAAATCAAAAACAAGAGCCAATGGAGTTTACAATGGGTAGAATAAAGACTAAGAGATAGAGTGTAAAAATGTTAATGAATATATATTTTTTTAAAGACACTGTGTGATCTGATCAGATTTAATCTTTTCATTACTTTATCTTGAACTTCCGGAACTTCTCTGAAAAATTCCAAAACACATTACATTTGAACAATTTACAATTGTGCAGATTAGTCATAATCAAGCTTATGTAAAGAAGATTAAAGGACAACAAAAAATTTATTGTTTAATTGAACTGTATTCCTACACACTTAGGAAATTTAAATGGAAAGACATGAACAATGGCCGTATGATTCCATTGTTTATTTTAATAAGAAAATTCTACAGATGAAATTATATCAATGGAAAAGAAATCCTGACCTCAGTCATTTATCACCTTAGTTCCTCATCTGACTTGTGAATTATTTGAAAAAATAAAGCATATAGATGCCATGTTAGACTACTGCTAATTTTAAATAATGAATAAGTTATTAATTTGAATAGCTTGTTGTTTATATCTGCAAAACATAAAAGAAAAGCAGATGCTCTCTAAGAAAAGGTAGCTAGAATCAAGACAAACATCTGTAGATTTTTTTCCCCAAATCCTATTTTAATTTATATTCCAGTGGTTCATGATCAGAGTTAGAATACAAAATTAGGTGTTTAGTGTTAATTGCCTGATCCTACGTCACAACACTAACTTTTTTTTAACTTGAAGGGCCGAATTCTTGAAATTACAGCAGAACCAGAAGCAGGCATGCAGGAAGAGTCCTGGAAAATGCCAAGTATAGCAAGGAGGAAGACCCAAGGGATATATCAACTCATAGCCAGATCCTCAGCAAAGGATGCATCTGCCTGCCAGATCATTACAGTCACCACCACAACACTGCCAGGCTTTGAATCACTCTCTTGCTAACAATGTAAAATGGAGATAACGTTATCATAATATCACTTTATTTAAGGACCACCCCAAAATCTCTTGAGGGCCAAAACAGCAAACTTAGTTATCCCACCTCTAATGATGAAAAAACAAATGAATTAATAAGAAGGTCAAACTGAAATTGTCTTAAAAAATGTGTGACCTTAACAGGACTAAATATATTCACCAGTGGTGATTCCTATTGATCCGTAGGCACAGAGAATAGTGAGAAAAATTCTAAGCAATAGGAGGGGTAGAAAAACACTTTGCATTCTACCCCACAATTGGCAAGAGCTGAAAGGACGCTTTTTAATTAAAAATTGTTTTCTGCAAATTTCTTAACCAAACAGAGGTCTTCGTTCCTCTTATGAAATACACAGCAGCACATTGTTATACCAGAGTCTTTCGAGAGGATGGGTCTGTCAAGATTCCCATGCTGAAACAATTTCTTCATGGATGTTTAGTTATAGATTTCCTATTTTTATGCAGAAAAAGCTTAACAGTATCTCCATGTTACAGAATATGTTGGGTATAATTTACAGTCTGGCATGTGCTATATTGTATTCATAATGAAAGAGAATTTTGTCAGATGCTTCTAAAACATGTTATTTGCCAGATTATATTCTCTTTCTTAGCTAATGAAACCCAATCACCTAAGACAGAAAGCTGGAAGTCATTCTATTTTCTTGCCTCTCTCTCATCATCCACTTCACATAGATCATGAAGTCCTGCCTACTTCCCCACTTAGATCTCTAAACCCCTCCTCTCTTTTCCATCCTCACTGCTCAGGACTATGTCAGCTTCAACCTCGGACCACTGGAAAGTCTCCTTAGCCTTCCTCTTGCCCCTTTTCTTCTCTCATCCCTTCCACCCTTTCCATCTAGCCCAGCGGAATAGCTCTAGCGCTTGAATATGATTATCTCATGCCCTTCAGGGCACACTGACTTTATGATCTGGCTCTGCCACCTGAAACTGGTAGATGAATCTCTGTTTTCATTCCAGTGTCTCCACTGTGTAGGCACTGCACACATGTCTACTGAAATTTCTACCATTCGTTGGACATATGCTGTTCTCTTGCTTCCATTATTTATCTTCACCTTCCAGCTCTTCCTTATTTTCCAAAACCCTCCCGATAGCTTTCCTTTATAAAATCTGTTATGTTCTCTCTTTTTTTCTGAGTTCATTTCCTTCCCCATGTTCTCCAAAACCCCTATATGCCTTTCCCATGGCATTTAAAACACTTCCCACTGAATATTGAATGAATATTTATCAAGTTGAATATTTATCAAGATCGTTCTTAAGTAACCTTACTGAGGGAAACAACAGAAAAGGATACAGGGAGAAACATAGCTGACTAACACTGCCAGTAATTGAAAGTTCATCTTCAAAGTATTTTGATACTCATGTACTGATCAGTCAAAATTACATCTGGTACCCACCGGGATGACATGCCCATGCAATACAAATAGAATAAATAAGGTTCTTTTAATGTAAACATGACTGATGTGTTGGCTGTTCTTCTGAAATTACTATTGTTCCTATTAATATATAACCTGAATCTTAGACCCAGATTCATGTGGAGTACTAACAGGGTGCCTGAATGTCCAGATGTTTTTCTTCAGCCTGTGACTACCGGTGGGAAAGGGGCCAAAAAGGCCTTGAACTCAAGTTGCAAAGTTAAAGCCCAGGTGCTTGATTCTTCGGGAAAGCTGTGTTCTACCCCCTAGCTCCAAGCTAATCCCTTTATCCAAGGTTTCCTGAAGTCTTTAAAACTATTCATTCATCACTAAGTGCCTTCTGATCATTTCTTTAAAATGTTGCCAAAGAAATGCTTTCCAGACCTGCTCCGTGCTAAATGTAAGTGGAAGAAGAGCAGGCTTCTTACTTTCTCATTCATTTGTTACTCAGGGTCTTGAATGTGTTTTTAGTACTTTCTCCTTATATACTGGATACAAATAATACACTTGGAGATGTTGCAATGTTTTAAACTTTTAAATATCTTAACCATTTTGCTCCTTGTCAATTTTTCCTGCTTCCTTTCTTCACATAGTACTCAAATCCAGTGGGGTCCTGCTTCTCTTCTTTGTTTCAGAGGACAGAACACCCTGAGAAAACCCTCTTGTACAAGTACACTGCTGTACTAAGACACTCTTACATGGGACCTTTGCAGCCTGAATAGCTCCAAAATATTGTTTAATCTTGAATAATTCACATTTTATACAATTCTTAATTAAATAATACCTGTGTGTATTTGTTTTATTCATTTAATACAAATATTGCTTAAAGTCAGTGATGTTCTTTAATTCTCTCAGAAATTAATGACTCTTCCCAGAAAACATGCTCATTCACACTAAAATCTCACATATAATTAAAATGCTTTGAGGACCCTCTGGAGCTTAACCACACTGTTTCTAGAACTGTTTCTCAAAATTTTGACATCTGTGATCCACCTAATAGACTTTGGTTCTCAGGTTGAAAACTTACATAACAGTTTAGAAAAATTTAAATAACATCTAATTTGAAATTACTGTTTATAATTGTTTCATATCTGTGAGACAGCAGCAAAATATTTGGTGTCTCCGTCAGATATCGCTGCATAATTAGATAGACATGGACCCAGGAATAACAGAACAATGTCTTACTAAAGAGTATTTTCAAAATTCCATTTGCTGATAAATGGATGACTATTTCCTGCTCAAATGCTGGAGGACTGAGTGTCTTAATTTGGGATAGGCACATATTCTTTATCTACTCTCTGGTTGTATTTGGCTCTGGAAAACTATTACTTCATATTCTGTAACAACATTTGGATATGGTTCTAAATTATGACCAGGCATATGACCTCAATTTATCTTTTAGATGAGTGAAAATTTTATCAATACATGGGCACGTGCCTGTAGCAGACGGTATTACTCTAACTAACCAAAAATGCCCACCAATTATTCTCACATTTCCCAGTCCTCCTGCAATTATATGGAAGTGTATGACTCTTTCTAGCCAATAAAATGAAGGTGACACTGATGCACATCACTTCCAAACTGAGACAGTGAGAAGCCTGTGTGTGAGTATCCAGCCTGTCTTCTTCTCTGTGGTAGTGACCGGAAGGTTGTATGTTCCAGATGAGGCAACTAAAGGATGGTAGAACCTCTATCAGATTTGATTCCTGTGGGGCTACGTGAGGCAGAGCCTTGACTGCCCACAATGGTCAGAAGTGAGAGCAAGAAATAAATCTTTATGGGGCGCCTGGGTGGCTCAGTTGGCTAAGTGACTGCCTTCGGCTCAGGTCATGATCCTGGAGTCCCGGGATCGAGTCCCACATCAGGCTCCCTGCTTCGCAGGGAGTCTGCTTCTCCCTCTGACCCCTCCCCTTCTCATGTGTTCTCTCTCTCTCATTCTCACTTTCTCAAATGAATAAAATCTAAAAAAAAAAAAAGAAATCAATCTTTATGATCTGAAGCCATTGGAGTTTCAAGGAAACTTACACTGCCGTATAGGCCCAACCTAGCCTAACGGTGACATGATAGTATCTACTGGAACACTGGTACCACAGGCCAATATATTTTATCAATCTTGTTATCCTTGGCTTTTATAAATCATGTTTCAAAATGCTAAAAATATCATGCCTTAGGTGTGACCATTGGAAATCTTGGACATATTTTTATTAACTTTTGTACCATTTTGAAATGTTTTAATTTTTTCTTCATTTTAAAAAAATTTTGTACCTTTTCTCCTTCAACAGCACGTACAGTTCAATGTCAAGAACTGAAATCATCTTGTATTTGCAACAGATGTCATTATATCACATGTTGAAAAGACATATGTCTAGTGGCCAGATTCTGGTTAGATTTTAGTTAACTACTTTGTGATAACTACTACTTAAGGCACTAGAAACACAAAGATGAATGGGGCAGTTTCTCAACTGGACTTGTTCACAGTCTAGCCCAGTGGTTCTTAAATGTCTTTCCACACACCCTTACTCTTAGAAATGTTAGTGACTGTTATGTGAACAAAATGTCCCTGGTCAAATAAACTTAGGATGCTCTTAAGAGCATGGGCTCTAGAGGCAGACTGACCACTCTACTCCATCTGACTCCATGACTTTGGAAAACTGTGTAACCTCTCTATTCTTTTGCTTCTTTATTTGTAAAATGGAGACTAAAATTTTACCCCTTACTTTACGGGTAAAATCAAGTCATGAATTTAAAGTGCTTAGCACAGTGCTTGATATACAGAAAGGGCCAAACAAAAGTAGTTATGATTGCTAGTCCCTTTTCCTCTCCATCTTGGGACACTCACAATAAAAAATATATATATATAGTTATGGGGGAAGACTTTACGCTTCTTATCATTACATTTAGCGTTCAACAGAACTGCACTGGAAGGTTCCCTTTTACTTGAGACTGTAAGTTAGTTGGGCACTTAGTGACAGTCTAGTTAACAAACTGTATAATGCACATTTCTGCTTCATTGAAGACCCCTTCCTTCTTTCACAGATTGGGCCTTTCCTGCCATATTATCCAAGGCTGGATCCAACACGAGCGTGCTATGGTGCTCAGATGTGACATTCTGGTCAGTTTTACCTAATCAGCTCACTGTTCCTCCCTGAGGGTTGCTGGAATGCCTCACTCTTCCAGACCTTTTGAGAGTATATGTCATGATATGTGTCTCCAGTTTACCTTCTAATTTTCTTTTTCAAATTACCTGGACAAATTGGGCGGAAAATATTTTTATTAAGTAATATATTTAAGTCCAGCAGAGTACTGGCCCAGAGTAAACACTCAAAACATAATGATTCCTTTTCTATTTTTGGCCCCCTTCATGTATCACAATAATGAGCACTGTAAAGTGACTTCATGATTATAGGAAGTTCTCATAAAATAGGTATTGGCTGGGGGCGCCAGGGTGGCTCGGTTGGTTGGGCGACTGCCTTCAGCTCGGGTCATGATCCGGGAGTCCCGGGATCGAGTCCCGCATCGGGCTCCCTGCTCGGCAGGGAGTCTGCTTCTCCCTCTGACCCTCCCCCCCTCTCATGTGCTTGCTCTCTCATTCTCTCTCTCTCAAATAAATAAATAAAATCTTTGAAAAAAAAAATAGGTATTGGCTGATTAAGAATTCCAGAGTTCCTGGTGTATTATTCTAAAAATAAATTGGCAAAACAGTTAGAATATATGAATCGATTTTAACTTGATTTAAATCATGTTTAACATTTTGTATCATAATTATAAACATCAGTTATTATAGTGTGATACTTGAAGAAACTGATTAAAGGACAGAAGTTTTCCCCTGAACTAAATGATCTTAAATTACATTTCTGTGGTTCTTTTTGTTGGTATTGTATCTTTTGCTGTTGTTGCTATTGTTTGGTCTGGTTTGTGAGAGGATTATCTCTGGTTTGTGCTTTGATTTGCGTTTCCCTATACTATTTCTCAGATCCACCATCATGGCTTTCAGTATGTCTGATTCTTATTTTCACTTCCAAGATTATTTCTAATTTTTTGTTGTCTTGGAAAGTAAATAACTGAGTTGTTAAACTTGAGGCTAAAATGTACATCAATTAGGTCTGAGTGTAGGCCTGAAATATTCCCTGTACAAAATACACAGATTTGGGGTATATGGAATTTAGAGCCTCTAACATGGCTACCAGGGGTCTTGTTTGTTAATGTTCAGATTCTCAGTGGAATTCCAGAAAATGATGTTTCTAGAGACTTGAATTCTGCTTAGGAGCTAATTATTAGAATATTAATGAAACAAGAAACACTAGAAGACAAAGACTTGTAAAGGTAAAGTAATTACAATAAAGATATAAAATTATACATTTTTAGCTTAGCTTGTCTTTCTTTTTAGCAACTAAAAACTGTGGGTATTAAATCAGATGGTTTATTTCTATAAGTTTGAAGGTTCCGACTGCAAGGTATTAAGTAACATTATCATTTATAAATCATTTTCCATTTGTTGGACACAAACCATGAATATATGCCTTGAAAGTTTCTGAAAATATGTTTCTTTACTGCTTTTCCAGAGGAAGTTTTATCGGTGAACAAAAGTAGTTTTACTTCCTACTGTGCATAAAACAACATATTTTGAACATGAAATTTTCCAATATAAAGCAGTAGGATATAAAAACATAAAATACAGTTATCTCATAACACTTAGAAATACGTTTACACATAAGACATATGGTAATTATGTTGATTATAACTATTTTGATTTGTAAATACATAAAAATATGAGTCAATGGAATCAAGTTATTGAAAAATACTCTTAAAAGTATGTAATAAGCTCATATTTTTAAAAAATGGAATAGAGTCAATAATTCCTAAAGTAGCTGAATTTGAAATCTGCCTGACTGCAAGTTCATTATATTTCAAAGTTCAAACTTACAAAGGAATTTAATTAGAAAAAAATTGTGAAATAATTTATGCACCTTCCATTCAGGAGTTTCCATTACAAATTTAGTCTCCTACTACACTTTTAGCCAGGTATCTCTACAATATATTTTTTACAACATGCATAATGAAAACACAATTTTCTCAGATAGAAATATGATAGGGATAATTAAAGTAGCAGATTATCTTAAAGATGACTAGTTTATCTTCTCAGAACTTTTGAATATTGAATAGTGAATTTCCCATTTGACTATAACTTGAGAAAGTGAATTTTAGTCTGCTTTCTCTTAACATGCATGAGATAGTCCAGAAGCAATTATTCAAACTAAATAAAGCCTATAATTCATATGCATATAAGACTTAACCATTTCATTTATTGTCCTTCTCAAATATAAGCATGATACAGCATTGTGGTAAAGAGCACCAATACCAAAACAAATTTTGTGATATCAAACAGTGGCTTCCCCAGTTTCTCACTCATTTCACAAATAATTATGAAGAGCTTATTTATTACATGCCCAGTATCATGTTAATGTTGCAGATATGTTCATGGACCATACCCTCCTGGATTGTCTAGTGATCAAATAGATGCACAAGCAAGTAGAGATGCATGATGCCACGGGAGCACAGGATGTCTGGGGAGGCTCTTCCCCTAATGAGGGAGGTTAGGGAAGATTTCCCAAGGTGACGTCTGAAACAAAAGGAGTAAGAGCCTACCTGTTTCCCCTGTGGCTTTGGGAAAGTTACTTGGATTAAATAAGACTTAGTTTTCTTATCTGAAATATAGTAACACCAGTCTCACAAATTACTGTGAGAATTAAATTATAGCATGTTTATAAATTACTTAATACAATGCCTGCCATATTGTAAACACTCAAAATGTTGAGGAAGGAAGTACCTTAAGCTCTTTGCTAGTAATTCTGATTATTTCAGTAATAATCAATATTTTAAATAGCCACAAATTAATAGGCAGTCTCTTCTAGGTATTTCACTGATGTCTTCAAACATTTCTTGTCAATACCCAAAATAGATGAAAAGTAATAGTATTTGATTGTTTAGAAAGTAATATCATACTAAGTTGAATCATATGAAATTGCCATTTTGTATATCAAAAATGCTCAAATATTAGCAATTCACATGGTTCAACCTTAATATTTATATCATAGTTACCCTCAATGTGAATGCTGTTTTGTCAATATTTGCATGAAACTCAGGGAAAGGCTAATTAATATATATTGGCCTCTCTCAGGTATTTTGTAGAAAAAAAATTTACTCTTTTCCAAAGAAGTCAAAGATTTTCTTATACTAAATTTTCTTCAGACTTTAGAGACCAGCATTACAAATTGTTTCACTTCAATATGACCAAATTGGTAAATCACTTGTGACAAGTGTAAATTTGGATTAGACTGGCAAAGTCACTTTCTTGAAAAGAAAATTAGAGACCCCCTAAACATAGAGAAATTGTCTTACAATTTCCTTGTGATAAAATAATTGAGGGAAATTGTTGCCCCCCTCACTATTCTGAGCCCAACAAGTTCATCTATCTTTGTGATTCCAGGTGTGAAAAAGGAAGTTCTACATAAAACTCTCTGAGACACAGATGAAAATAAGAATATGAAAGATATATACTTAGTTAATAATAATTCAGTTCATGATATATGATCAATGGCAGGTTTTCACAAATGTAAAATAAAAGCCACAAAAACAAAATCACTAGTGGGTCACTTCAGTTGAATCAATTTAATTAGCTTCAACTTATCATCAGTTTAAAATGTATGTAAATCTTTCCTGCTAACAATTCAGCAAAACACTCTGAGGTATACATAATCTTTTGAGTGATTCATAAACATTGAGAGGAAATATTGGCTAAAAAGACATCAGGATTATGATTTATTCCCTCATGCTACCAGTTTCAGAAGTGCCCTTCCACTCTACTCACATCAACATGTATCCGGTGTAAAGTTTCAAACCTATTGCTTTTATTTAGAGAAGGTACTTTTATAACAATCAAAAGCCATGTTGGGTTATGCAACAGACATCAACACTTTAGTGATAACCTTGATTTTAAAGATCCATAAATGCTCTCATTTTTCAATGAGGCAACAAAGCTAAATTAGTTTCCATGTGGTAGGGTTGAAGTACTGTTGCTGAAGTATTGTTCTAGGATAAACAGTGATTTGGATTAGCAGTGTATAAAGCAAATACAGTACAAATGATTGAATATGATATGCAGTGATGGTCCCCATTGTTTTGTGCACTAAAGTAAATACTTATCAAACACTACCTCTGGGGCAGGTACAATGTTAGAGACTGGGAACAGATAGACAAATAAAGCTCCTATCCTTCTGAGTAGTCATGTAAGTGTCAACATGTGATATAGTACAATTGAATCTTCTCATCTACTGTAGCCATATTCTATAAAGTTGCCAGGAACACCAGCTTAGCAAAAACTAAATCATTGCTCTGAGGGGAAATATAGGATTAGGTTCCTATAAGCCTCTGGTCACATTTTGATCAATTGATCAGTGCAGAACCTTGTTTTATGTGTGTTTCTGTTTAAAGACACCTCATTTACAATGTATTGATTCATTAAAATTGAATTCATGGTCAATAGCACTATAACTCATGCCTGAATGAAAGTTATCTAACACACATACTTTCTCCATAAGACATATCACAGCTTCTTGTACTTAGGAACACTAGACAGTACTTCAAATATATACTTGGGGAATCATTTTCAACAGCAAAATCTTTCAATAAAACACACAAAAATGCAAAAAAAAAAAATCTCAAATGTAACACTAAATAGATCACAAAGAGGACACTTATTTACCATAGGAGAGATGAAATAAAAAGGAAGAGCGTCACTTAGTTTGACCTTGGCTGGAAATGTACACCTTAGGCAACTCAATTTTTCACCACTCTGTGCATGTCTGTGAATGACCATGGAAGTGCCATCAGTATTACTTGACATAACAAATAAATTTCAGTGAGTAGGAAAATTAACAAATACAGGATCCTTAAATAACAAGAATCAACTGTAATTGCATGTATAGTTGCATGCAATTAGACATATCTAGTATTTGCACATGCAAAACATTATGTAGCAATCACTGGTCTTCTCAGCTCACAAAAAACACGAGGATCTTTCCTGCTTTAGGTCTTTGAAAACACAATATGCTATTCCTTCTCACTAGAAGGTAGTTCCCCAAATGCTTTGCATGACCACCTCTTCCTCATATCTTCTAAGCCTCCATTAACATGTATCTCCTTGGAGTGTCTTCTCTGTTTGCTCTATTCAACTTACCCTTATGATTTCTACTCCTTTTAACTTATTTCTCTTAAAATACTGCACCAAAGAATCCCTGTCTATGCTGCATATTCCTGTAGGTGCAGAAGCAGAGAGATCTAGGATGTGGATATGGGGTTATATACAAATGATGAATCATGGAACACTACATCAAAAACTAATAATGTAATGTATGGTGATTAATATAACATAATAAAAAGAAAAGATGTTTTGAATACATAATGAAAACTTACTGATTAAAGTTTTGCTAAAACATTAAAAAGCTGTCAAAACCACTCTGAGCTAAATATCTGAAAAACTTTTGAAATAGTTAAAACAAATTTTGGTGATTATGAATTTGTTAATTTGACAAATTGGTCAACCTGAAAACATTCAGCTAATCCTCTAAATTTTGAAATAAGTGAAACCAAAAATGACTTTAAAAGAGATTAAAAAGAAATTAATGTAAACTAAAAAGTTCCCATATGGATTATATTTTTGTTACATTGTCATTGAAAATATTAAAAAGTAAACATCCGTGAATATATTCATAAGGTACATATTAATGAAAAGACAGTGAAAAGATAATAAAGAGTAAATCAAATATATTCTTGAGATAACTTATTTATCATCTTCAATAAAATGATTTCTTGAAAAATATTTTGAACAAGTTGGCAAATTTGTGAGTTCCTCAAATTGTTCATTGGAATGTTGAGTTTCCAGTAATTTGGCTTGCTTCTCTCCCAATAGCATAATTTTCAGAGATGGGGCAGTTAGTGGTAACATCAAAATCTGGCATGCAGTGTGATGCCAGTGAAAAGGGCAGAATAAGAAGTTCCAAATTCTACTACTCCATAAAAAAAGGGCAAACACTGTCAGAATCAACTTATTTGGAACACTGGGACGTGTAGCAACATGAATAGCATTTATTCAAGGAAAACAGCTGGTTTTCAGTAAAAATAGTGACATTTGTGGCATTTTAACTTGCCCCATTCTCATTCCCCTCTCCTCTGTTCAGTGGTAGCCATGCAAATAACAGTCTGCATTCCCCATACTAGAGGAAGAAGAATGGATCTCATTCACAAAGAATTATAATTATTTGCTTAAACCTTTCTGGTGGCTCCTGGAGAACCAGCTCAAAAAATTTGATTTACTTTGCCTAATTTGAAACTGACCCAGTGTTAAAGTTGCTTCCTGGGGACATTCCAAAATACATTTGAAGGCCCATATATTGAACACTGCTGCTTAAACAATAGGTGTCTGTCAAGGACTGTCAAGGACCATTATGGACCAGCCAGGGAGCTTGAAGGGAAAGGCTGGGGAATAAAAAGTACATCGGGGCTTTGAAAAGCTCCAACATACTCTTGGGAATACAGAAGTCCATACACATGCTCTGACCTGTGGGTATGCTCAGAAAAAATCTCATAAGGTCTTAAGATCTCACTTCCTTCCCACCTTGGGGCTCTGTAGAAGTAGGAAATAAAGGCTAAGGAAGAGTTGAAACAGTCTGGTTAAACATTGAAGGTGAGAAGGATTTCCCAACACAGAGTCAAATTGCAAAGACGGGGAGATTTTTTGCTTGTTTGTTTGCTTTTGGCTATAGCCATTTAAGGAACTCTCTGTAAAATAACTAGTTAACAGAACACAGACTTTAGAAGAGACTTTCAGGGTCACATGCAACAAAGAACATAGAATTTACCAAATTAGTTTACAAAAGTCACCAAACAACAACTATAACAAGCAACAACAATAAATCTGGGGAGAGTTGAGAATCTGATTTCCACAGTTGCCATATTATAATATTCAAAATGTCTGGTTTTCAACAAAAAATTGCAAGGCATGCAAAGAAATAAGAAAGTGTGGCATGCACACACACACATGCACACACACACACCCATCAATAGAAAGTGCTTGGGGAACCCAGATATTACACAAAGACTTTCAATCAGCTATTCTAATTATGTTCAGTATGCTGCAGAAAACCATGTCTAAAGAACTAAAGAGAGTATGAGAATAATGTCTTACCAAATAGAGAACATCAGTTTAAATATAGAAATTATAAAAAAGAACTAAATAAAAATTAAGGGGCTGAGAATGTAATAACTGAAATTTAAAAATTCACTAAAGGAACTTAATAGCAGATTTGAGCCAACAGACGAAAGCATTAATAAACTTTAAATAAATCAGTTGAGATTTGAGATTATCCAGTCTGAGAAACAAAAAGTAAAAAGAATAAAAAGAAATGAACAGAGCCTAGAAGACTGGTGGGATGCCATCCAGGGCAACAATATATATATATCATTGGAATCCTAGAAGGAGAGGAGAAAGAGAAAGAGGCAGAAGAAATACTTTGGAAGAAATAATGACCAAAAACTTCCAAAACTTGATGAAAAAGATTTTTCTACATATCCAAGAAGTTCAAAATATTCCAAGTAGGAAAAATTCAAGAGATCCACACCAAGCACATTGTAATTAAACTGTTGAAAAACCCAAGACCAAGACAATCTTGAAAACAGCAAGAAAATAATTTGTCACATATAGGGGATGCCCAATAAGAGTAACATCTGATTTCTCATCAGGAACCATTGAGGCCAAAAGACAATGGGATTGCATACGTAAAAGGATAAAGGGAAAAAAAAAAAACTGTCAAACATGGATTCTATATCCAGCAAACCTATCCTTCAATAATGAAAGAGTAGTTAAGACATTCCCAGGTAAACAAAAACTGAGAGAAGTCATTAACTAGCATTTTCAGGCTGAAATGAAAGGACACCAAAACAGTAATTCAATTCCACATGAAGAAATAAAGAATGCTAGAAAATGTAACTACATAGGTAAAGATAAAATACAGTTTAAATGCATCTTTTGTCTTAACTCAGTTTTTTAATCTGATTTAAAAAGAGAACTGTATAAAGCAACAATTTTAAATTGAAGTTGATGTATATAATTGCACAATGTAGAAGTCACAAATGTATAAAGACATAATTTGTGGCAATAACAACATAAAAGTTGAAGGACAAGTTATATAGAAATGAAAATATTATATGCTATTGAAATTAATTTGATATTAATCTGAACTATGTATTATAAATTAAGATGCTAACTGGAATCTCCAGAAAAAAACAGGAAGAGAATAACAAAAAAATATAGTAAAGGATGTGACAAAGAAATTAAAGATATATAATAAAAAATACCTATAAAATACAAAATAAAGTAACAATGGGAAAATTGAGGAACAAAAAAAGCATAAGACATATTGGAGAAAATGATTATTGTCAATGAAAGGCCAAATAATAAATAATTTGGGGGGTTAGAATTTTTATCCCCAGGGATATTAAAGAGGCAAAAAGAATAGAGGTATCATGGAGGAGGTGCAGGTCCAGGGGCAATAGTCTGCACTGAGTGAGGGTGAATGACAGAAGGAGAGGGGGTGACACCAACGATGGAGAGAAAATGTTCTAGTCCCAAAAGAACAGGTGGACAAGTGCCAAAGTTATGATTTACAGCAGTGAAAGGAAGCAGAAAGACACCACCCCTGACACTGTCCTGTGAGATAGGAGAGAAAGAAATAAGCTGCTAAAGAAAGCAAGCAGAAAGCAGAGTCCTCTGGGGTTGAGTGGGGTGGGTTTCAGCTAAAACTAGTAGGTGATACAGATAGTCTCTCTCGCTCTCTCTCTCTCTCACACACACACACTGACCTAGGTCTATTTTCCTCCTCTTTCAGCATTAATGTTCCCTTTTCTGTATGCAGCAGTAATAAGACTTGGTTCTCTAGGCAATAACCATTAAGTAGAACATAGTAACATTAACTCTGAAGAAACACAAAGGCACTAAAATATCATTGACTCATTTATTAGCATAGTGTTCTGAATAGCAAAACTAAAAAAAAAATTAGCTCGTTTTAAAACAGACAAAATATTCTCAAGCATACCTATATTAAGACACTAGCCATTATAGTAAAAAACAAAACAAAACTATTTGGCAACAAGTACATATTCCATATTCAAAAGACAATCACATAAATTGTAATTGAAAAATGAATTCTGAACAGCAAAATAGTTGGTAGGCTGAGTAATCATGCAGAGAAAACTACAGTTAAATAAGCAAAGGCATTCACTAAAGATGCTAATAATTATGTACTATTATTAACTTTCAAAGAGCTAATCTGCTGAAATGAGCTTACAAGGCTAAAACTGTGCAAGAGAAAAATAAGGATATTCAAATGAAAAGTCTGTGGTACTGTTTGAGTACTGAAGCTTTTAAATGTTGTCTGCTTCAGTTCTTGTTCCTGGCTGCTCCTGAACACAAATACCAAATCAGAAAGGAGTTTTGTTTATTTTCCTAATGAATTATTCAAATTCCAGAACAATTCTCATATCTTAATGTGTTCTATTCACATTTTGAAACATCCCCCTTCTCCTCGTTCTCTGAATTTTATCACCTTCCAACACAGTTAAAATTACAGACTAGGCAAATGACACTTGGTGTATATGTAACCTTGACCTAGTTTCTTAACTTCCCCATAACTCTTTTTTCTCATATGTAACATAAAGAAAATAATATCATATATCTCATAAGATTGTGGTAAAATTAAACCAGGAAATACATATAAAATATTTTGCAGATATTTTGCTTATTAGCTCATACCGAGCATCAAATAAATGTTAGCTGATATTGTTAGACAAATATTTTTTTACTTTTTATTTTTGTTTTTATCAAGGCATTAAATGCAAATGGCTAAAATAACATTTTTAAAGTACTCTTTCCTATATCTAGACTAATTCCCCAAAAGCAACTCTTTAGGCTAATGATAAAAGCCTAAGACTTAGTGAAGTTACATGTTAACCTGTATAATTTTGTCTAAAAGAGAATGTAATCAATTTTGGTTCAGTATAAAACATAATCCTAAAGGATACATTGTCTATAGGACATTAAGCAATTTTTGTATCTTACTCAGCAATCTTACCCTAACATTTCTTTCTTAAATTGCCTAACAATATTTAATATCTCAAATGTTCTATAAACTGGTCATAGCATCTTACTAGTTTCTTCTTTAATTAATGAGTTGAATAAAATATTTGACACACCTTCATTTTATAGTTGAATGAGAGTCGTTATTTTACCTTTTTGAAAATTAACAAAACTAATCTCAGTTATTTAACTTTTTCCTCCAGTGGTTACTTAATATATGTAAAAATTATTTCTAGTGCTACTTCTCTATTTATCAAATTTAGACATCTAAAGAGAGATTTACTTATCTAAGGACTTCTTGTTGTGATTGATGAGGATTTAATCTCTTTAGGACCACACCTTTTAATATAATTCTGATGTTATGATATTTTCGTTCCTCTCTGGCTCACATTCTTATAACATTTAAGTAATAAAATAAATTTATTTCTTGTTTCTTCAACTTAAAAGAGTATTGTATGATTATTTCACAAGATGAGACTATCATACCATTCTCTACCTTTCAAATCTTTATCTCTTTCTGCGTGTCTTTATATTTTCTAATAATGAATAACAGTCTTAATAGAATGTATATAAACTTATTTTTTATCCCTCATGCTTGGGGTTCTCTGAGATCTTTGTATGTGTGGCTTAATGCCTTTTATTACCAGGGGAGAAATTTTCAGCTATGATCTCTTTACATATTTCTTCTGCCCCATCATATCTCTCTTCCTTTTCTTGGACTACACTATCATAAATAGTTTGATATTGCCCTACACCCTGTAACTGCTCTGTCTTACCTCCTTTTTTAATGTGCTTTCTCTTTGTGTTTCCATTTCAGTAATTTCTGTTGGACTACTTCAAGTTCACTGATTTTTTTTCTCCTCTGCTATATTTTGAGTTTCCTAATAAATCTGTCAGTAGAATTGTTCCTCTCTGATATCCTCTTTTTAAAAATTTCTGTCATTTCTATTTGGCTCTTCTCATAGTTTCCATTTCTCTGCTGAAATTATCTATCTCTATAAATTCTCTTCACCTTTTTCATTACATTATGTTAATTTATTTTTCAGTTATTTTAGATTTCCTGAGTTCACACATTTAGATCATCTCTGTGTCTAGTTCTGTTGATCATTTATCTCTTAAAATTTTGTTGTTGTTTTTTTTTTCATGATTTTTGTGTGTGGGTCATTTTTTTTTTTATTGAATTCAGTTCAAAGTTAAATAAGATTTAAATAAGATTTATGCATGGGAATATCTCTTCTTCTGTGGGGCATCTACTACCTATACTTTTAAAATATGAAATACTACCATATTTACAAATGAAATTTAATTTGTAGAATCATTTGTATCAGACAGAACTATTTTACTTCTGTAGAAATATCACTGATTCTGCTATCACTATTTTTTTTAATCTGCAATGAATTGCTAGAACCCATTCAATATTTTCTTTTTTTAAGTTACTTTGTGTAAATTTAAGTCTATTTTTTTTCCAAGTGAAAATAAGTTATCCACAATATGCTCTTGATCAATATTTCCAGATGCTACATAGGAAGTTTTCACCAATTATAGTTTAATTCCATCATAACTTCATCATATACATAAATGAATAATTGAGATTATATAAATGAAGTCAATTTGGCAGTGTTCTTCTTTGGAGTAAGTCATGAAAAGTCTTAGTATAATATTCCTCTTCAAAATATTCTATCGCTCAATTTCCTGAAAAGACAAGAATAATTTTCATATAAGATTCATATCTATGTTGAAGGGGAAAAAATCAAAGATAAAGATATTTTGAATCATTTAGTAATTGATTAGGACATGTGATAATTTGCTCTAATTTGGAAATCATTGATCCTCCAAAGTAATGTGAATGGAAACTGTTAAAATATCTCAGACTTGTGTGATTTTCACTTCATGGCACTTAAAAACTGAAAGTAAGACTTAAGTAGATAGCCTTTCAAGAAAATTATCTATATAAAAATAGAATAAACAAATAAAAAGAGTATGGTTGCCAGATAAAATATAGGCCACCCAGTTGAGTTTCAGATAAATAGAAAATTATGTTTCAGTATAAATATGCCCCAAATACCACACATTTTGTATGGAAAAAAAAGATTGAGTAGGGACATAACTATACAATATAAAGGGGGAATATATACAAAAGAATTAGAATAAGACAGATTTAAGTTCTGTCATTTACCTAATGACAAGTACTTGAACGCATCCTTCAACTGCTCTGATGCCCAATTTCCTCCTCTATAAAATGGGGTTAATAATATGCTCCAAATGTTGTTGTGAGGATTAAGAAAGACTTAGATACCAGGTCCTATAATGAATATTATGACTGGACTCATAGTCTCAATATAGATAGAATAAAGTAGGGAGAAATAAAAATCAATAAAAATTTCTTCATGTTTCTTTTCACATGTATCTACCATAGTCATGGACTCTCAATGAGTAGAATTAGACCAGGACTTTTGATTCTCCTATATGTTAAGTGAGAGTCTGTGCCTAGTATTGTGTCTGACATGTAATTAATGTGCAATAGTAGACAGTATTATTATTTAACTCATTAACAAATATTTAACTTATTAAGTATGTAACATGTGTCTATGTGGATATGAGCGGAGAGAGAGGGAGGAAGAGACTTAACCTTCAAATCCTTCACACTAACAAACTGATGCAAACCCTGAGTCAAGAAGATGCAAAATGATAGTCATTCTGGAAATGAGTTTGGACGTTTCTAAAAATTTCAGTATATACGTACAAGTCATCCCACTCCTACGTATTTACCCTGGAGTAATAAAAACTTATATTCACACCAAAGCCTGTACATGAAGGTTTATAGCAACTCTATTCATAATCACCAAAACCTGCAAACAATGTCCTTCAAAGGATAAATGGATAAACAAAGTGTTGTAAATCAACACAATTCCCCTGATCACTACTGAGCAATAAAAACACTGAACTATTGATACACTCAACCACTTTGGTCACTATCAAGGGAATGTTTCAAATTTAACATACTGTATAATTTATTTGTATAAGATTCTCAAAAATACAAATCTATAGTAACAAAGCACTGATCAGTAGTTGTCAGAATTTAGGGGTGAAAAGAGGCTATGATTAAAAAGGAATTGCTTGAGGGCTTCAGGGCGTTTGAAGGAACTGTATCCTGATTTTGATGTTGGCTATACATACTGTAAATGTGTTAAAATTTATAGAGCCGTACACCAAAAAAAAAAAAAAAAAATCAATTTACTAAGTTTTCATTTTAAAAATAGTACTAAAGAGAATAAATATATAAGTGGTCCTAACATTCTAATTAAAAGGCAAATGTTGGGGTGATTGGGTATCTCTGTCGGTTAATCTTCTGACTCTTGATTTCAGCTCAGGTCATGATCTCAGGATCTCTCAGATTCTTTCTCTTTCTCTCCCCCTGCCCCTTCCCACCTCTAGTAAATAAATAAATAAATAATAAAAGGCAAAAGTTTTGAGACTGAATAAAAAACCAAAATGCAACTATATACTATTTACAACAAAAACACCCCAGATATAAAAGTAAAAGGATGGGAAAAGATATACCATGCGAATGTTCATCAGGTATACGCTGGTGTGGTTATATTAATATCAGACAAAGTAGGTTTATAGATAAAGATGAATTTTTATAATGACAAAGAGATCAGTTTATTAAGAAGATATAAAAATTCTGAATGTGAATGCAACTAATAAGACAGTTTCAAAGCACATTAGGCAAGAACTGAGAGAACTGAAAGGAGAAATGGAAATATTAGATATAATTTGAAACTTCAACACTTACGCTTCCAGGAACATGATGACAAAGAATTTGGCAGGAATAAAAGACTTGAATGATATTATCCAAACATCTTGACATAATTGATGCTTATATCACACTCCCCCCAAGCATAGCAGAATGTATTCTTTTTAAGAACATAGAAAACATTCTCCAGGATGGAATATATGTCATAAAACAAATCTCAATAGCATTGAAAGGATTAAAATTATACAAAGGATATTCTTTGAGTACCAGGTAATTACATTAGAATTCAGGATGATCTTATAATTTGGGGTGCAGGGGGAGCATGGTTATTGGCATTTTTCTCTTTATGGTGAAAAAAGAAATCCTGCCAAGTCAAAGACTGAAATAAATGCAACTATTGCTCGATTGCCTATTATTAGTTATACAAGTGCTAGATCTTATGAGCAAGGTTGTGGTCTATAGTTGTGTAATTGTGTGCATTGAAGTTAGATGGAACCAAAACTTATATCTTTGTGAAGATTTGATCACCATGGATCTGATCATACAAATTGACAAATTTCCTTCCTAATCCCAAGCATCTTTATTCAGCGTTAAGTGTCCATAAATAGGCCATAATATCACAAAAAGACTAAAAAAAGTGTTTTGAGTCTCATGAAGCGTTAATAAAATAGTTTATTCTTTTGAATTCTGGGTATAATTTGTTCTCTCCTCAGGACATACCCATGTAATTTTTATCTATTCAAAAGAGTTACTATACATCATATATTTTCTAATACTATTTTACTACTTGATTTTAACCAAAACAAGAGCAATTGCTGGGGAATTGCCATGTTTCCAGAAATGGCAAATGAAAGAAGGGAATCCAAGTAAATTAACTTATTCTTATTCCTTTGAGCTATACTCAAACTTATCAGTCTATTCCGCAGAGTCATGATAGACTAGTCCATCTAACATCAATCTATTAAATAATTCCTCCACTAAAATAGGTTTCCAGGCGTAACCCAGTATGATGTCTCCAGTGCGGAAAGGAAAAGCTGATTCAGAAGTTGTCGGTACCATAAACACAATCGGGCAACACTTGCAGTCTCTTTGCCTTCACAGTCATGGTGATTAATGAAGGAGGGAACTAAAAATAACTACCCGACAGATGGTAAGAGGCATAGCAACAGCACCTGATTTCCTGTGATGCATTTTGTAGATCCTAAACTGCATAAGGCATAATTTAGAGAACTGACCCAACTTAAAAAATGAGGCAGTGTTTGCATATCTCTAGATATTAAAAAGTAACATAATAAGCATGGATGACTTGCCCCTGGCTACTGGCTAAGAATTTGAATTCCAGGAGCTTAGGAAATCCAGCCAAAGGATGTAGTCTTTCTGCAATGTCTGTGACAGGATCATACAGCTGCTCCAAACAGCACACACCACATGACCAATGTGTAGAATCGCCTCTTGGCACCACACTATCTTGTGAAATGTTACAACTTTGACATCGCAGCCAAAAAAAATAGGAAATTAAATGAGATGTATAAAAACAAGCTTGTGCGAGCATGAGAACAGCTTTAAAAAAAATTAAATTCTTACTCCATAACCTACTTGGGCCAAAAACATAGTCTAACCATTCGGTTCCATTGTGACCATAAGTTCAGTGACAGCCCTGCTCACTAAATTACCCAGTTGTTGCCTCCTCTCTCCTACATTTTCCTGCTTTTATTTGGCCAGAAATAGAGACACTATCCTGGCGGGATGTTCTTGTACTTTGGCGGGGGCGGGGGGGGGGGCGCGCGGGTAAGAAAGATCTTAATGGCATTTTTCTCCTTATGATTAAAAAGTGTCTTGCTAATGCAAAGATTGAAATAAATGCAAGTATTGCCTGAACACCCATTACTAGTAATATCAGTGCTAGATTTTAGGAGGATTGTTGCACATAGTTGTGCAGTTGTGGATGTGGGTACTCGGCCAAAGTACAAGTGAGGGTTGAAATTTTTCCCCAAGAGCCCCTTCTCTGATTTGCCTGTCCATGGGTGGGCCTATTTGCAATTTGGTTTCTGGAAAGAGGTGTCTTTTACCAAGTCACACAAACATGGTGGTATGCAAGCAGAAACCCTAAATATGACAGAACCTAATCAAATGTAAAAACAGACTAACAAAACCTAGATAGATATCATCAGAACCAGGGAAGTAAGACAGGGAACTGTGCAAGTGAAAGGTAAAGTTTTTATAAAAGACCCAGAAGGCTGGACCGTGAAGAAAGGGTGGGATTGGGTATCTGGAGAGGAGACTGTAGGCATCATGGGCATTGGAATTAGATGGGACCATGACCATATTCCCAAGAACTACATCACTCATTCAAAATTGGGGGAAATTAGAGCCATGCTCAATAACCAAGAAGATACAATGTGTTCCTATTCATGTGCTTTTATCACTAGAGGAAACACTTTAACATTTTTAAGAAAGATATTCCAAAAAGAGAGGAGGAAAAATTTTTGTATAACAAAAAATATATTTTTGCTCTGAATTTTGCCTCACAATAGTATAACAATTCAGGGTTTTATAAAAATAAAAAAAATTGTCAAAGAAAAAAATGGGTTGATTGGCTGTTGTTTTTTTTCTTTAAGTAGACATTCCATTAATAGTCGCATGAAGGTATTCTAGAAAAATAGATTAAGTAAAGCAATCACAGAGGATTGAGGAAAAAGATAAAAGACAGGCCGTGAAGATGTGCAATGTACCAACGTGAATGACTTTTAATATGAGAAAATCATAGGGAAAATGTATTCTGTTTTTCTTTACATAGATGCAGTAGTTCAGAATAACTTTTAAGTAACAAAACTCAAAACAATGCCACAGAATTTCTACCTTTCTACGTAGTTGAAAACTCAAAGCCATGATTATCACACCATTTAAGTTCACTCATAAAATAGGCCCCTTATTCATGTTCTTCCACACTTTTCATCCTTTTAATGACCATTATCCCCCTCCCTTTCTTTTCAGTGTCTTCTTCTACTGCTTGCCCTTCACTAGATTTTCTCGATCCCTAATGTCCAATGTCCTAACTCACTTCCTAACAACCAACCTGTTAAAATCCAACCCTAGTTCAATGTTTTTATTACACTCAATAGGGATAGAAATGAGGTGTAGAAATGAGGTCAACTATCTCTGTGCTCACTGGAGCCCTTTTTATTTTTATTTTTTAATCTACATATCAAAAGTCATAAAGTGTAGCCAGATTGGAACAGGGACAAAGAAAGCACCAGGATGGGAAGGACAACATAAATGAAGTCTTTTGAGGAAAGAAAGGTTCCTCTAAGGCCATGTATATGTTGTTTTCTCTGCTTAGAACACCAATCCCCCATCACACCTCCCATGTAGCCATGTTTCCTACCATTCACTCTCTAACTTGTCCTCCCCTCTGCAAAGCCTGACCTAACTTCTCAGTTTTGGGACTTTCACAGCAGTCCACTTAACTATGGCTAAAGCACTCAGCATGATTCTTTGGGGGAGGAGGCTCATGCCCATCCTCATATCTACAATGAAAACAGGGAATGGAAGGAAAATGGAAAGGAAGGGAGGGAGGGAAGAAGGAAAAAAGAAAAATTTTAATTTTAGAGAAGAAAAGCCATTAAAAATATAATAGCTTTATTAAGTCATTTGAAGGACTATTACATAAGAAAAAAAGCCTTATTCTACATGATTTAGAGAAAAGAAGAATGACCAATGGCAAGAAGATTCAGAGAGGCAGTTTTTGACTCACACTATAAGAAAGAACTTTATAAAATTATAGTTATCTGAAAGAAGATAAAGTACTCTGTTTTTTTGTCTCTGGGAATATCCATATAAAGCCTGGAAAATTACTTTCAAGAGACATTGGTGTGAGGTTTCTACAGTAGATAATAGTTGGACCAGGTTGACATTGAAAATACTTTCAAGTCTGGGTTATATTCTTTTACTGAATTTCAACATTCAGGAGAGGCCATATATTGATTAAGGCGCTCTCTCTCTCTCTCTCTCTCCCCCTCCCTCCCACCCTCCCTCTCCCGCCTCAGCCATTTAGTCCTGCACAGAGGGTAGTATTTTCAACAAATATTTATTTTACAAATCTGCATTGGTCTTCTGAAAGAACAAAAAACATTTCATGAAATCCTTATGGTAAGCTATCACATTACACAGATTGACATCTGAAAACAGTTTTAAAAAGTACAAGGCAATGAGACATACCACAAGCAAATATTTTTATGCCTACTGTACATGAGAGAAAAAGAAATTCAAAATATATGAACCATATTTCTCAGAAAACTGTGATATAAAAGCAAAAGCTATGAGTAGACTACATATAAATAATTATGGTAATTTCTAAATATAGTCATTAAACATTTATATCATGTTTTTAGCTTGTTATATGTTTATATATCTAGATTGTTTTGTGTTGATCAAAAGTTGTGCGACTTCTTTTGCCAATATTTGGAATTTGGCAAAACTTAAAGTGAATTTTTCCACTATTTATTAAGCCCATATGAATTTCAAGGATTATTTATGAGAATGGTTTGATTCATTTGGAAGGTTCCTACTGATGGATCTGTTTATAAAAGCATGTTAATGCCTAGAAAATGTACTCAATTAAATTTTTCAGATGAATTTTTTCCATCAAAAGGAACACTAATTCTGGACTTATCCTAAGGACTGGGATTCTAATCCCTCATTTGGCCTCATTTCCTTAGTAGATCGGCCATTTCCTGAGCACCCACTCCATGCCAGGGATTTTACATGTGTACCAAGGGAGTCCTGGCTGAGTTTGTTCCCTATGAATTTTTTTTTCGATTGAGAAAAGATTAATTAGGAACTGGACTGGACTTGATGTAGCCCCATATGAACTAGATGGCTGATGTCCCACAGATGGTCTTACTTAAGACTAAATAACCTAGATTTTAGGAAAACAAACTGGTGTTTGACTACTGTGGGAACCGGGCACTGTGTTGGTGATGCCACAGGACCAAACTGAGAGTCTTTTCAAAAGAAAATGATGATGAAAATCTAGTATTTTCTATAGACCTTGAAACTATGCTTTTCATTCTAAAAGTGCCAGAGTTCAAAATCACAGGCACATTTTATTAAAAATAGCTTAAAGACATGAGGCTATGCATAACTGCTAATTGCCACAAGCTTCTAAACACGAAGGAGACTTAGATCTACCCCTTAACTGTGGTGTAGGGAAAAGGTCATACATAATTTTATGGATAAATGCAAACAAATGTCGAGTAGCTTTAAAAAAGACATTTCTTTTTCATGAAAACTTTGTATTAAATTGATGATTCGACTTTCATTGGAAGCCATCGTAATTTTTTTGGAAGCTAATTCAATCAAATGTTGTGGTACAGAATATTTTTGACCATTTCTCTCTGCCCCTCCCAACCCCCCCCAATAAATTGTAAACATGTTAGTGGTATTTTATTCACTCATGGAATACATGGTAGCCCCCGAGCTCTGACTATTACACTATGCTTCATATCAGCTGCAAACTGTGAGAGAACACCTGGCAGAGCTTTAAATAATATGGTTTGTGAAAGGAGTCACTATTCAGAGCAGTCACCATTTAATATGCAGAAAGCTTGGTAGACTGAGATGAGGACTGAAGATTTTAAAAATCAAGAGATGGTATCTCTGATTTTGCATCTTTCAGTTCCAAGGATTTTTTTTTTTTAACCTCTAAGTTACTAGCCCTCATATCTCTTTCTTCCTTTTTCTGTCATGTTTTTCTCTTTTCAATCCCAGGTGTTACAAGGTTCTCCTGGAAACATAACATTTATAATATGAATAATATTTTAGAACAAGATCAAATTCAGTAACCATGGATCAGATCCATTCTTTCACTGCTCATATAACATAAAAACACCTATCATGTGTCAGAACAAAACAAGAAGATAAATAAAACACTTTTCCTACCTTCAAGTTATATACAACATAATGGGCAAAGGTCTTGAAAGTTTACATAACTACTTTTTAGCCCACAAATTATTTCAACAGCTTGACCACTCTGCTGCATTTATATCTACCCCAGTTTGCTCAGGAGCTGGGTGGGTGGCAGGGAATGAAATCAAGGGAACAGTATACAAGCCACTGCCACTGTCATCTTCCTTTGACTATCCCTGGCATCCTAGGAATAAGAAAGATGCCTGTGCCAAGACTTGAGTGTTAACTTGATTGACTTCTTTCCCTTGTAAACTTCTCATCTTTGTCCATGATACTCTGACTTTGCCCACGTTGCTCCTCTTTGTCTTATTTCCACCAGATGGTAAGCTTCTTGAGGGCATAATGATGGATTTTTTTTTTCCTCTGAGTCTCCACCGAGTTGCCCACTACCATGCTTGGTACATAAGTGCTTAGTGAATGCTTCTCGAATTACAAAGTTTGCACTAATGAAAAGGAAACTGTAAAATATTATCAAAGGAGCAAAACAAAACTTTCAGAAGGATACTTGATTTTAACATATCTCCATCATAAAGCAAGGTATCTGTACTTAACTTCCTATAATGTCATATGCACAGTAAGCCTACTCAGTTAAATTTTCCACTGATCAGACAATGTTTGTATAAGGGCACTGAAATACATGAGGAAGAGAAAAAGAAGCACTTTGAACAGCTTAATTAAAAATTACCCTTTGACATATCAGATAAAGGGCTAGTATCCAAAATCTATAAAGAACTTATCAAATTCAACACCCAAAGAACAAATGATCAAATCAAGAAATGGGCAGAAGACATGAACAGTCATTTTTCCAAAGAAGACATCCAAATGGCCAACAGACACATGAAAAAGTGCTCAACATCGCTCGGCATCAGGGAAATCCAAATCAAAACCTCAATGAGATATCACCTCACACCAGTCAGAATGGCTAAAATTAACAAGTCAGGAGATGACAGATGTTGGTGGAGATGCGGAGAAAGGGGAACCCTCCTACACTGTTGGTGGGAATGCAAGCTGGTGCAGCCACTCTGGAAAACAGTATGGAGGTTCCTCAAAAAGTTGAAAATAGAGCTACCATATGACCCAGCAATTGCACTACTGGGTATTTACCGCAAAGATACAAATGTAGGGATCTGAAGGGGTACATGCACCCCGATGTTTATAGCAGCAATGTCCACAATAGCCAAACTATGGAAAGAGCCAATAATATTTTAGAACAAGATCAAATTTAGTAACATGTTAGTGGTATCAACAGATGAATGAATAAAGAAGATGTGGTATATATATATATATATATATATATAT